>NC_072794.1:48327877-48686002 GCF_028583425.1 Eublepharis macularius | reverse complement strand
TAACACTAGTTTGTCCTGAAACAGGCTATGAACAGTTCAAAAATATTTGTGATGGAAGTGTGTGAACTGGCAGGCTGTGAATTGCATAGTGTCTTACTGTTGCACGTGCATTTACACTAGACACATCTGATCCACACTTGGAGACTCTGGGGAGACTCTGGGAAGAATATATGAAGCTGCTGTATACAGATGAGGACCTTTTGGTCTAGCTGATCAGTATTGTCTGCTGTGACTGCCAATGGCCGTCTTGGGCAGAAAAGGGTATGATGTTTTGTAACTGGAGATGCCAGGGACTGATTCTGGGATCTTCTGCATGCCAAATGTGTAGCTTGACATAAGCCACAGTAATTTGAGCAACTCACACTAAAAATGTTCACAGGCAAAAGTAGGGATGCGGTAAAGCAAGGTAGTTACCAAACATAGGGACTGTCCCTGGTAAAACAGGGACACCTGAACTGTGTGCTATGCATGCACATTAACTTACTGATTGATGGAGATTTGTGGGTGTCAGAAGCTATATGTGATTATGAATCCCTTTTCCAAAGTAAATTTCATTATCCAGGGATTTGTGCATGGGATGGATTGGGATGATTACATTATCAGCTTCCCAGCAGAGAGTTCATTCATGTTTATTCAATTACTTGACCAACCTAATGTTTATTTCAGAGGCCACGCTTCCCAAATTTGCTTTTATGATCAGTTGCAAAGATCCCTTAAATCAAATTCCTGTCATCAGAAAGCAGTTCAAAACATTCCTCTGCACAGTTTCTCCCCTGGATTTTCTTGGATTTAGGATGACAGCTGCAGAAATAGAATTTAAAAAATGGATTGTAAAATATATAGGCACAAAGTGACTTGTGGCTGTTGACTAATCTGAACAGCCTGTAGGTAAAGAATGATTAAGTTGTGCCATGGTTATGAAAACTATCAGATGTGAGTAAGTTGCCTTTCATGAAAACACTTACTCTTTTCAGATTCTGACGTATGTTCTCCACTCCTCTAGGTGGGAGCTGCTGGAACTGGGCATTCAATCAATGACATTGTGGAGAGAGCATGGGAAAGGACATCCTGTACGCTATGCTCCAATGCACCATTTGAAGGGACATCAGGCATACATTTTTGTCTCATTTACTTGCAAGACATGACCAGTAGTCCAACCAAAGCACTGTCTGCTGGTATCTATTAATAATGGGAAAACTGGTTTCATCTGCTTTTTCAGAAACAAGAATGCCCCCAAACCATTGGTGAATCCCAACATAGTTTATATTAACCAGATTTGTTGACTTTTTCATTATATATCGTTTAAGCTCATGCTTCTCTTTTATGGTTATGGTGGACTACAGCATGAGATGATGTCTATATCTCTTGATTGTTGCTATTGTTACAGGGTTTTTAATCAAATAATTTTGTCATTTTCTAAGGCCGACGCAAGTTAAAAGTGATGTTACTATTATATCAAAAATCTCATTTTCAGTGCTATTTATTTTTATTTTGGTTTTTATATCCTGCTTTTCTCCCCAATTGGGACCCAAAGTGGCACACAACATTGTTAGCCCCTCCTCATTTTCTCCTCACAACTGTAAGCAGAGGAGAAATACTCTGCTTACTCAGATTTCAAAGAGGGACAAACCAGAGTCAGAAAGATAGAGCAGTCAGGGATCTGTTTACCCTTTTGCTCTTTATTACCCTAGCACTATCCTTTGATGTGTAGACTGCTATTCTTAGAGAACTTCCTCTTTGCAATACCTCATCTTCCTCTCTTTGTTATACTATTTGTTCTTGTCTCCATCTTGGCACCAATGGAGGCAGGACAGATCATCCTGCCATTCACAGGCATCCTTAGACTAGGTAGCTAGTCAGAGATCTATCTCTCATCTTTTCTATCCTACATGGAGTTCCTACTCTTATTTATCTTCTGAAGCTTAATCAAGGCACTGAGTGTAAATGTGTTTCTCTCTCTCTCATGCACACTCTGTAACACAGGCTCCCAAGCTCCATGTTTCTCTATTTACTATGCAAACAACAACCTTGTGAGGTAGCTTGGGACAAGAGAGAGTGATTGGATTAAGGACACCTCATCTTCCATGGCTTCTTCCAGATCCTAGCCCAGGACTCTAACCACTATACAACAGTGGCTCCGTATTATTTCTATGTGTTTCTCTACCAAGAGGTGAGTGGCACTGTTATGAAAATGCAGGCAGAAAAGTCACACCCGCACCTTTTTATAGACTCTCCTAGAAGACTGTTGATATAGTTCTACTAATAGCACTACCAGTGACATACAACTTCTATTAGGAGTAATCTACTTCTCTGAAGATCAAAGCCTTCTCTGAAGATCCACTCAAGTGCAGCCCTGGAGAAAGATATAAAAGTAGAACGTGTCAAATACAAACAAGGCTGCCCCTTCCTCTGCGGCACAGTTCCAGTTTGTAAACCATTTACAAATAAAATCTTGGAACATCTCTGTGCCCCCTGCCTTAACAAAAAGTAGATAGCAGCAAAGAAAATGAACTCCTTTGCTATTCTAGCGGCCCAATCCTGCTACAAGGCATGTAAGTCTAGAAGAAAAGTCCCTAAGACAAATCTTTAGGTAGATGAAGGATCCTATATACAGGCACGGCTTTGCATTTGGCTCTTCTAGCTGCCTGGACTGCACAAGCACACCCTGTTAGAAGACCAGTAGTCAAGTGCTGATCATCTGTTTAGGAAAACATGGGGACTGCCAGGGCGGATTTACAGTGTGACCTTACGCAAAAGTTCCTTCCTTCTCTGCCCATTGAAATCCACCAGCATGGTCTGCAGTAACTCTTCGTAGGATTGCACTGTTAGTCCTTGCTGTATTCTAAGAAACTTCTGATTGGTGTGATTGCTGACTGCTTGACTATATTGTACATTTGAGTAGTTATACTGGATTCATTGTATAGACAGACACCAATATAGATTAGATACTCTCGTATCTGGTAGAATGGATAGTACGGCAAGTATAACTTTAAAGTTTTTTTTTAAGTTATGAGGATAAACCCTCACAGGATAGAGCTTTTGCTGACAGTAATAATACTATTTGAAAGCACTTTACGTACATTATTCCAGTTGTATAAATCCTTATATTTAATAGCCAAGGGCTAGTCCCTATACAGATTTTAAAAAATGTGCACCAGTCATGACTACAGTTTGGGGTACTTTTAGTTACATCACCGAGAGAAAACAGGACCAATGCGGGGGTGTGTGTTTCCCCTCCCTTGCAAATCTTTGTGGATCCTCTTGCAATTTCCATATTTCAGAGCAGGCCACAGCTCAGGGTGAAGGAAAAATGGTTTGTCTACTATGGGAGTTCAAAGCTGACATAGGGTTGCCAACTCCAGTTGGGACAATTCCTGGAGATTTGTGGTGGAGCTTGGGAAGGATGGGATTTGGGGAGGGACCTCAGTGGGGTTTAATGCCACAGAACCCCCCTCCCCTCTCCAAAGCAGCCACTTTCTCCAGGAGAACTGAGCCCTGTTGCCTGGAGATCAGTTGTAATTCTTGGAGATCTTCAGGCCCCACCTGGAGGTTGGCAACCTTAGGCTGAGGTAAAATTTGAACTGGGGTCTTCTGAGCTCATGCTGCTAGCCAATATGCTGTGCTAGCTGATAAGTACCAGGACACTTAAATTCAAATTATAAACATTCTGATGTAACACTGGCTTTCATGCATGACTAAGATGTTCCAAAGAGCCCTTGAAAATTGGTCCTTTTTAGCAGAATGCTGGACTCTCATACTAAAAAGGAACCAGGAGAAGATTTTAGTAAGTGCTGAAGCATTTCAGAGAACTGCCACAAGTACATTATGGCCAATTTTATTGTGTTAACAAGGTGACCTTCATGAAAGCACATCTAATTTATAATTGTGGAGAGAAACCATGTAAATATAGCCCATTAAAATTAATTATGTAGACATCTTCACTTTATTATTTTGTACTGTGGTCATCTACCCATACACATAGTGATAATATAATATGGATGAGTTATGAAAAGGTTAAACGCTCTGCTTTCCAGGACTTTCACTCTCTGTTATCTTACTTTGAGGTACTATATTAGCTCTCTCTTGTTATGGCAAACACACAAAAATTATTGGAGGAAAAAATCAGTAAAACTGTGTTCGAGTGTCTATAGCTGACAGATTGAGACAGATTGCAAAATAAAATGTGACCCGGTTTTACAGCAGTGGGCAAAGGGGTTGTGGAGGAGCAATGACAAGTCAGCCTTGGTAGAGTAAAGGTGAGTTGTGATTCTATTTGCTTTGTATTTGCATGTGTGCACATGTGAGTGGGATGGGCTGCTTCAGGTACTGTTTAAAAGTAATAGGTTTTCACATATTTTACTACAATTGGAAAAAGAAGATACCATTTGGATTTCTCATCACAACCCCTAAAACATATTGGCCATAAGATGATCCCATTTTTACCACAGGGTATCAGTAGTGGCTACAATTTTTATTTAGATCCAGAGGAGTTAGCCGTGTTAGTCTGTAGTAGCAAAAACAGAAAAGAGTCCAGTAGCACCTTTAAGACTAACCAACTTTACTGTAGCATAAGCTTTCGAGAATCACAGTTCTCTTGATTTGATTCAGTGGGCCCCCTCCTGGCTATATGGTTGCATGAAGATTAATTTGTATTCTGTTGCTCTTCCCCTCAGCGCCCTCCTGCTGTGGCCTGGGGGGTTGTCATGAAGAGAACTGTGATTCTTGAAAGCTTATGCTACAGTAAAGTTGGCTAGTCTTAAAGGTGCTACTGGACTCTTTTCAATCTTTATTTAGTTACTAGCTGCAAAGCTCATTGTGTGAAAAAATACAATGGGCTCTAGAAAATTGTTGTTGGTCATTTTTAAATTTTTCATGAAACATAATAGAGCTTATTCCAAGGAAACCACCTTCAGAACTACAGCTAGGCTTCTCTAGGGAGGGGAGAATAAGCTCAACATGATCAAGTGGGGACCCCCTCCAGGGGACACATCTCAACAACATCCCAACAGGCATCCAGTGCCACCGTGGCTTTTGCCTTCGACTCAGCGACCCTCAGGTGAAGCGTGGGGAGGAGTGCTTAGACCGTCGATTCAGTGGGCCCCCTCCTGGCAATGCGGTTGTGTGAAGATTAATTTGTATTCTGTTGTTCTTCCCCTCAGCACCCTGTCTCCAACACAGTAGGAGACAGAAGCAAGATTCAATGTGATCTTGACAAGCTGGAAAATTGGGATAAAAATTAGGGTAAAATTGGGATAAAACTGAATTTCAACAGAGATAAATGTAAAAATCTGCATTTAGGTAGGAAAAATCAAAGACACATTTATAGACTAGGGGAGACCTGTCTTGGCAGGATCTAGGGGTCTTCGTAGATCATACGCTGAACATGAGTCAGCAATGTGATGCTGTAGCTAAAAGGTCAAATGTGATTTTAGGCTATATCAACAGAAGTATAGTGTCCAGGTCATGTGAGGTGATGGTATTGCTTTACTCTGTTCTGGTTAGACTTCATTTAAAGTACTGTGTATAGTTTTGGGCACCACAATTTAAGAAGGATGTTGACAAGCTGGAATGTGTCCAAAGGAGGGCAATGAAGATGATGAGGGGTTTGGAGACCAAGGCCGTCGTCACACGGGCATTAATTTAGCGCCAAGATAGCGGCGTATCCCGCAATTTGTGTGATTTATACCGGCTCTCTTCCGCTTACCCCATTCTCTCTGTACCACGCATTCCTACTCTAAATCTCGAACTAATCCGCTACCGTGTGGCTGTCCGTTTACGGAAATGAACCGTTTGTTTCGGGAAAAGTTTTTTTTTTTAATTCACAACTCTTATAGCGCTATAAGGTAGTTGCGCGATAATGTTGAAGTAACACGACAGTCTCCAGCACATTTTCTGAAATGCATATAAGCCCGTCGCCGCCATTAAAAAAATATTTATCTGCCATTTCCTCCCCAATGACCTTCCCTCCCTCCTTGACAATAACCCACAAAAATCCCCCTGCCTATCTTCATATGTGCCTAGGAATCGCCATTTGACAAGTGTTTTTTATATTCCGTTATAGCGCATTAACAAGTTAAGAGCCGTTGATTTTGGCGCGCAATTTGACCGTAAGGGATTTTTTTTAGCTGGCACGCACAGTCAACTTCCGCTTTTACTGTCTCCGAGGGTGAACTGAAATTGCTGTCGTTTGGTTGGTCTTCCGCAGCGTGAGTAACATTGCTGAGGGAAATAAATTTCATCTGTACATGTCATACCATATATTTTTGAGATTCTCTTTTGCTATAAACCCACACTTGATTCTCCCCCCCCGCTATGACCTCAGTATGTTAATTTATTTATATTTATATAATTTTATTTATATTTTAATAACTGTTCTGGGATCACTGTATCACAAAGGCACTGAGACTGCACCAATATGTTACGGAAATTGGATAGACGTCAATAATAGGAAAACTGCCGAGCCTTCAAATTGAAGAAAAGTTATTTGCATTTTTAAAAGCAGTGCCACCAAAGGGAACCCCATGTCACTGGAGCTGAAATTTCTTCCCTTTGAATTCCCCCCCCCCAAAAAAGGAAAAGGACCTGTTGTTCAGTTCTGGTCCTGGAAAGGGGTGGCGGGAGCAGGGGGCAGAACAAATGGACTGAACTTCTCACCAAAAAATTGGTGAAGTATGCTTTTTGAAGGTGCCACAAGTCAAGGGCTTTCAGCAACTCAGGGGCTGGGGAGGAGACAGGAGAAGATTAAAAACAACCCTTGCCCTAAATCACAATATACAAAGATGGATGCCTAGAGATTGACTGCTGCCCTTCATGGACTTCATTCCACATAGAACAAAGGAGTCCATCTGTGAAAATGTGAGATTCCACATGTGTATGGTGTACTCTAAAATAATTTTTAGAGTAACACAGAAATTCCACACAAACAGTTATTCTGTTTGCATTTGAAAACAGACACCATTGTGGTATGGTCCCTCCGCCATTTCTCACTAAGGTTGCCAGCTCCGGGTTTGGAAATTCCTGAGGAGTACTTGGTGAAGTGGAAGATGGAATTTTGGGAGGGGAGGAAACTCAGCTAGGGAGATGATTTCGAAGACTCTGATATTAAATGCTGCCATTTTCTGCAGGGGGACTGATTTCTCTCTGCAATTTGAATCTGTATAGGTTATAGCTTATATTTTGGAGATTCACCTTCCAGAACAGCAATGGCTCAGAGTGGGGACAGACTTGTTAAACGTGGTATCTCATGGAGACATAGAGAAATAATGGATCTTCTGCACTTCTGGGGAGAGGAGAAGATCCAAGAGGCCCTAAAGAACACCCATCGAAATCTGGACTACTTCGAAAGAATATCAGAGCAGATGGCAACCCGGGGCCATAGGCGATCGGCTCTGGAGTGCCGCTCCAAAACTAAGACCATGCGGCTAGAATATAAAAAGGTTGTGGCACATAATGGAAGGTCTGGAAATGCACCCATCACTTGTCCATACTACAGAGAGCTGGAAAGCATTCTTCGTGGTGACGCCAGCGTTAAGCCAAAACGACTTGCAAGAAGTATGATTCTACGAGTGATGGGTCAGGTGCGACCTGAACCCTTGGTGCTCCAGGCAGGATCGGAGGAGCTGTTCTCACACGAGCTGGAAACCATCAATGTGGTCGACATCAGGATGTCCTCCCCTTGTCATTCAGGTAACAGTGGTGTGGAAGGGGTGGGGGTAGTGGTGTGCAATCATCCAGGGAAAATCATAACATTTCTCTTCCCTTTTTAAGGGACTAAGCCAGGCAATGTGTCCTCTGCTGTGATTCCATTGCCAAAGTCCACCTGCATGCTTTTGCTGATCAGTGATGCGCTTGAATGGCAGATAATGGAAAAGACAATTTTCATACTGGAAAGGTCAAAAATTTCTAAAAGAAACAATATTCTCTACTTTTCATCTTTTACATCTATTTTCTACTTATCATCTTTTCAAGGAATGCCCAATAACACCGGAGATGAAAACAACAGTGATGTGGAACATGAGCTGGATGTCACACCTGACGGTCTGCTAGAACACGGTTAGTGTGAATGCTTGTGCCAAATACAAAACATTTTAAAGGAAATTCTCATGGTACGCGGTATGGTGTGGCACGGGCAACGTGAAACTCTATATGGAAGCACAAGGCAAAATGGAAATTTGTGGTGTTTGTGATGAAGTTGAAAACAGGGCAACATGCGTGCCCAGCGATAAACCTTGAATATTTCCAAAGTTAAAATGTAAGTAGACATTCCACAATGTGTTGTGGTTCCATGTGTGACTGGAATAACACGGAGCGTTGACTGCAAACCATGTATGCTGGCACTGATGCATCGATTATTGACATCTATATACACTTCCTGAAAAATACGGTGCCAGTAACAATGTTAGAATTAACACTAAAAGTTGACATAAATTTTTAATTTTGTTTAAGAGACCAGTGATGTCTGCATAAGCGCTCCCACTGATGTGTCTGAAAAGGAAAACAACCGTCCCTCACCTGGTGCAAACTCAGAAGGTAGGTGGCAGATTATGAGGACTGATATCTGAAATAAACACCTCTATTCTGTTCAAATCAGAGCAGGAAGTATTCAACCCTTGGACAAACACAGTGTTGGAGTCCATCAAAGCCACCAAACCTCTGTGGTGCTCTCATCTATAGATATATATTAAAGTGGCTGTTTTTCCGTTTGGTTGCCGATTGAGATGATTGTTGGCAGTGCATGTCTTGGCTGTGTTGTATAATGGCTCTTTGAGAAGCTCATGATTTCGGATGGAAGAATGTTTGGTTCAAAAATGTCATCATCAATTCAATAATGCTGCAGATGCGTGGCCTTTTCAGAGTGAATTTTTGACGCCTCACAAGCATCTCTCCTTGTCATTTCACAACTCCCAGGAGCAAAGGACATGGGTTGAGACAGCTTCGTGAGGTGACACTTGGAGAACAATCTGCCACATCAACCCTCTAAGTGAAAAAACACAACCACACTCTCAATTGCAAACACTGCTGCACCTAACTAATCCTAAATTGATCAGGGGCGGGGGGTGGGCTTTGATTTGAAATCCTTCTTGACCACAGTGACATAGTTGTAAGTTGATGTGACATGCTTCACCATAAGATTACATCGTGTTTGATTTTGTTCCACACCCACCTAAAAATTTCTTTTTCCCCCCCTAATCAGGAACCCCCACAAGGACAATGGTGGAACTGTCGCCTGGAACACGGCTAGCAAGAATCAGGTCTAGGAAAAGGGGTGGATCTGCAATCCACAATGCTGCAGACCGATTTCTGACACAGGCCTCTGAGGAACATCAGGAAGAGATGGAGCATCGCAGGAGGGAACAAGAGGAGACCAGGAAATGGCGTGAAGAGGAGGGACGCCGGCACAATGATTTTCTTCTGGAGACCAGAATGGAGCGCCAAATGTTCCAAGAGGCCTGGTCAGAAAACATTGATGTGATGCGATCATGTGTGGGAACGCTTAGAGAGTTAGGGAACGCCATTACACGTCAACAGCAGCAAGTTTCCCAACAGTTGGTCCCTGTCACTGTGCAGGAGTGCTCCTCTGACTTAGGCAGAAAGGGGGCACCCAAGAGATCTTGTGTGGGAAAAGCAAGGGATCGTTTCACACCATAGGATCACACATTTGGAACCACTGGTCAGTTCTTGTTTACACCAAAGAACGTCCACTTTATTTTCCAGGGCACTGTGTGATCATTGTTATCAAGAAAGAAAAACCACACCAGTCACTGATATGTTCAACCTTTAGGGGGGGGGGGTTCAACTGAAAATGTTTAAATTTGAAAATGTTCCACACATGCACCGTATTTTCTCAAGTCAAGTAAAACTATATACAACGATCAGTCCCATAAAATCATGGGTCCTGGGCCTGTGAAGGCGCAGGGGTGCCGCTCCTTGACCGGTTGCGTTCCCTCCTCTCCATTGCCAGCAGCCTTCGCCCATGCCTTGATACACGGGCCTGCAGAGTTCTCACTTCTGTCTGCAAACTGCTCACTGAAACACAAACATAGAGCACTGTCAAGATCTCAAATGCTTGCTGATGATTTGGGCATTCTATCAAGACAATTACAGTCCTTACCGGAGGCCACAAGTCTGCCTTCCATTGCATGTATCGAGGAAAGGATTGTCTCCAAAGTGGGAGGATCTTGGGTGGGCTGTTGGGTATTGCGGCCGCTTGTGGATGGTCTCTCTAGATCAGTGCCCCGAGCATCACCACCTGCAGTTTCTAGGAAAAAAAAGGGATTCAATTTGATCATTATTTTCAGTGCTTGGTTATCAAAGAACAGGAAACAGTAAAGTTTTTTAAAATGTCAGCTGCTGACTGCCCAGTGTTTGTTGATAATATTGCTTTGTGTGGTGAATATGTTGCAATGTTGTTGAAAGCTCCTTCCTCTTTAAATTTATTCTTTGTAGATGTTCTGTTGTCTTTAATAAAAGATTGATTGTTTCATCAACCACTTGTTGCCTCTATTTAGCCACCTTGGTAAATCATCATTTGGTTTTTCTTTCAGTGGTGCAGACACCCACCTCCCCTCTGGAGATGTTTTTGAGGATGCAATTTTTAATCATTATTTTTCGGTCTAGATATTTTGTTGTACAGCTTGAAATGAAAGTCACTAAGCTTACCATGTGGATCATCAGTGGATGCTGTGGGAGCGCTTGTTGGCTGCTCCTCCTCAATGACAGGCTCTGTTCTGTCTTGGGAAGCTTCAGGCAGTGATCCTGCCTCATGCTGACTGTCTCTCCCCCTGCGCACAGCTGTAAAGAATTTAGAATGCAGTGGATTAGTTATCATGTCAGTGTAGCTTCTGTCCCTAGTAAGAAAACAATTAATGGTTAGCATGTAAATAGTCATCGCATCCAGGCATCGTATGATAAGAGTGGCATGATTATTTCTCAAGCACTAGGTAACCTTGATAATTGCAGCTGTTGTGTGCATGATAAAGGGTGAATCCAGGATCCCTCATGTTGTGACCTCAAGACTGCAGCACCCGAAAAATATTTAATAATTTTCCAAATATTTATTTGCCATTATAATTTGAAAAAATTGCATCCACTGTGTCTGCTCATCTTTCAATCTGAAATGAACACCACAATATCCATGCTTTTTTGTGATTCGGAAGACATCCTGGAGCCTAGCATTGGAGCTTTTCATTTTGCACATAGCACTCCAAGAATTGGCATGCAGGCATTGTCTGTAGACATAAGCAAGTGCAACCATCCCCTTTTCATCATACTCAGGAAAACACTCTGTAGGTTAACCTTTCAAAAAAACAGCCTCATAACGGATTTCCCCATTTGTCACATCTTATTTTCCACTGTGGTCACTCAGCAATCCAACACCACATATAGCACACATAAACTGCACACTAACTATCCAACATATCACAAACTAAAAAGTATAATTGGAAGCTTGACACACTCTCAACCCCCCCCCCCCAAAAGGCCATTGCACACAGCAAAATTAGATTGACTTACCGGCATGTCGCCTCTCCTGCCAGTTTGGTCTGCCAGCCGCCTCCCAAAGACGCATCATTGTGCCGAAATGTGGTGGTCTCCCACTCTGGCGTGGGATTCCCTGCCAGGACTCCAGAGCGGTGAAAAAATCTCCCTTTGTTCTTTTGAACTTCGAGCGACACTGTTCAGCCGTTCTTTGGAAGCCACGTGCTGTAAGTCGTCGTGACAGCACCACAAAAATTGCCTTTGTGGGTAGGTGGGTGCTGCTCATAAGTCTCTCGACCTTACCACTGCGCAGAATAAGGTCCAGCAGCGCCTCCACCTCATCATCACACCAGAAAGCGCCGCGGCGTCTGGGAGGCATTTTTTTTTTTAAAGAAATGTGTCATAACGAAATAACATTTCTGAGCATGCTCAGTTCAGCCATAACCCGTATTTTGAGCGGGAAAAAATGGGGTCAAGGTTCGTGCCTTAGTGTCACAAGTGAAATTGACATTATTTTCTAGTGTGTCTAACGTATTTTTTTCTTTGTTCGGTTATACATGTTTTGGGGATTGGAAAATAAATGGGGAAAAAACTATTTTAAAAAGAAAATTCAGGCGGCATGGCGATCTAACGTCCATTTTCTCCCACCTACATTCTGTGCAACATCCCTTGTATTGAAACCCCCCCCCAACAACAAACAAGCTAGTCTCCGTGAATTGTGTGTTTAAGTGGTGTCTGTACAACTTTTCAAAAAAACCATGAAACAATCAATGTGTTGTCTGAGGCTTTCACGGCCGGAGAACGATGGCTGTTGTGGGTTTTCTGGGCTGTATTGCCGTGGTCTTGCCAAGACCACGGCAAAACAGAACGGAAAACCCACAACAACCATCGAAACATTCAATTCTCCTGCTGTGAGAGCAGCAAGTAACACTCTCATGCGTGTTCCATTTCCCCTATTCCCGCTGAGATTGGAATCTAAATCCAATCCAAACAGGATTGTTTACTCTGGCAGGAGATTTTACTGTTGACACATCAGCCATTGCAAAAGAAACATTTTCGGGGTGCTCTGAGGGGACAGCAATTTATCAATCATTTTGCTACGATGTTATAACGAAATAAGGTTAAAAAATCAATTTTTGAACCTCCCACCTCTCCAATCTCGGATTACGGAGTGGCTTCTCTAATCCACAATAGTTCAGTTTACCCCTGCTGACCTTTTATTATGAGTCACTTTCCAGTACTCTTTACAAAGCTCCAACGCCAGACACAGTCCCATTCACCATCCTCTTTCATAGTAGGCAGTAATCGGTTTCCTATTCCCTCTTTGATAAAGAAACACATGCAAAATGTCTGTAGGTGATTGCAGTCGAGATTGCGTTCAGCAGGGACACAATTTTTATATTCTGCCACTGAGGGAATTGATAAAATGGGATGATATTGTCTGGTGAAACCGATGTGAGCTCCATACATGCCGTTAACACAGAGCAACCTGGCTTAAACTACTTGAATCTTTGGTGTGCTTTGATAGTTCCCCTCACCGCCACTGAAGCTTTATCATCGGATCAGCATTGACTCTTTCTTCTTATATCCCCCTCTTATATCAACTCATTACTTGTTTCAACAACAATTTCAAGAATCCACCATTGTAAAGGGAGTTCTAGGTCTAGTCATCAAACAACATTGAAAAAAAAGAGTCATAAGAAGAAATCTTTAATGTAACACAACTTCCTATGGAAAAAGGTAACCATCAACATTTTTTTCCCAAAAACAATTTTTTTTTAATAGACAACACATACATGTCACAGTTTCCACAGTGGACATTTCACCGCTGCCTCCTTTGCATGTCCATAAATTTGGCGAGAGCATCCCTGACTTCCTTTCCAGCCTCTAGCAAAGAGTTATTGTTATCCATGTTTTCGGTGTCCTCGGGAGGAACAAACACTGGAGTGGGATCTCTTAGCTCTCCAAGAACCCGCTGTCCCTTGGCCTCGCAGATATTATGAAGGATCACACAGCAAGATATGATTGAAACCAGATTTTCCTCCCTTGCCTTCAGTCTGTACAGCAAGCACTGCCAGCGCCCCTTCAGCCTCCCAAAACATTTTTCGACCTGGTTCCTACACCTGGACAAGCAGCGGTCAAAATAAATCTCTCTTGGTGTTGTTGCAAGCTTGCCATACGGCTTCATGAGCCACGGCCGCATTGGGTATGCCCCATCAGACAGGATGATGGGTGGCACAGACACTCCGTCCAAGTTAAGTGTGGGGTTTCCGGGGACAAACGTGCCGGCATCCATTGCTGCGCAAATGCATGAGTTTTTAAACACAAAGGCGTCATGGTTTTTGCCACTCCAGCCTATCTCCACATCTACAAATCGGCCAGAGTGGTCCACGGTGCCCTGCAGTAGCATAGATGAGAAATTTTTACGATTTCCATACTGTTCTGGGCTCCCGCCGGGTGCACAGATGGGGATGTGGGTGCCATCAATCGCTGCTATGCAGTGCGGAAATCCCATTTTTGCAAATCCATCCATAATCTGAAATACAAAAATATAATGCAGAGAATGTCACCAGTCAAAAGGATTGTTTACTCTGGCAGGAGATTTTACCGTTGACACATCTGCTATTGCAAAAGAAGCAGTATCGCGGTGCTCTGAGGGGACAGCAATTTATCAATCATTTTGATATGACGTAATATCGAAATAAGGCTTTAAAAAAATTTTTTTAAAAGCCTACCTTTCCGATCTCGCCGCCAAGACACACAGTTCTCACAAGAAGTTCAGCTTCTAGTGCATGGCAAACTTCCAGAACAGCTGTTGCCACTGTAGACGGACCCAGTCCAAAGTGGTCCCCAGCGACGCGGTAACAAGCACCTGTGGCCAAAAACCAGAGTGTGACTGCGACACGCTGCTCCACCGTCACAGGTTCCCGCATGTTTGTTCGTTGCCGTTCCAGTCGTGATTGCAGAATGGCAACCAAGTCCCAAAATGTTGCCCTGTCCATCCGGAAACATTCGAGCCACTGTTGGTCGTCCCAAGTTGTCAGGACAACCCGTTCCCACCAGTCCCGACTCCGCTCGCGGACCCAGAATCTGCGTGGAACAGCCATGCTGGCAAGGGCATGCCAGCGTTCGTGAATCCTCCGTCTTCTATCCTTCCCAAAACGCCGGTTGGATGTTGAAGGTGCATCCGAGCACTGGAAAAGAATAGATGCGACTCTTCTCCTACGTTGTATGGATCGCAGGTGTGCTTGGCAAAGGACAATGGTGCTCTGAGAAAGACAGCCTACCAGCTGGGCCACCAACGGAAGCAACATCCTTTGTAGGTCCATGGTTGTCGTTTCTGAGAGTCTCAGAAGACAAGGCAATTCTGGCATCAATTTGGCTATTTACAGGGGTTCAAATTTGGAGAAAAGGTGAATCAGCCAATGTCATCGCTATTTCGTTGGCGGGAAAGCAATTCCACCAATCCTTTCAAAGCGCAAATATTGAACAACGTCACGCTGTTATGACGAAATGGTGTTATATCGGAATTAATCGCAATAGTTAAAAAAAAAAAGGAAGGGCGAGGGGAGGGACTGCATTGGAGTGCCCGGATGTGAAGAGGGTGTTGATAACGTTCTATATGCGCATTCCCTGGATAGTGAGGCTGACTGAAAGTGCAAATAAGAGGGGAAAGGAGGTATGTTCCACTCTAATTCCGATAACAGAGAACGCGGTTTTGGACGCTAAAATTGCGAGAAAAGAGCCCGTGTGACGACGGCCCAAGTCTTATGAGGAAAAGTTGCAGGAGCTAGGTATGTTTAGCCTGGAGAGTAGGTGATTGAGAGGTGATACAATATCCCTCTTTAAGTATCTGAAGGGCTGATACATACAGGATGGAACAGAGTTTTTTTCTGTTACCCCAGTGGGTTGGACTAGAAACAACAGGTTAAAATTAAAGCAAAAGATTTTTTGATGAAACATTAGGAAGAACTTCCTGACAGTTAGAGTGGTTCCTCAGTGGAACCTGGATAGGTTCCTCCTCAGGGAATAATGTACTTGAATATATTTGGATTCCCATATGAAACCCAAATCCAAATCCTGTACTGGTATTTTTGGATGCAAATATCAGGAAAACTGATATTGATTGGTTTCCCAATACTTGTATCCAAAAAATACAGATTTTTTTTTTAGTGCACACCCCTACAAGGAACAAGACAGTGGCTGGTGCCGCAAACTCTTCCTGAGTAAGCATTTCTGCTTACCACTTGGCACTTGGCATAAAGAGAACTAGTATATGAAGTGGTTTTGTAATGCAGAAATTATAATGTATTTCCATTAATGTTAAGGAAAAGGACCTTTCTTTCTTATTCCAATGCATATTGTTTCTATATGTTGCAGCAAATTTTAGACTAATTTTAGCTGTCAGGGAGAAAATAAACCCTGATGTTTTTCCTCCTCTAGACATTGACAATTCTTGCAAAAAGCCGACCATGGTTTCATCTCCCTCCTATATACCTCTTGTAATGGAAACACCCCTAAATCACCAAAACCAGGTTGAATGAACCCCTCCCTCTGCCCCCACCATCTCCATAATATAAGCTTCGTTCTCACACAACTGTTCTTCAACTTTCAAACAGCTTGAAATAACATTTTCACTTAGGTGGATTGTATGAATTATTAAGTGTGAGTCTTGCTGCGTCTCAGTGTGGTTTTTCCTGTGAGTTGTGTATAAAATAGAAAGCAGAACAGATGGGTCCTACTATAACCCCATGAAAATGAATTTTAAAAAAACTTCAGAGGCTAAAGGTTTGATGAGAACAGAGAACCCAGGCCCACATGGCTCATGCTGGTACTTTTCTTCCTTTCATCCTGTGCAAAGTCCCACTGATTTGAAGAGCTCTTGAAAGAATGAGCCCGGACAACATAGATGAGTGCGACTTTGAGGATCATGCTGGCTCTGGGAAGGATGAGAACAGATGAAAATCAACAAGAAGGTATCAAGATTCAATTTGCAATTTAAATCATATTTTGTGTTGTAACACTGCAGCTCCAGACTTCCTAAAGCATTGACAAGGAATGAAACCACATGCACATTCTTTCTATTCAGTGGTGATGCTGGGACCTGCCTCCATTGTGGAGGGGGACAGAAAGACAGGCAACATCTTTGGTATGCATACACCTAGCAAACTGGTCTGAATTCATCACTAGCTTTCCCTCAACAAAAGCTTGGCTATCATTACAACAATATTGCTGCCTGCATATATGTCACTCACACAGAGGTGCTAATTCTCACAAATGGCACAGTTACAAATCCAGAAGAGGCCCCGAAGTGCTCCTGTACCCTCCTGAGGCATTGCATGACCTGAGAGAGCCAGGTTTTTTCCAGCAGCAGCTTGATACTCATTAGTTGTCTTGCATTTCATTCCTAATTTGTAATTTGATTAATGATACCACTCTCTGTAGTTTGTGTTTTGGGAGTGATGCTTGAGATTTCTGGTTTATGCTTTTTAAAGTGTCCATACATCAGCAGTGGGTTACAGCCACAAGCAGTTTCTTCTACTCTGTACTGTGGTGTCAGATGGAGGATTTAATTGGTTCAGTTGGGTTGTGGATTCCACAAGCATAGGTCACAACAGGCAAGTTCAGAGAGGGTTGGAGGGAAGACTTAGGGAACAATTGGTGATCTCTGGGTCATCAGACTTGTTTAGGAATTTTCCTAAACTTACCCCTTGTGGCTCACTAGCTTGAGGCAACCTGGGGTAGTTGTGATGGATTCATGCCAATCTGGCAATCCTTCTTGACTGTGATTTTTGGCTTTTGATCACAGTGATCAAAATAACTTCTGAGTTATTCTGTTTTAATTTCCTGAAAACACCAAGAACCCCTTTTATTTTGCTTATGAATTCTTTGTTGAGAGACATGGAAGAACTGAGAAATGCTTCCTGTGCAATGATTGTATGTACAAGTGATGGTATACACTGAGAGGAAGAAAGTATGGACTAGAGGAGAGGAGAAACCGCTAAAGGGGAGGAGAGAGCATTTTTGGCTGCTGTATTTTTATTTTATTGAATGTTTGCTTGTATTCTTGTAGATAAATAATTTAAACATGCCTCTCACAGAGTCTTTTAAATGTTGGAATCATTCAATCTGAAACATTTCTTCTTTTGGCTAGTGAGGTTTGAGCAGGAATGGTCAAGACAATCAGGCCTCCTTCGTTAAAGGAGGCTCTTGCTTTAGCAACCACACCTCCTTGGAAAGACTATGCACAAAGGAATCCATCTCCCCTGAAGGCCTCATAGATTCCCTCCACCCCCAGGCTTTTCATCAGGGGGATAGTTGTTGGAAATAGCACTGCCTGGTATACAATAGAAGGAGAAGAAGATCCCAAAGGGGGCAGCAAGGATTCGTCAGATAGGAGCGTGAGGCAGCACCTCTCTTTCTTTTCAGTGTTATTTCCTTGTCTTGTCTCCAGATCAGGGCAATATCCTGCTTCTCCTAGAAAAACTCTCTCCTCTAGTTAATAACATTCAATTTAACATTTGATTTATATACTGCCCTTCAGGACAACTTAATGCCTACTCTGAGTGGTTTACAAAGTGTGTAATTATTACCCACAGAAATTGTTCTGTGAGGTGGGTTGGGCTGAGAGAGCTCTGAAAGAACTGTGACTGAACCAAGGTCACCCAGCTGGCTTCAAGAGGATGTAGAGAATGAAACCCAGTTCTCCAGATTAGAGTCCTGCTGCTCTTAACTATTACACCAAACTGGCCAAGCAGATGCTTGTCTCTATCTCTTCTCTACACTATCAAGTATGCAGTTCCTAAATAATTTTTTCATAATCTTTAAACAGTAATGCATGACTAACATTGTGTAAGACATTCAGCCAACAGGGTTATGGGTCCAGTGCACAAACATACTGATTTAAAGGTGGAAAAACCACCTGAGGCTCTCTTGAGTGCTGGCAAGGTTAGAGCACATGGCAGACAGCAAAGGAACAAAGATGGAGACCCCCTATGGTGCACAGCATGGTTTTGAGATAGATAGACTAGCAGATGATAATTACCAAATCTGAAGTGAACGAATGAAAACTCATTTGATTGAATGTGATCTGTGGGATGTCACCCAGACTGGCAGACCGGCAGATGGAGCAGAGCAACAAGCTGCTTGGGATCTTTCTGACTGTATGGCATGATCTTCTAGTGTTTCAGCATTAACTGATTGTCAGCTCTTAAAGAGGCATAGATATGCAAATGGCCGAAGAGGTCTAGGAAGAGTTAAGAAATCTTCACTAAAGTGTCAGATGTACTTGCAAAAATGCTTATTCAGTTTAAGGATGAGAGAGATTGATGATCTAGGAGCTCATCTGTCTCTCCTAGTTAGCTAGCCAGACAGATACCTGTCTCTATCTCTCCCCTACATTGGCCCTTTTCACACTACTTACTTGCTTCTGAGACACAGCGAAACGTAGCGCAAAAACCATGGAAGATAGCATCTTCTCGGGAGAGTTTTGCATGATGTCGTGCGAGTTTTGCGCGACATCATGCAAAACTCTCACAAGAAGACGCTATTTTCCACGGTTTTTGCGCTACGTTTCGCGATGTCCCGGAAGCAAGTAAGTAGTGTGAAAAGGACCACTATCAAGTATATAGTTCCTAAATAAACTTCTCTTTCTCTTTAAACAGTAACATGTGGCTAACATTGTGCAAGACATTCTGCCAACTATAGTAACACTTGCAGGGCCTTCTCTGAAAACTTTTATGTGTGCAGTGAAGGGCAGGGTGCAGTGGGTTTACTGTTCTGAGAATTCAAACCAAGGTAGAGCTGCCCAAACAAGGCAGGTATCTGGAGGTCTGCTTCTGGGCCCTCACCTTGGTAGAAAGGCTGCTTGCCTTGAGATAAGGGGAAGTCTACTAAAATTTGCTAAGTGTGTTGCAGGTAAGACATGGTGTTAGGAAAGTTGTGTGTTTCGTTAATTCAAATGTTGTGTCTGCTATCTCCCTTTTGGGAGTATGGGGGCAGTTTCTGATCGAGGAGGGCATATATCTACAGGTTGACTTTCATGCACAGATCTCCTGAATTTGATCAGGATTCAGGCTCCCTGGTTCCATGGAAATGGCAGTGATGACAGCTGCATCAGCTAGGGATAGTACTGAAATTCCCATTATCCCTAGATTTGGAAATCTGAATAACTCAATATTTTTTTAAAAATTGAACCAATATATTATGGATCCTCCATTGTTCTGTTGTTCATGATCACATTACATGTATGTGCTACTTGGTGCTGTTTTCAGTTTTTTTGTTTCTGTCTTTCCTATCTCTACATTATTGATGAGCACATGCACATTGCTAACTGCAAAATATCAATCTTGGCTTATGAAGATACTGTCTGCATGGTGATTATCAATGTGCCAGTGTGCTTGTGCACCTCAGTAAAACACCGTATCAGAAGAATCCAGATGCAAATGTACATAGGATCACATCATGAGGGCACTTCAATGCACATGTATCTATGCAATGATGAGGCTGCGAATGCAAATGAGCTGGAGTAACTGAAAACGAATGTTAGAAATATACTTAAACCAGAATTCAGGAGGCATGGAACGCAGGGTGTAGTGAACCGTAAAGAACGGGAGAGGAGAAACCAGCACATTCCTTATTGCAGCTCCTTTGCTTGATCCTGGAAGTGCCTAGCCAGAGCCAGAGGAGCTGTGTGGGTCCCCTGGACTCAGTTCCATTGATAGCTGCCTCCTGCACTATCCATCTGCTCCAGCCCCCAAATAGAAGCTACGGGTGAGTACAAAAGCCAGAATAAAGGCTACTGGCTGTCCAGTCCCTGTGATGGTTTTAGGTGTGGAGGGATGCATAATATATGTCTGAGCTGTCTTTCTCTTTCCGCTCTGAAACGGTATTGGAGGCTTGCCTTGGAATCAGAGAAGGAACGTGGAACTTTTGTACATGAGAAACATGATCTTGAGCATCATATTTATGTACAGGAAAGTCTGGGCCCTTTTCCTTTACGACTAGGATGCACTCAGGCAGTTGATGAAAATGTAGTGCTTGAATATGTAATCTCAACATATCATTTCATGTATGTTTTTGGTCCTTGGTTACACATGGTACCAATCTTTACCAACCCTCAATTTGTACCACACAACTCTTCTGCTAGATTGGCTATAAAGCGGTTCAAGGCTTAGATGAATATTGCTGCTAGCACACAGAGAAGGCACTGGGCAGTCCTGATGGTCAGATTTACATTCAGGTCTTACTGAGCTTTCTGTTGTGCTGACGGGCATGAAAGGTCACTTCTGAGCAAATGAAAGACATTGTCTTTTTATAAACCAGCATCTTCTGTTATAAAGAGCCTTGAGTCCCTGAAGATATTCATACAGAATGCAACACCAGCTGAATAATAAGCAGCGATGCAGTTCCCAGAGGGGGAGAAAACAGAAGAGCAAAATTTTGGACAGTTTCCATGTTTTTCTACACTTCCGACTGAGAAGTTCTTAAAAGGATGCTATTCCTTTTCTACTTCCCTACTTCACTCCCCCTGCCACAATCTAATGTTGACTGCTTAAGGCTGTTTCACACATTACTCAGGGGAAGCCTATGTTAGCTGCTGAATCAGTCAGTCCTGACTCCATGACAAGTGGACTTTTATGACATGCTTTTTCATAAACAAAAATATCTGTCACATTCACACATTACATTTTTAGCCATAGACCTAAAAGCCTAGGCATAGTGTTCCCAAACAGCAACGGAAGTGTTTGGACTGTTCTGCTTCAGGATGTGCCATGCAGAGCAAGCGGCCTCTAGTCTTTGATTTGACATGCTAGTTTTCTAAGTTCATGGCTCTTTTTGTATGGAGAACTATTCAGTCATGTGAGCCCCTGTGTCTTGTACAGTCCAGTCTCAGGTAGCACCATAACTTTTCCAGAAATTTTGAAACCCCAAGGAGAAAAAGTGTGATTTTTCATTTCTCCCCCCGCACTCCCCAAGAAGACTTTTGGGGGAAAACTGAAATACGCACTATACTTAACTTGCTCTGGATTTCCTTAGTGGCTTCCCATCCAAGTACTAGTTGACACTCAAACACAATAATGGGGCTTTAATACCAACAAATAGACAAACAATGGAAAGACACAAATTAGAAGGTATACAATGAAGAACTCATAAAAAAACAAAGATATTTACTTGTACACACTCCATGTCATACACAGTTACAATCATAGACAGCCATAACTAACAAATTGCAACAGATTTTCTGTCTGATGCGATGTTTCTAGATATTCCTAAATATGCTAGTGTATGTGTAAGTGTAGGTGTAATAGTGAAACATATGACCTGTCCTAAAGAACAATGAGTCTGAGGTGGAAGCTTCCAAGTAGAACTGTAAAAAGCAGTCATGAGGGATCACATTCCACAACACTCACAGGCCAAAAAGGTGCCTGATGTAAGAGCATGCAAAGTGCATAGGGCACAGTAGAAGTGTATTAAAAGTACACAAAAGTACATGAAAAACATGTGGCATAGAGAATGAGCAAACACCTGTTGGATGCTACCTTTATACTATAGGGACCTATATATGATGTAAATGAAGCTTATCAATATGGACACTTGGTATGTGTCTTCATTCAGATTAGGCAATATGGACTAATTCAAGCTGGGAATGGAAGTTTGGATCCTTGAGTACGCAGCTAAAAAACAAGAGATGAGTGGTGAATTAGGTACTGGAGTCAAGAGGAGAGAGAAATCCAGATACCTGGGGGTTAGAGTCTGCAGTTAATGTAGACCCTTGATTGCTAGTAACAGGTCTCTGCTAAACATATGGTTGAATATACTGAGTGGGTTCTAAGGAAAGGAATTCTATAACCTGGTAGCAATTCACTGTTCCTTTTGTAGCTTTAATCAGAGCAATACAGTATCCATTAGTATAAGTTTCAAGGAACTGTATCACACTGTATTTGAGTGTTTGCATGGAAGCCCATACTACTGAAGTGACTTAAAAGTAATTTGACTAATTACACCAAACAGCACGTACAATTGCCATGCCCATACAGCTGGGAGGGAGACAGAGTAAGACCAACGGAATAATTTCTTCTCAAGCTTCGGTGTTTTCCCCCATGCATGTGAGGGAGGGGAGGAGAAGGGAAGCCCCAAGGCGTGATTGCAAAACATTGAATTTCTCTGCAGCCCTGCAGTTCTGATACCTTGGTCTATGAACACAGGCTGTGCTTAGCCATCGAGATGCGAGGTACCATCTGCTGGGTACCAGTAAACCCATGTGGGTAAGAGATGGGGTTGCCTTTGGGATATCAGTTTCCCTGCAGTAAAAAGGTTATTCTAAGTTGTGGTATTCAAAGCAACGCCTTAGCATTTTATCAATAGGGATATAGTGCTGTTACAATATAAATGGACATCGAAAAGTTTAGCTCTGCATAGAGATATGGGTTCAAATGATTGTTCTGTAATGAAATTCTCTGGGTAGCCTTAGTCCAGACAGTCTTTTAGCCTAACCTATTTCATAGAATTGTTGTCAGATTGAAATGAAGGGATGAGACTATGTGTGCCACTCTTGGAGGACAGGTATGATTACAATTCAAGAATAATAAGATCATTGATTTGCCCTCACAAGGTTCAATATGGTCCCATTTTCAGTGGCTGATTTGCATCCATTCATTTTCTTTGACAGCATTCAAGATCTTTAGTTCAAGGCCAGCAATTTAGAAAGCATGTGGCTATATCGGTTTGTGTTTTAAGTACTCATTTTGATTTGCAAACCTGTCCTCTGTTCTAAGTGCTTCATAATGTTATGCACTGAGCACATAAATAACCAGAGAATCTTCTCTGCTTAAGCTGCTGCTACCCATTAATCTGAACATGAATGCTTTCTTTCCCTTGGGGTGGGGGGAGGTTATTTGGGTGCTCCAAGAAATGTAAGTGGAAGAAGAAAAGAGTCTCTTTTCTTTCTCATCTTAATATTTCCTTCCTTAAAATCAATAAGCAGCAGCTGAGCATTTTTGAGGAATCAGTTGACAAGATCTCAGTTCCTCTTGGACAGTTTGAAAATGATGCACAGTGGTGTTTAAAACTATATATGAATCCTGGTTTGAACTGAATGGCCTCTCCACATGTCTTGTCTTGTATTAAACTGTGGTCCATTGCTAATCTACAGAGGTACCAAAAGAGACCCCCTACAACTGTAAATGTTCCTTTCAAGTCTGAACCTCCTCAGAGTAGTTCTTCGTATCCAGTTTGTATCTGGTCTGATCCCTACTGACCATGTATTTCTGTAATGTTTTGCATGTAAATAAGCTTGGATGTATTAATATGGGGGTTTAAAAAATATTTGTTACTGTGAGTTTAAACATAGGACTCTGAGGAAAGGAGGAGGGAATGGATGGGTAAAAGGTGTGTGCTGTGTCTGAACAGTAGCTTCACCCTAGGGGGTGGAGTGAATTGGAGTTTTTAGAGAGTGTGTTGAGAGGAAAGTGTTTATTTTGGCTAAGAGTGGAACTACAAGTGACAAAAGGCACAGGTTGGACACTTGTCAGCTTCCCTCAAGTTTTGATGGGAAATGTAGGCAGCTTGGCGGAATGTTGGACAAGTGACAGTTGAAAAGTCCATTGGACAGCAGTCAGAGAGCCAAGCTGCAAGACTGGGATGCCTACATTTCCCATCAAAACTTGAGGGAAGCTGACAAGTGTCCAACCTGTGCCTTTTGTCACTTGTAGTTCCGCTCTCAGTTAGCCAATCTGTGTGGAAGCATGAAAGGGGTTTCATTCTGTCCAGTTCAGTGAATCTGTGTGGAGTTCTGAGAAATTCCATCTAGTCAGGCCAACTGTGTGTGAGCCTGTATCTTAGAGAGAGGTTATTCTGTCTAGGTCAGGCAAGCCATGTGGAAATGCCCAAGTGAATCTGTGTTTGCGTGGATGATGTTAGTGAAGATCTGTGTGGAAAATGAGTCTTTGTGACTGCGTCTGTGAATATAACTTTAAGAACATATATAACTATTTTGAAACCATCAAGCTTAAGAACTATTTTGAAACCAGTATGCTTATCAATACTCTGCAACTTTTGGCTAAGCAAAAAGGATCTCCTTTTTACCTTACACCCCCACCCATGCATTGATCATTCTGTCATACTGCCATCTATAACAAAGTCTTCCTATATACCAGTTAAACAGAAGAGGTTTAAGGAGAAAGCCTTTGGAGGCAGCAAAAACCTTTTGAAGAAGACAGAGATCCCGTTGTTGTTTGTAAAGGAGATCCCCCAAGAGTAGGATTTTGAGGGGCACGGAGGGTTGCAGCAAGCAGGCTAACACAGGAAAGTCCCATTTTATGCGATCTGCTCTGCTTTCAATACATCAACGCCAGTTAAAAGTATTTCTTCTTTCAGCTATATGTGCTTATAAGTCAGCAACAATCACATCCATTTTCAGCTTTTTTTAAAAAAGTACCAACTTTCATCCCAGTTTGATTTGAAATGGCCAACCCCCGCCCCCCAAACAAAACAAAACCCTACCCAAGTGGAGCCAAGATTGTTTAAGTCTGACTGGAGAAGAGCTACATCAGGGCAGCCAAGTGGGGATGAAAAGTACAGAGAGTTTGCTTAGCCTATGTTTTTGCTTTTGAACAGTAAATGACTCCTGTTGATGTTGCCACAAACTGAAGACAATTATTCTTTAATGCCATGTATTTGCTAGACTGGACAGGAATAGGATTCATAGCCTATTTCACTCAATTACTGCTCCCAGCAATATTCTTACCAGGATATTGCTTTACAGCCACTAAAGCAAACCGAAATAAGATTGGGTTGTTTGCAAGGTGAATAGTAAAGGAGAGGAAAAAATGGTTATTCGTTAAAAAAAACAAACCCATCTCGCACTACCCATAAACTGACAATATAATACTTTTCTTCTGAGAGCCAGTTTAAGGATACTTGGACTTTACATGAATGGCTGTACTTCACAAGCACTGGCTTTGCCATTTCTGGCTGTCACATGGATGTAAGGTCACTGCAAAGCCAACACACTGTTCATACTTTGTGAAAATATGCTTGTGTATGTTATTCTGAGGACTCAACAACTTGTCGCTCACCACTGCTTTTTGCAGTGGTATATCAAACTGGCTTCTTATGGCACTGCTTATAGGCCCAGTTCAGAGTGTTTATTACCAGCAGGTGAAATTCTTTTCTTTATAGCCTTGTATATCAGTTTCCTGGGGGCTACAGTGCCTCTCTGAAAACTGTACGCACAAAGAGAACTTCCTACAATATCCTAGTTAACAAGGCCAATCACTTGATTGCAAGAATGGAAGTAGGACTGCCAACTCAGGGTTAGGAAATTCCTGGCCATTTGGGGACACAATCTGGAGAGGACAGAGTTTGAGGAGTGCAGGAAACTCTGCAGGGATGTGATGCCATACATTTCACCCTATAAAGCTGACCTTTTCTCCAGGGAAACTGATTTTTGGAGATTAGATGTAATTCTGGGAGAACTCTAGGGTCCAATGGGAGGTTGGCAACCCAAAGTGGAAGACAGTCTAAATCTACACTGCCAGGTTTATACCACTTCATTCTGCAGCATGTGGAGGCCAGAGCTTAAATGAACATAGGAAGCTGTGTTGAAACTGCCTTATCAGACCCTTAATCAGTTAATATTGTCTACTCTGACTGGCAGAGGTTCTCTAGGGCCTCCACGAGAGGTTTTTCTCATCACCTGCTAGCTAATCTACTCAGCTGGAGAAACCAGGGATTGAACCTGAGACGTTCCGTTTGCAAAACAGATCCTCTAGTTATGACCCCTGGTTTGCTGGATTGCAGATCAAATATACATTTGCAGGATTCATGGGTAGATTCCAGCAATACATAGAAATGGCTTTTTATGTCTTTCAAAACACAGATGTGGTTTTTAGATTAAAAACAGATTAATCCCATTCGTTCCTAAACACTGAAGAAATCCCAGGGTAAGAAACAAACTCTATGTCTACCATGATTTACATTAATTTCTACTGTGGAGATTGTACACACTGGTTTCTTGCTGTTAAGAAAACAACATTCCCTTCTAAAATGAAAGATGCAAATAAGATTTTATCAGCATTACACACTGATAGTGTATCGTACTCTCTTAAAGTGCCTGCAGAAGTCCAATGAGTCTGTTTCAGTTAATCATACATTAAAAACTCAGTTGTCCAGCTATAAAAACAGCAGGAGATATGAAGTCTTTATACATCCTTATGGCCAATATTTTTTTAATTTAATTTTTAATGCTATAGCGTCTGGACCTGGGATACATTTGAGATGCTACTGGAGTTAATGAGAGTCTGCTGTTGATCACAATGGAGCTAGAACCATTTAAAAAAAAACTAAGCAATTTAATTTGCAAAATGCTGCCTTTTAGATAACACAGTTATCTGCCTCCCCCCGCCCCCCATCTCAGTTGCTACACCTCAGCATAATCTGCATTAGCCAGATTATATTGTCATACTATTGATTTCAGGTGCTCATTGTGTTTGGTTAAATATCTGAGAGTCAGCCATGGCATAGGACCAGTTTGATATATTTGATACAGACATTAATGTCTATTTGAGACCATGGGCTGGACCCTACAGAGCCCTTATACAAGTGGAACTGCAGGCCAAGCTACACATGACGAATGACACTTGAACAGCAAGTGGATTGAGTGGAGGGCAAGTGAACAGGGAGAAATACACTTGCCGTTCAAGTGTCATTCGTCATGTGTAGCTTGGCCCTGAATCCCCCTCCCCCTGTTGCAGCCCATGCTGTTCACAAGGGAAACCAGTAAGATTGACAGGTCTCCTTGGCAACTGGCAGATGATTGGGTTAGAACATCATCCCCATGTGATGACATCACTTCTGGTGCTACCTAGCAGTGATGGCATTTATGGCAGGTCACCTTTCCATACTGCCATCCATCATAAACCTTCCTGTACAGGTTTTGGGCTTCCCCGGGCAGTAAAAGGCAGTCACTCACTACATACCACTTGTCTAACCTCCGAAAGCCCTGACCCAAATATACACACACTCCCCTCTCCCCTCTCTCCAAGTCTCCACCAGACAGGCAGCCTGTTCCCTCTATTTACTTTCCCTTATTCAGCTACTGCCCTGAGCTATTGGGGAAAATTTCCTTTCCCTTGTATATGCTGCTGCCATTTAGATTAACAATATTGGCCCATTAGTCGTCTGAGGTTTGTGTGCGTGTGTTAATTCCCCTCAGCCAAGAACTCTAAGCCAGCCAGGCTTAAATAAAACAAAAATAAACTTACAAGATGAAACATAGGAGTGAATGGTTTATAACTCATAAATATGCTGGGGTTAAACAGGGAATGTTTCAGTGTAACAGAACAGGTTTATAATCACCCAGCAATATCTCTGCTGCCTTCTCTCAGCTGCTCCAAAAGCCTTCTTTCTCTCTTAAGTCCCTCCACTGGACCCTGTCACCGGCCCAGCATTCTGCCTCCTCTCAGAGCCAAACTACATGAGACGAATTACATGCGTATGACATGTGAATGCACTTACACGAGTTTCCCCATTGCTTTCCTGTTCACTCGCACACTGCAGCCACGCCGCACTCAACCCCGTGCTCAGACTGGTATGTGTTTCTTCCCCATTCCTCCCAGATGACAGATGGTATCCCATGATGCACCTTCTTTTCGTGCATGCTCAATCCTTCCTCTACAGCTTTTCTGAGAGGGAGACTTGTTTACTCAATTGGACGTATTGGGGAAAAAAAACACTCTGGGTTTCTTGGGGGGCGGGGTGTGAAAATGTGGGGGTGTCATTTTGCAAAATCTACAAAATTTTCAGGGGATCTACTGTTAACTGACCTCTAAAGACTCCCCAAGTTTCAGGGAGATTTGATCTTGGGGAGCCATTTTAGGTCCCCCCCAAAGAAGGTGCCATTAGCCACCCTGTTTTTTACTATTGTGGAGAGAAAATGACCGCAATGGGAGAAACCCATCAATTATGCCTTTCCTGGGGTTCAATATCCCTGAATCTTGTGGGGTGAGGTCTTTAGAGGACAGTGAGGAGTAAGTCTCCTGCAAATTTGGAGGATTTTGCTTGCAGAATGCCAAACCAGCCCCCAAGATAGCTTCCCTAGTTTTCTCAACAGGAAATAATGGACAATGAAGGTGGCTGAGGGCACCTAATTTCAGGGCCCATAAAGTGGTCTCCTAAAGTCCAATCTTCATGAAACTTGGGAGGTCTTTAGAGAACAGCTAGAAGTAGGTCTCTGGAAAATTTGGTAAACTTTGGTTCTAAAATGCCCCCCCAGGCCCCCAGAAAGCCCCAAATCGCATTTCCTATTGGAAATAATGGCCAAATTTTACCCAATTTGCTCTTTATTGCCAAGCCAAACTGGAGAACAAGTACCCCTTACACCGTCCTTTGCAGGTTCATGTATCAGACATGTTTCTGAACTTTTGCTCAGATGCTCAATCATGTTGCCATGATCTTTCTTCCCACCTCCTCCTTATCCTGACCAAAGACACTGCATGAAGAGGAGGAGGAGGAAGTTACAGGGGAAGAGGGTAAAAGAAGGAGGAGTAGGGAGGCAGTGGCGTCAACTAGAAGATGGGAGAATTTAAAGCATGCTATATTAAAAGCAAAACAGTTTGAGTGTAAGTCGGATCTAAGGGCAAAAAGGGGAGAGGAAAGCGGGAGCTGCCCAAAATCGACGCTCTGCAATGACGACTCACTGATTATGACCATGGACACTCGCAACCACGACTACACCAGTTCCTTGAAACATGCACAAACTAGGGCTACAGGACACATGTTCACCTGGGGTAAAATGGACATGGGCAGGAAGGAGACACTCACATAGCCTTGTGTAACTCATCTCATGTGGTTTGGCTCTCATTGGTTGTTTATAAGGACAGGCAGAACTGGAG
The DNA here is from genome assembly GCF_028583425.1 of Eublepharis macularius. Taxonomy (NCBI): domain Eukaryota; kingdom Metazoa; phylum Chordata; class Lepidosauria; order Squamata; family Eublepharidae; genus Eublepharis; species Eublepharis macularius. The sequence goes on along the minus strand of NC_072794.1, from coordinate 48,656,633 downwards.
CCAGTCCTGTTCATCACAGCATTACACCAGGGCAGATAACATTCATCCAAAACCAGCATTTTTTATTTGGGAGAATGTGATATCTCCAGAGAGAAAGTGTGCATTGTATCTTTAATTTCCCATCCCAGAAACCAGGTAGTCAATGAATAGCCATTTTACTTTCTTTTATTTTGCTCTTATACAGACACAGCATGGTCCTCAGTACTGTCGTCAGGACAAGTAGAAGCTAGGACTATTAGCTGGAAGGTCTAAGGATAGGGTTAGGGTTAGGAAATACACCCAGAAATTGTGATTTCGTTTTGTTAAAACAGCTTCTGAAACATTGAACACCCCCTCATCAGTCATCATAGGAACAAAACCATAAAGCACAATGAAACATGGCACCAACAGGCAACAGCAGGATGTAAAGGTAATAATTTATTGGTACTATAGAAAAAGAAAAAAAATTAACACGAAGCAACACCACTCTGCTACCTCTTTGCCAGCCAGTCTCCTGCCATAGTGCGTGACACTCACCGGCATTCGCCTTCTTCAGTGTCCATTGTTGTGTGTAGTGAGAAAAAAACAGAAAACAGAGAAAAAAAACTCAGTGGAGCGATAGTTTAGAGGGAGGACTGTGTTCGGTAAAATTTTGGTGCTGTTAAGTGCAAAAACAGCTGCCCCAAAGAGCCTGGAAGCCCTCATTGCAAAGAACAGGGCCGAAACACATGATAATGATTAGATCCAAGCTGGCAATGCCCCATCCATAACAGTACATATTTCCTTGGAAAACTCTGAAACTGAAGCAGATTTTTTTTCCAGTGAACTAGGGTACTAGGGGTACTAGTAGGCAGGGCCGGATCGAGGGGGGCAGGGGGGTAGTCTGCCCCCAGCGCCGCCAGGGAGGGGGTGCCGGGAGCAGCTGCCAGCTGCCGGAGTGTGTGGGCAGTCTCGCAGCTCCCCCACACTGCCTTTCGCCTGCCCCGTGGGACAGGGGGCGGCTGGCTTGCCACGCACCCCCTGTCCTGCAGGGCAGGCAAAGGGCAGCATGGCCGCCCACGTCATTCACCTGCCCCGCAGGAGAGGGGGCAGCTGGCCACCCCTGTCCTGCGGGGCAGGTGCATGGCATGGGTGGCCTCGCAGCCCCCCCCCATGCTGCCCTTTGCCTGCCCTGCAGGACAAGGGGTGCGCTGCAAGCCGGCTGCCCCCTGTCCTGCGGGGCAAGTGAAAGGCAGCGCAGGGGGCTGCGAGGCCGCCCGTGCCATTCGCCTGCAGGGAGAAGAATGGCGCGGGCGGCTTCCCAGCCCCGCACGCTGCTTCCGCCGCCCTGCATTATGACGTCACCAAAATGATGTAATCATGCCGCACCGGGAGTGCGCACGGGTTGCCCCGGGCACCGGCAACCCTGGATCCGGCCCTGCTAGTAGGTTGGAAAATTTCTGGAAATTTGGAGGTTGAGAATGGATAGGGTGGGATTTGAGGAGGGGAGGAACCTCAGCAGGGACTTAATGCCATGGAGCCCAACCTGTCATCTGGAGATAAGCTGTAATTCTGGGAAATCTCTAAGCCCCACCTAGAGGTTGGCAACCCTTGTAGGGACCTCCCAGGCCAAGAGCCCTGACAAACCTGAAGCTTACAGAAGTCTCCTAGATGTCTGCTCCTTCTCATTCTCTGTTTCCTTTTTTTACATCTCCTGACTCTGATACTTCCTCAGGCTTTCTATCCATCCATCTTCATTTGAATCTACGCCTTTCCAAATGCTGCTCATTCTCCCTTTGTGACCTCCCCAATCCTTAAAGGATACCTCCTGGGTAGGGAGGCTCCCAGGGCAAGGTCTCAGGAATGGAAACCATGCTTGGGGTCACATCAGCCCTCTTATGCCAGCTGCAAAAGGGATGGCACCGTGCTGGAAAGATGGTATGTCCAGGGGTCAGCAACTGGACTCCCTCTGACAGAAGATTATACAGGAGGGGAATTGAAGGCCCTGCTCACAAGGAGTAAGTGGCACTAATTGAGGGAAATAGCACCAAACACACAACTTCTACTGTGTTACTACTTATTCCACTGTTAACTCCTGTAAGGGTCCATTGCTTTCACCATTGGTAATCGTAATAATGTGCAGCAGGTAGATTCACAGCATTCCTCAGTTGCTTCTCTAGAAAGATATATAAAACTAATGAAAAATATCACTGATGTACTTACATTACTGTTGTACTTGGCCAAATGTTTGGGCTTAAAAGGGCCAAATTTACTGTTCTGTTTGTCTGTTATATTTTCAAAAGGCTTTGAATGCCACATTGGATCTTGTCTAGTCTAAGACTGTAGGTTGAATCTCATGATCTGCAGATGAAAGACTCTCAGATCTGTCCTGCATTCCCCTCCCCCAGCAGTCCTTTCATGACACTGGGAAGGTTTATTCCCAGAGTCATGGAACACTCATGGAGCAATATGAGTTGGGAGGTAACCTCGGTAAGGGGGAATCATCGGGTCAGTAGAGCTGTATTCACAGAAGAGGGAGAAAGGGTAATTTCTTCTCCCTTCCTGCTACAGCATCTGTGGCCTTAGGTCCCATGATCTTAGGAAAAATTTCCTGGGATCAAAAAGGACTGCTGAGAAGTAAGGGAATGTTTATGGCTGTCAACAATGATTCAGCATTTTCATTTTTGAATGCTTGCCTTGAGTTAATATGAACAAAAAATAAGAGTCTGGAGAAAACTATTTTATAGTTTTCAAATATCTGCATCAGTTTAATCATTAATTCTGCTGCTTTCCCATTCAACCTTCTGCAAGCCTAGAAACACTAAGGAGCCAAAGGAAGACCTCCCAAACATAAGCAGATCGAGTTTCTTCAATCGATAATCAAAGAGTTTCAGTCACCTCTAAAGATATATAGTCTGGAAGAGTTCATTCTGAGATCAGACATACCAATGGGAAAGAAAAAACACATGTATAAGACTTCGTTTTGTGTAAGAAAGCAAAATCCTCAGGGAGTTGATCCATTAGGCCCAAACTCTACCATTCAGACAGTAAAGACTGATTTTCACTGAAGGTCAGTTTAGATATAATCAGGGCTTTTTTTCTGGGAAAAGAGGTGGTGGAACTCAGTGGGTTGCCAGCATAGGGGACAACTCCTGGTGGGAGGTGGTGTCCCTGATACCACATGCGCATGTGCAAAGTGCGTGCATGCTCCCAGGACCACACAATGGGTCAGCTGGAACAAGGGGGGAGTTTTAAAAAGTTTATATCACCCTCAGCAAAAATGGTCACATGGCCGGTGGCCCCACCCCCTGATCTCCAGGCAGAGGGGAGTTTAGATTGCCCTCTGCGTGTGCTGAAGCAGTGCGGAGGGCAATCTAAACTCCCCTCTGCCTGGAGATCAGGGGGTGGGGCCGCTGGCCATGTGATCATTTTCAAGAGATGCTGGACCATTTTCAAGAGATAGTAACTCTTACTTAAGCTATATATCACACCATCCCATGTCCCTTAAACAGACAGGCAGGCAGAGATGCCTATCAAGGTTTTGAGGGCTAAGATTGGCTGCAGAACCTCCACCCCTCTGTTGCCTAGGGAATTCAATCTTGCTCCTTGCTTCATAGAGCAGAATGGGAGCTCTCTGCTCGGCAGGCAAAGCTGCCTATTAAGTTTTTAAGGTCTGCAAAAGGTCTGCAGATGTCCTCTCCATTGCCTAGAGAATTGACAGATAGGCACCAGAATGTCTGGACTCACGGACCAACGGACCAGCCCAAATAGACCATAATTTGTGAAAAAGGTGAGTTCCATGAACTGTGTGTTCACAAACCACAAACCAGGCTGGATCGTGCAAAATTTTGGTCCGATTTCCGGACCATGCCCACCTCTACTCAGCAGACCATGTTTGCAAATAGGCAGAGGCATGAACCATTTTCTTACTGATTTTTCAAAAATATTGATATGATCCTTTTCCATCTAGGACAGTTTTTAACATTAAAAAAGAAGGCTTTAGAGACTGGCTCAAAGAAGTAGGATGGAATCTTGCCCCATCCTACACAGAGCACTGCTTATGTATGTGAATGAATTGAACTATTGTGCAAAAATCTCAGAGTGGAAACATGTGAGACAAATTACACGTGTAGATCATGGGTTGGGTTGCGCAAGCTTCCCTGGGAATGGTGGACTTACCCTCCCACCTCTCCAAGCTCCTGGAGGAAAAGTGAGTTGAGTGGGTTTTCTTACAAAGAACAGCCACTTGACTGGAGAGATTCTTGCTTCCAAAAATCCAGTCACTTCGGTTTTCCTTCAGGAGCTCAAGGGGTGGGTGGGCAGGGGGGAATCTGTGCTGCGATTGCCTGTAATTGACAGTCTTGTCTAAAGAGTAACCAAAAGTTCAAAAGTCATATTCTGACATGGTCTACAAACATCTCCAAGAAAAAGCACTGGACAATAGAAGGATTGGGCAACAACTGTGACGAGAAGCCAGCAATTCACTCGTTTGTGCTGGGAGAAGAAGAATGGGAGGGACAGGGTTTCTCTCTCACTTGCAAAACACCTTGGCTTTTTTCCTGCCTCTTGTTATATCTTTCCCCACTCCCCCATCCCCATCCCAAGCTCCCAGAGGATTTTTGAAAGAGAGAAAGAATGTGTGTGTGTGTGTGTGTGTGAAAGTACCTCCAGTTGCAATTCTCCCCAGTTGAGAATCATATTGAGCAGCTATTTTTTTTAAAGACTACATTTCCCAGGGATCATTGCAGGATCTGACACGCACCTGTGTGTTTTGTGTGGTTCCACCTTCAGATCCACAGAGCTATTAATAAGTTTGCAAAGAGTGTGCTAACTAAAAAGTTGAAAAGTCATATTGTATTGAGAGGGAAGATAGCCATTCTTCATGTATCTATGATAAACTACATTTATCTGTCTTCTGTGTATTTAGGAATTTCTTGTGATTGGTAGATAATAGCATGGATTTACTTTAAGCTACCCTAATATGAGAGTTTAAGGTATTTGCAGTAGAGACTTAAATTGCTTCTTGGAATATAATGTATCAATTCAGAGAGGCTATATTGAACTGCATGGTATTCTTGCCCTTTTCTGACTTCCTTCAACGATTGCCACTTCACTGGACAATAATGTACTTAAAATGGTTTTTGGAATTGCAAACATTATAGCCAACAACAACATAAGATGGAAAATCATTCTCATTTGCAATTTATAAGGTTGAGCAATAATTTTGCCATCCTCCAGGTGGGACCTGAAGTTCTTGTGGAATTACAACAGATTTCCGGAGTACAGAGATCAGTTCCTCTGAAGAAAATGGCTGCCTTGGAAGGTGGACTTTATGGCATAACTAGCTGAGGTTTCTCCTCTCCCCAAACCCTCCTCAGGGTCTACTCCCAAATCTCCAGGAATTTCCAGTCCAGAGCTGGCAAGCCAACTGATCACACTACTTCAAAGAATTTTCATGTAGATTGGTTCTGAACAATGAAATTGTCAAAATGTCATCAGGTTAGGGCCTGTTCAGAAGATTTGATGAGGGTACTGGTAATAGGTGTAGTGCGCACTGGCGATGGTTGATAGATGGTGACTTGTGGAAGTCAAAAGGAAGTTGAGACGACACCAAAAAGTCAACCAAACAAAACGAAAGGAGAAGGGCTGTCCCAGGCTGGTGATTGGTAATGAAAATATATGTAATATGCCTCATACAACATCATCAATATTGCTATTAGAACAAGATAGTTCAAGGGCTCTTTTGCCCCTGAACATTTGGGGAGGGGGAGTTATATCATTGGTCTGTAACACTTATAATCTGCTTTTTTGACACACAGCTTCTAAACTGGCTTGTATCAATAAAGAGAGACAGCTCAGGACCTCATACAATCTGGAAAAAACAACACAATCAAGGGAGGAGAAGTGGAGGGACAAGGTAGAGAAGAAGATCAGTTTGACAGGATTTGTATAACAAATGGGTCAGGCTGCTCTTTCCTCACTGATAGACTCACTTGGACAAAAATGATGGAAGTATCCTATGGCCAGACCATTTTTCTTCTACATTCTTATGACAACTGAAAGGAGGAGCAACATTCTTTCTAACAGGGAGAAGGGAACCATTCTCTTGCATCATAAGAAACATTACCTTACATATTGTAGTAAATGTCCATGTCTGAATATCTGTGTGAGATAGCTTCTATCCTTTTGGTATTTTGTTGAGACTGGAGGGTTCATGCTGACTTTTCTGAGTAGGTGGGTGTGACAGACAGGTCCAGTTCTGCCTCACCCAATGAACAGCCAATGGGAGCTGATGAAATGTTAGGAGAGACTGGCAGTTGAGAGCCATTAAAGTTTGTTACTCAGAGAGACACACAGAGAAAGCTATAGAGAGAGCTCTGAATCTGAAGAGAGAGATTTTAAGTTTGTGAAGCAGCAGCCTGTGTTAGAGGGCTCATTTCTGTGAAATATTGCTTTGTAACTATTCACAGTAGGAATGGTCTGGGACCAACAGTTCATTTATTAAGCACAGTATATCTCACTGTTGAATTCACTCCAGTAATGTTCAAGTTGTAAATAAAGACTTTTCTTTCTGTGTTCAAAACCTGTTGAGTGGAGGTCCAATACACCTAGGGAAACAACACACACACATCCAAAAGCTATTCTGGTCACACAACCAATATATATATAAGGAACTACATGGTGGTGGTGTAAAAAGGAAAGGACTATTGAGTTCCCTGCTCCAATAGCCTGGGCATTAGCTGGGTGAGGAGGGGTGAATATAGGGAACTGGTTGCCCAGTGTGGCAAAGTCGTTGGGAAGACCTGTGACCACCCTGGACTGTCTGTGTAGCCCAGAACCTGCAAAGGGAGGTTTAATGTATGTGGCAATGCCCCAGGGAGGTCTCAGTGGCCTTTCTATACTACCACTGAATATCTCTCAGAAATCTTTGCAGTTGTGGGATTTTTTGAAAATGTGGACACTGAAAAATGTGGACACTGAAAGTGATCACAAGACTACTTCACTGCTTGCCCAAGCACAGCATGATTGTAGGAATTTACTTGAATGAATTGGTGCTAAATATTAGGGAGATACTCCTCCAATAATACAATCCTATGCATGAATCTCAATGGACTTAGACTGGAGTAACGCTATTTAGAATTACATTGCAAAACACTGTTAAAAGGAGAAGAGCCTCATGTATCTTGAGGCTTCCAAGAAAGTAAGCAAAAAATAGTGTGGAAACAGACCTTAGAGATTAGATATTTTCTATGGATAGGCAAATTATACTTGGGGTTCAGGTAACTTCCTTCATGTACTGTTTTCTCACAGCATCTAGAGCACTGGGCATATAGTTACAGTACAATCCTATACCAAATTACTCTAGTCTAAGCCTACTGATTCAGTGTATTTACTTTAGACTAGAGTAACCCTGCACAGGATTGCACTGCTAATATAGTTCTTACACATTATAAGCACTGCTATGCCTTGATTCTAAAACTATGTTCTAAACAGACATGATGGATTCAAAGGTATTTATTTATTATTTACATAATTTATATTTTGTCATTCTATTCCAATATATACAGACACAGACAGACACAAGCACATTAAAAAAACCTACAATCACGCTACAGCCAGTTTAAACAGATTAATGCTAGAAGCAGCATAGAGTTAAAACACAATTGAAACTCAAAAGCAGTAGGATGTAAAATATCATTATCATTATTATTTATTTATAGTTTGTCTTTCTCATTGAGATTCAAGGTAGATTACAGGATATAAATAACGCAGTCAGGCAGCATAAAAAAACAATGCAATAAGACTAGGATTACATTTAAAGAGCAATGCAAACAACGAACTACCTAAGGCACAATCCACTATAAACAATACAGAAAGTGGATTACAAGTTAATAGGGTTGTCAGATCCCCCCAGAAACCAGTGAGAGAACTCACTGGGCCAGGGGAACTCAGTTCCTATCCACCCAGGAGTGATGTCAGCATGTTGCTGGGGACTATCTGGCATTTAAACCATAGGGTTTTCCCAAATGTCAGGGCGTCCTTGGCGTCAATGTGCTAATGTCACTTCTGGGTGCATGGGAAGTGATGTCAATGTGATGGTATGCTGCTGATTTCTCCGCCCCCCCATTCCCTGACGTTTCCCCCCTGCCGGCCAGTTGAGTGGCAGTGGAAAATGCCTGCTGGTGGCAGAGGATCCCCCCCCCCCCACCAGGGGCTTGGTAATCTTGCAAGGTAAAGACAATGCAGTAAAAGCAGGTAATACCTACAATAATCATTGCAGTGGACTACAATCCTATTCCATTATAAAAATGCCCTCCTAGGCTGTTCATTCTACTACAGTTCTAGTCCCTTTTAAAATATGCCCTTTTGAACATTATTTTTTGCGCATTCTCTAGAAGATATCATTTGAAGGCATCAAAGATAGATTAAAACATCATGACAGTCATCTAAGAATGTCCAAGCAGCAGCCTACAAGATTACAGCAATCAGGAATGAAATCACAAATGTTAAGTCTTTTTCAAAGGCCTCCCAGAAAAGACAAGTTTTAGGTTACACCAGTTGTAAGGTCAAAAGAGAAAGGGGCAAAGGAACTTTCAGTGGGAGAGGGCTCCATAGCAGTCCCTGCCACGGCTGAAAACCCTTGTTTCAAGTGCCCACCTACCTCACCTATGAGGACAGCCTCTCCCAAAACAGCACCACAGCCCAATCTCAAATCCTGTGCAGGGACATAGCATTTCAAGTGTCTGGAGCAGCATAATACCTCATCTCTGTGCTTGCTGGCTATATAATCAGGTGTTACACAAGTAGATTTACAAGCAATTTACCTGTAGTACATGTGAGACATACAGGTATCATTGTAATAGTTTCTTAAAGATTGTACTCCCTTTCTCTTGCTTTTCCTTTAGGGAAGACATTTATCCTGAGGTTTGCAGCTATGCTCATTATTTGAGCATCTAACATTTCATTCAGCTATGCAAACTAAGAAGGGATGAATAAACATTGCCTGCAAATGCACAAGATATTTTGCATTATCATATTAGGGCTGGAGGAGGCATAAAAGTTGCCTATAATTATTGTCAGCATCTGTGAATTCATAGCAAAGATGCAAATGGAAGGAAATGAGAGTTTGCTATTTTTTTTAAAAAAAACAAGGGTATGAATGCTTCTAACCTCTTTTTAAAAGCAACTGTTATATTCTTAATAAATCCCCACCTCCACTTTCTGTGAAAGTACTAAATGAACATCTAAATTATTGAAACTATCCCATGATTTGGAGGTTTTAAATTTCATCATCACTGAAAAACCCCCAACCATCTTGGATGGAATCCAAGCACTGAAGAAATCACCATATTCAAATAAATGAACTACTGTTTGCTGAAAGCTCGAAACTTTTGAGTTAATTTGTTGCTGTTAAATCAAGAGATTTAGAAAGGAGGATAACAAGAGTTTTCTAGATTACATTCATTTTTAACAGTTTTTAAAAAAGTGCATTAGTGTAATCTTTAATGGAATGGATATGCAAAAAAGATGAGAACTGCTTTGTAAAAAAATGTCTTACAGTGTTTATCTTGGCTAAATAGACAGTTGTGAATGGGTTGTGAACACCTGACACAATTCAATAGTTTAAACTATTTAATAATGTGTAGATTAATTACCCAAACCTTTTGTTGCTTAAACTTTTATGGACTATTTTAATTGTTGAATTGAGGAAATATCAATTATTCTTTGAAGCTATTTTGATCTACTATTATTAGAAAGGAAATGGAGAATATTTCTAACAGTAAATTGCAATGTTTGTTTGTTAAATGGTACACTGTCCCACTCTTCACAATTATAAAATGGCACTTTTATGAAGGTTCTAAGATAAGGACATGATACAATCAAAGGTAAGCACTATTTCCCAAATGATATTAATGGGATAGTTAAGTGCATACTTCAGAGAACAATTCGTAAGCAGGTATAGTCAGAATTCTACCCAAGTCCACTCAGTGAGGCTTATACCCAGGAAAGCATCTTTAGGATTGCTCTGTAAATGTCTCTCATTTAAAAAACGAAACTTAACTGTACTTAGTTTTATCTAGATCTTTGAGTCTTGAGAAAATTTGAGTCTCAAGAGAATGTCTTCATCGGGTTCAGGTTGGGAGTAGAGATGGGCATGAACAGCAATACGAACTAAAAAAAACCCACGAACAGCCCAATCTGCTGTTTGCAAACAAGCTGTTTGTGAGGCCCCATTCTAAATGAACAGGTGGTCCTTGCAAGCCTCATTCCTTGCTGTTAATCAAGCCAGACAGCCTGGCACCTGCAATCAATTTCCTTGGCAACTTAGGCAGGGATTGTCTGAACTCTGTTTGAACTCCTGCTGTTACCCTGGAAACCCAATCTAAGCCCAATTTAGCTTGATAGGCAGGTCTTCCGTCCAAGTGGACTGGAGCTCCAAATTTGTTACAAGAGGAAGGGGGGGGGGGCTCCCAGCTCTGGCTTTAAGGGAGAGACAGCCGCTGTTAGAGAGACAGGGTGAGTGCATTGGAGCTTGAATTTTCTTTGTGTGTGGTGGGATAGGGATCTACCCCTTCAGGTTCCAGGGCTGCTGCCAGGCTCTGGGGCCAAGCTATTATTTATTATTGGTACCTTTCCTGCTGCCTGCTCAGGTAGGGATTTTGGGAGTGGTGCAGTAGGGATCTTGATGGCTCGAGGAGAGCCTGCTGGTCCCCATGAGCAACAAACAACAAACATGTTTGTGAACAGGATCATGTTTGTCAATGTTTGTTGTTCGTGGATGGCAATGAACAACGAACACCATGTTCAATTTTTTTTCTGTTTGTGCCCATGTCTAGTTAGGAGTGGGAGGGATACCCATCCCTAATAATACTGTATTAGAAAAAGCTACTTAAAAGCTGTTTGTAGATAAGTCCTCACAGCATTTCCACTGGGATAATAATGTGTGAGACCTAGACCATTAGCTATACTGTTTGATGTCACCCAGTGTCCTTGCCCTTATAAATGACATGAAATTTAAATATTGTCTCACCAGGAATGAAACAAAATAAAGAAATAAACAAGCCATTCACTCAGGTAAAGTGGAGTTCACCGGATAGTTTTACATGTTCATGTGTTCCTTGCTGTTCCAGTCCAATTCTTCAGCACCTATTTAAAGTGTAAAAAAGAGAGGAAGTTCTGATAATGGATCTCCTCCATCTAGGGTTGACAAGAGGCCTGGAGAAAAAAGTCATGTTCCCTGAACTGAAGTTTAATATGTGGAAATAGTGAAAAGGTTCCTGGCGTAAGTGAGACTGTTATGTACCAGAGTATCAAGGCCTGCAGTAAGAACCCCGTGGCACAGAGTGGTAAGCTGCAGTACTGCAGCCCAGGTTCAAATAGCTGGCTCAAGGTTGACTCAGCCTTCCATCCTTCTGAGGTCGGTAAAATGAGTACCCAGTTTCCTGGGGGTAAGGTGTAGATGACTGGGGAAGGCAATGGCAAACCACCCCATAACAAAAGTCTGCCAAGAAAACGTCGTGATGCGACGTCCCCCCATGGGTCAGTAATCACTCGGTGCTTGCACAGGGGACTACCTTTACCTATCAAGGCCTGCAAAACTGTTTTTCTTAGCAGATTTAGCTGGTTGTCCTGCTACTACAGTAAAAGTTGGTATTGTATCAGTGTGGGAACAGGTTTCAGTATGCCTCTTCAGAGGCCTAAGTAAAACTGTTCCTTATATCCATTGCACATGACAAAAAAGGATGTTTGGCATTAACTATAAAAGCTGTGTCCACGTTTGACATGGCACTTCTCCTCACTGAGAACTCCTGCTGCAGCATGCTGATTTTAATAAACTTCCTGTCTTTCTTTCCAAAATTTATTTATTTGTTTTATTCGATTTGTATTCCGCCCTTTCCGCACCAGCAAGCTCAGGGCAGATTCCAATTAATAGAATACAATAGTATAAAATACAATTATCTTGCTATTAAGTTTTTTTTCTTAATAGGTGATGCTTTTCATGGCATATAAATAAGATCACCAGGTAAGTAACATCTTATAAAATGTCTCTGGAAGAGACACAATGTTTTTTCTCCAGGCAGTTGGCAACTCTGAAGTTTGGCTTGAAGAAAACTAGTATCGGGAAGAACGAGCCTCTCTTTCTTTCTCACAGACAATTTTATTGCTGCCATTGCAAGCACAATAAAAGCCATTCATAAAACTCTTTCATGAATCCATATTTTCACATTTAACTTTAGATATAAGCATCAAGAAATATAATCCCTAATCTGCAAAATAATATCAAAGCACTTTATCTTATAAAGACCACTGGTACTTCCTTAAACAACTGCCATGGATTTTCTTTGCTGCAATTGCAAATAGATAGGATATGTACCCATCTGTTAGCAAATAGACAATTATATTGTGAGGAGACCATCCAATACATTGATAAACATAATAGGACAGCAGTTTTACTCTTGGGGAATCATAAGGTGGGAAAACAATAAATAATAAACTAAATCTTCAAGACAGCTACTTTGACTGATACACAATCTATCCCCAGTAGGTACGTGTCAATAACTATCCTCAATGTAAACAGCTGGCATCTGTTGGAATCTCAGTTTTGTAAATGCTTTCCTGAGGGAAAGAGATATTGTACAAATACCTCAAGATGTGATTATCTCTGTTTTTAAAAGCCACATAGCAAATAAGAGGAGTGGTTATTAATATCATTTCTCTATGTAAAGCAACGGGAAATTTAAAAACTTCCTTTAAGAAAGTTCAACTGGATCATAAATGGCTGCCTGCTCTAAAGATATATGGCCTCATTTTATTATGGCCGATCTGGGCCCACCCTCAAACTTCAGTTGCTCATACAATATTTCTTTGTGATCCATCACCAGCCTTGTTGTTTAATCCTCACTGTCTGATCATAATTTTATTTACTGATCATATGCAGCAGAGGGGACTCCTGTCTTAGCTCTCAAAATAGCTGCTGCTGCCTCTGGAGATACTGGTTTTTAAAAAGCTATTTTCTGTGTTCTTCAATGTTGCCCAGAGCCCAAGTCTCAGACCAAAAGCATATTCGGTGTCATTTCTGAGTGTTAGGAACTTTTTACACAAGACCTCCAGCAAGGAAGATCACACCTCACCCCCTTAGGTAATTGGTTCAGGCTAGGCTTACCATGTGCCCACTTATGGTGGGCAAACTCCTGGGAATTTGCTTAGTTGCTCACTGCTGATGGAATAGGCAACTCAGCATGCCTTGAACATTGGGGGAGGGCGCTGCATGTCTCTCTGTGTGTATGTGTAACTCTTTTGTTTCTCTTTGTTTAAGGTAGGAATGCCTCCTCTGTCTCTGTTCCTGTTGGGAGATTTCCCTCTTCTTCTTGCCTCCTCCAAGGAGGAGGAGGTGATTCTCTGAGCTCCTGCCATGAAGGCCTCATCCACAGACCAGCACCTTAGCCTCGCTGCCAGACTCAGGCCGTGGTTTACTGATAGAGAAAGGGACTCTTTAGATTAGGGCTCTTTCTCTCTTCTCCAAGATATTGCTATGGATGGAATTTACCTCAATAAAACTGTAAGTTCTATCTTTCTAAAATTTGTCTGAAGATTAATTAATGCACGTTGGGGTAAATACTTCTGACTAAGTAACTCTGCTGCCAAAATACAACTAATTCTTAATAACTGCCACTCCTATTGGTGGTGGGAGAAACATAAAAGAAGAGGGAAAGGCACAAGTCTAGTTGCTGGCACATCACTTCTGGGTACTATCTGGAAGTGACATAGAGTTTTACCACAGAGGTATGATGATTCCTAGAACTACCCATTGCCACATTCAGGTTGTATGAGGAAGTGATGTAGTGATGTCATTGATGTCACCTGTTGCTACCATTAGGATGTTTCTCCTGATGTTCAACTGACATCTACCTTTCTCTAATTTAATTAATTCTAAGCCCTGCCCACATGACCCCACAATGCAATGACTAGGTGCACAGAGAGAGGGAGGAAGCATGAACATGCTGTCCTTGCCCCCTACCTCCATAAGATTGCCAGCTCATGAACAGGGTGCCAATGTGCAGAGGCAATGTTTATTCTCCCTTTCTGTGAGTCTCTCTACAAGTTACTAAGTACCTAGGGATGCTCAAGTGTAGGATTGTATGTCTAGCCCTCAATTGACGTGCAGGCTGTTCTTGCTCAATGCACATGAATGCCGATTTCACTGAAGCTCCCTTTGTGTGGTTGCATCTGCAAGTGATTTTGGAGGGCAAAGCACCAATTCAGCTGTGTTTTTGTTGCAAGAACAAGTACTGTAGGCTCCTTTGAGTGGACAATTTGCATTTCTTTTAACGTGTGAGAAAGTGTCAAGATCTCCATTTCAATGAATGGATGTGGGGGAAACAGGTACTTTTATCAGTTGAGGAGGAACTGATATCAAACACATGATGTGGAGCAAATTGAAGTGTTACTGTGCAATCAAGTGCATGGAAAGTTGGAGGGGGTATGCGTGAAATGAGGTTCAGTTCAGCATTCTTAGGTACTTAGTGACATGTAGAGAGACTCTGTATTCAGTCAACGAATTGAAGAGTTGTATGTACAAGGCTGTACTCTTGTCTTTTGGAGCGCAGAGAGCAAACCTTTGTTGTCTTCCATGCGATAGCACTTCAAGTATTTTATTATTTTACCATGGAGCTTCCAGTGATTCCTAGGGCTACCCTTGGTCACTTCCGGGTTGTACCCAGAAGTGATGTAGTAATTTCACCAATGTCACATGCACGCTCCCTTCTCCCTGCCTGAGTCCTCTACCAGTTGCCATGCTCAACCTGGCAATCTTAGTGATCATATCCATCCTTGGTTATGTAGACCTTCAAAGACCTTAAAACAAACTACTATATCCGGGGGGGGGGGGGCGTGTTTTCTGCTTGAGGACAAAAATATTATTCTGTACCCAGATAGCCCAAATCCTAGAAAAGCAGCGCAAATTTTCGTGATTTCTCTTCTTATTTTGATTCCATGTCTTAAAACTGTTATTGTTGCAGCTGTTGCACATCATATATTTTATTCTGCTAGACTTGGGGTGAAGCAAGGAGCTATGGAAAGCACAGAACCACTGCTTTTCAGCCACAGGAAATCCTCTGCTTTCTGAACTTTCGCCAGTCATTGCCCCTGAAGTATGTGGTGCAATCAAAAAGGCTAAAACTGGCTATTTCTACTATAAGGAGAAGAAAGAAAGAATGCTGAGAGAATGCTGAGAGACTCCAGAAGGCAATTTCTGCACATAATACCACAGTTTGTACTTTTTTTAGTGCTTGCATGAATGCAGCATACACATGGCTCTGCCTATATCCTTTAATCTAGCAGAAGAAGAGGAGGAAGGGAGGCACAACCCTCCTTATCCACTATGAAAAATCTCCCCCCTCACCCCAAATGTGCATGTAGCAATCCATTCCTTAAAACCATAAGAATCCCAGAACAACATTTTCACAATGGGAAAAACCAAGTTGCAATGACAGATTTGATGGCAGGAAAATCTATTTAATTAGAATGGATTTCCTTCAGATAAAATACTGACTGAAGTTGGATTTTCCTGTGACATGTACCACTATAATTGAGGCTTAGACTCCAAAGTATCAAAACATAGAATTATAATATTGTTTCCTTACTGATATGCTGAAGCTTTCAGTTTGATTGTTTACAGAGACTACAGAAACTTTTGTTTAACGCTCCAATATAATGTTTAAATATATGATTTGGAAATCGAACAGAGGCTGGATATTCTCTTACGCATGCAGCCTGAATACATCTTTTATTGTTTCAATTGATGAAATATGAAAGTTAATGGTCTCTGCCATTTCCCCATCTGAAGCAGCTTCCATAAGATCATATAAATCAGGGCACGTATATTCCAGTGGCATAAAGTTTCTTTTCTTCTTTTTTCCTTTTTGGTTCAGGGGAGATAAAAATGGAGATATACCAAAGCATATCCTTTCCCCATATTGTTAATAAATTAAATTTTTACTTCATTTCTTATGATTCACCTTAGAAAAAAAATCTATGCATACTTTTATCTCATAAATGTTTTATAAGAACATGCAGTGTAGAAGTGTGTTTATGGGAAGGATGTAACCTTTTTTTTTGTTTCCTTCTAAACACGCATGTGGTCTTGAAAGCAAAAAATCCTCGTTTCCTGTAGTCACAATCATAAATAATTGTTCCTTGTTAATTAAAGTTTTACTATATCTTTTTGGCAGTTAAAAAAAAGAAACCCAGATACCGTACAAAGCCAATTCACTATACTGACAGCATATATATAAAGCAATCACAGTTGATGGCTTTACACTGACTGTAATCCTATCTAGTATTCAGAATCAGCAGTTTTAGCACTTATTCTTTAATTTCTTTTGTTTATACAGTGTTTTGCTGATGCTGCAGTATATTCTCAATTTTTTCGCATGCTGCTTCCATCATTATAGATCTTTAACCATCTCAAACTTTATGTCTCAATGCGTGGCATCAAGACCACTGTGAGCCCTTTTGCACTCAAGTTTAAAAGATGGATCTGAGCAGCCAGCCCTATAGCCTTCGCACCGGCTTGGAACCGCCCCTTTTTACACTCTGCTCCTGATTTGGTCTCATGTTCTTTGTTGCATTTTATATTCACTTGTTCTACTGTGAGCTTTGTGGTCTACTGAATACACATCCCTTTTTTTTGAGTTTGAGCATGCATGGTAAGACCATGGCTATTTCCACACACGTTGAATAATGCACTTTCAATGCACTTTCGTAATCCTTTAGAAGTGGATTTTTTGTTCCACACATGGAAAAGCAGTTTCAAATCTTCACTAAAGAGTATTGAAAGTGGATTATCCAACGTGTGTGGAAGCAGCCTAAGAATCTCCACTCTCTCTGTGCTGCCATTTTGAACCCTGTTGAAAGTTTGAGTCTTTTTACTTAGAAGATAGCACAAGAGCAGCTGCACTTCCCCCCCCCCACTGCCTGCTATTCACAGAATGATCTTCCTTCTCCCCCCCCTTACCTTTTTTCACTGTTCTCTGCAACCAGAGAAGAGCAATAAAAGAAAGCTGGTTCCACGCAGAGAAGGCTGCAGGATGGAAACAGGTGGGGGGGGGAAGGGGGAACCACTCCATTTAGCCAGGTCCCGACTGAACACTTTAAAGAAAATCTTAGGTTTGTGTTGGGGAAAGCTTCCATCTCCATGACTGTTAAATGCCCACAATTCTGTTTTAAAGTGCTTGACGCCTCAACGATACTGCCCTTCAGAAGCAGGAAAAAAAATCAGATGGGGAGAAGAGAAGGGAAGGGGGCAGAGGAGGCGAGCGATGGGCACAGCTGAGCTGCCGCTTGGTGAAACAGTTGCTGCCCAATGGTGAAAGAAGGGTTAGGGGAGTTGACGAGGGTGGGTGTGGTTAAATCTGCTTTGACCAATCAACTTGCGATATGAAAGGAAGGGGGGGCGGGAGAGAAAAACATTTTACACTTACTTTCACCGGCCCATGTGTGAGTCAGCATCTGAGGCAAAAAAAAAGAGTCACAATATGTCCATAGTCAGATACCCCGGGGGAAACCTAACTTAGCCCGGAGCTGCATCACATGACTAACTCGGAAATGTAAAAGGCAGAAAAACATGGGATGCGAAACGGTAATGAACGCGCTGTAAAGGCCAAGTGCAAAAGACTTCTGTTTGTGTGATATAGCATAGCGATGATTCCATTCTTTCCCTCTCTCTGTCTCTCTTTTTTGGCTTTTAATTTACTATAATTATTTTGCTGTTGTGGCTTCCTTCAAAGAATCTTGATTATCATAGTTTGGTGAAAGTGCTCATTATTCTGTGGTAGAGATCCTTCTCACTGCAAATGCTCGAGGTTCCCTCCCTGTAGATAAGGGAGTGACCGATGGTGTCACCCTAAACAGTTACACGCTTCTAAGTCCATTGAAGTCAACATTCTTAGGAAGGTGTAACTTTGGTTAGGATTGCTACTGTAAACTCTTTGTTGTAGGAATCTAAAGCACTTCAAATAATAGAAACTCCTCTTCTTGGTGGAAGAGCCTCTATGAATGGCTTATTATTTATTTATTTATTTTACTTTCTCCCCGATAGAAACCAATAGCAGCTTATATCCTTCTCTCCTCCATTTTATCCTCACAACAACCCTGTGAGCTAGGCTAGGCCAAGTACGTATGACTGGCCCAAGGTCACTCAGAAAGCATCCATGCCAGGAATCAAACCTGTATACCACAGATCCTCACCCATCATGCCAGCCACTACACCATACGGGCTTGAAATACATTGGATACACCTTTTAGATCCTTTTCCATCTTATATCTAAGGATGCCTTCATGTGAGAAGCAAAATCTCTCTGCTCTAAGGGTCAACCCAAGCCATGATGCAGAAGATCTTGGCTAGGACCCAGTGCCTTTAACAGTTAAATGACAAGCAGAATCCAGCGTCTCCATCGCTGCACCAGCATGCTTGGGAAAGCATCCACTTCTGAGGCCATTTGCCCTAGAATGATTTAAGGCCCAAGAGCCTTTTCTTAGAAGACTGGCAATCTGAATCACAGCCCTTGAAGTCATACCATAGTAGTAAAAATCACATACTAGAAAGGGTCACAGATAGCTTCGTGACTCTGAGAGATCCACAATAGTTGGTGATAGCTTTCAGTAGGACAAGAGGCATTCTGTTGTGGGAATGTGAGACACAGTCACAGAACCTATTGTGCTTAATCAGGGACTATTTGTACAAAGTATTGGGAATATTCAGGGCTTGTGAAATAACAACAAAACACCTCTTATTCTTGCCCTTCAGGCCTAGCTCGTCTTGTGTTGTTTGGATAAAAAGCAGCAGTTGGCTATTACTGAAAGTACTGATAAAGTACAGAATGAGTCTTGCTGATTCAGAATGTTCCTTGGTGGTCTTCCACTGAAGTACATAAACATATAAACATATTTTTTTCTATTCCTTGGCTCAATCACCAATTGGAAAGGAGACTGCAACCAGGAAATTAGAAGGAAAGTTTTAAGTGGGTAGTCATGTTGGTCTGCAGTAGAACAGTAGAATTTGAGTTCAGAGACCAACAAATTTTCAAGATTGTAAGCTTTTGAGAATCAGAGCTCCCTTCTTCCGAGACGAATAGGAATGAAGATTCCTGAGCCTTTATATCCCAGCCAAAGATGAGTAGGGTGTTACAAGGGAGGGTATCAGGATATAAAGGTACAGTGTCGCTTGATTAGATGGGAGGGGTGTACCAAAGGAAGATGTCAGTACAAGGCAGTGCTGCCGGAGACCAAAATCAAAATTCATACTATGGTGTTCTCCAAAAACAATATAATAAGTGTGACAGGGAGAAAATTGATTCATTTGAAATGTGGTATTGGAGGAGAGTTTTAGTGATACCATGGACTGCCAAAAAGACAAATTGTTGCATTCTAGATCAAATCAAGTCTGAATTCTCCCTAGAAACTGAAATAACTAAATTGAGGCTATCATCCTTTGGTCACATTATGAGAAGACAAAGATTCTCTTGGAAAGTTGAAGGCAGCAGGAGAAAAAGAAGACAGCATGAGATGGACTGACCCAGTGAAGGAAGCAACATCCTCCAGTTTGCAAGACCTGAGCAAGGCTGTTAATGGTAGGAAAGTTTGGAGGTCGTTTATTCATTTGTCAGAAGTGACTTGATGGCACATAGCACACACGGCTCACATACACAGAACAATTACAGACAATTAAACAGAACACGAGGGTCAGTGTGAGTCACTGAGGGGATACCAAAATAGAAAAGTCATCACTTGCAGGGAGAAGACAATGATAGAAGGGAATAGCCAAATCCCCCCATTACAGGAATTACATGGCTTTGGTGCCCGAATGTTGTAGAACTCGTGTAACCCTATACATCTGGAAGATGCCATAAGAGCATTTTTATAAGAGGATGGCTCTGAAGAGGCAGCATATAAATGTTTTCAGTGAATTAATAAATAAGACCCATCAGAAGAATTTGTGAAGGTTTTTATGAATTGACTGGAGCTGAAGACCATTTACCTCTCTCCACTGTATGGCAGTAATTTACTTCAGCAGTACTTCTCTTATACTGTTTTGGAATATACTGTTGCAGTCCTGTTTGCTTTGATATGTCTGTACTGCCCTTGATCCTCAGTGAAGGGATTCCATGGAAAAAGCATCAGCAAACTGCCTGGTTGACATGGCTGCATCATTCACACAACATCCCCAGCCACATAGGATCACTTGTCCAAAAAGCAGAGCCAACAGAGCTGCAGATGGGCATCTGCAGACTTTTTGTTTGTTTATTAAGTTTTAGTAATCTTCAAATTAAAAATTCAAGGTATCTACTAAAGCAATATTTCTATCTGGTACTTTCAAAAATCCCCATTGTTTAAGGAGTTTGGTTCTTCTTTATTCATTTTACTCTTACAATATCCTTGTGAGATAATCTAGGCTACTGATTATCTAGGCATCACTAAAATGATGCCATTTTAGAAGCATTTGTAGTTCTTTTAAAATTACTGTGAAGCCCCAATATGGAGACTTTGTGTGTGTGCAAGTAGCACCAAGAATCATTGTTCCTCCCACTACCTTACCAGGTGCTGAAACAGCAATGGCACCGGAAAAAGCATAGAGCTCCTTGGGCTGTCATGTGCTTACTCCGCAAACTGAGGCCTCGTAGTAATTTTAAAAGAACTACAATTGCTTCTAAAATGGCACCAGCGGCCACGGGGTGGACCCGTGGCTGCTGTCACTGGTAGTTTGGCTCCAAGAGCACCCAGCAAACTCCATGACAGAGGGAAGATCTGAACCTAGGTCTCCCAGATACTAATCTAACACTATGGTTTGAATCTCTCTACTACCATGAGCTCAGCAGTTGGCCTCGAGTAAGCTACTTCTCTCAGCCCCAGCTGCTCAGCTGTATTGCGGGAATAATAACGCTTGCTATTGTCTAAAAGAGCAGTATATAAGTACACTGTTATTATTGTTATGTTGTTATTATGACTGCTACACCACACTGGCTGCTACATGTTAGTGAATGCAGACCAATGGAATGCCTTTGCTTTGCTGTACCTCCTTCGCTCTTCTCCATTGGCTAACTACCAATGTCAGGGTGAGGAGCAGTTGGGACAGGCCATCCAATGGTAAAGGTCTTGTTCTCTCTCCAGCTAAGCTGCACAATAGCTGGCCACTGATGACTTTCAAAAGAAGAGGATCTGGATGGCACTCATCAGCACATGCACTAGGAAAAAAGCCCCATTGAGCTCTGTGGGCTGGGCTGCACTTGCACATTAAACAATCATTCCCCTCCAACTTTTAAGCATACTTTGATCTTGCTGAAATTCTTCTTCAAGGCATTAACATGAACTTTCTTTATGAAAAGCAGCTTTGTCAA
The DNA here is from genome assembly GCF_028583425.1 of Eublepharis macularius. Lineage (NCBI taxonomy): Eukaryota > Metazoa > Chordata > Lepidosauria > Squamata > Eublepharidae > Eublepharis > Eublepharis macularius. Next base: position 48,635,280 of record NC_072794.1, on the reverse strand, counting down.
TATCCTCTTGACTCAGGAAGCTTAAAGTGAACTTTTTCAAGCATCAGCAAGTTATTTTGCTGGTAACGAATGAACTGAGGAGGATAGCTTTGGTTTTTTTCCCAAAGCATAATCCCTTATAGCATTATTTCTATCTATATATGCACAGAGCTACTGATGACTGAGTGAAAATAGGATTTAATGGGATTTAGTGACACTTTCAATAAAAGGCTCGCACTTAATGCAAGAATTCTAGCGGGAATTTCTTTCTACCAGACATTTCCCAGCTAGCATTTACACTTGAAATATCCAGTATACAAAAAACACAGTGAGCTGACAATGGGGCTGAGAAAATGAATCCTAGAAATGTATTCTGCAAAATTAATTTGTCATACATATATTCGTACAAGCTCAAGTTTGGAATGCAAAGTGAATGAACAAGTGTACGTGCCTTGAGTCTTTGCAGTTCTCTTTTTTCTTTCCTGTTATTGACTTTGTTTAATACATTCTGTGCATTTAGTGCTTGAAGGGGCCCAGCAAAGCAGAGCATAATTAACCACTACTTAGTTCTGTTGTCAAGAAGGATAAAATGGCTGTCAGATGCAAGGTGTTTGCAAGCCACTAAGGACTAGTATTACTAAAATCTTCAAAATCCACATCGCCTGTGCAATGGGGAAAGTGTTGCCTTCCCTAAGATGATGAATTTCCAGCAATAGTTTGCACATAAAAAAAAATCTTGCGGAAATGTCATAAGAAAGATGTCCTGACTGGCCTTATTTACCAGACCAGTCCTTTCTACTTTCTGATCCCCTCTCCAGAACAATCAATCTCCTGTTTTGTTTCTTCGAAAGGTTTGGGAGATGACTAGGGACATACAGTTCAATATTGCAGACCTGATCAGATGCCCAATATTCTGGGTATCAGATTGGATTGGCAATATCTGGTATGTCTCCTTCCTCCCAGACATAATTCCTGATTCCGATGTTATCCAGATAATATTGGAATTGGGGATCCTGTTGGGGATACAGGAGTGGCTAGGGAGGAGGGAATGATTTCCAGTTGGTTGGCGGTGCATCTGGCCTTTAAATTTTAAAGGGACACTATTTTACATGGTGTAGCCAGGTCTAGACATGGGCATGAACAGAAAAAAAAATGAACATGGTGTTCATTGTTTGTTGCCATCCACGAACAATGAACACTGATGAACATGATCCTGTCTCAAACATGTTTGTTGTTTGTTGTTCGTGGGGGCCAGCAGGCTCTCCTCCAGCCATCAAGATCCCTACTGCACCACTCCCAGAAACTCTACCTGAGCAGGCAGCAGGAAATGTACCAATAATAAATTATAGCTTGACCCCGAGCCTGGCAGCAGCCCTGGAACCTGAAGGGGTAGATCCCTATCCCACCACATACAATGAAAATTCAAGCTCCAATGCACTCACCCTGTCTTTCTAACAGCAGCTGTCTCTCCTTGAAAGCCAGAGCTGGGAGCCCCCCTCCCCCCTGGTCTTTTCCTCTTGCAACAAATTTGGAGCGCCAGTCCTCACTTGGAAGGAAGACCTACCTATCAAGCTAAGTTGGGCTTAGATTGGGGTCTCCAGGGCAACAGCAGGAGTTCAGACAGAGTTCAGAAATCCCTGCCTACATTGCCATGGGAATTGATTGCAGGTGCCAGACTGTCTGGCTTGACGAACAGCAACGAACAGCAACAAACGAGGCTTGCAATGACCACCAGTTTGTTTAGACTGGGGCCTCACAAACAGCTTGTTCGCGAACAGCAGATTGGACTGTTGGTGGTTTTTTTTAGTTCGTATTGCTGTTCATGCCCATCTCTAGCCAGGTCTACTCCCACTGAAATGAATAGCCTTTCGAAATTTAAAGTATGTCAATGACCAGCTGGCAGTGCTATAAATGATGGGCAGTATGCCTAGCCATCAGTGTTCGGAGGCTATAGAAAACCTGGAGTACATAGGCCAGGTCTACGGCTCTTAGGAAACAATGGCCCTATAAACTTAAAGGAGCATAATTTCATACTGGCGGTAGACCTGTAGTCCAGATGCCTGGTCCACCACCCATAGAAAATTCCTTCAACCAGCCACGGACTTATCTTTTGGGTGACAATCTGCCCCATGGGACAACCAATCTTTGGGCCATGTATAGCCCCATTGGGGGGTCCAGGTGGATAGCTTCCAGGAGCTGTTTCAGGTTGGAAAAATGGCACAAGGTGAAGGTAGGAGCCTCCTGCCCACAGGCCATGATCCTGATCCAAATGAGCCTCCTGTAGTGTTTCTCATTTGAGTCACTATGGAGAACACACAGTTGGTATATGACTGCAAGTCCCTGTTGCTATCACATCTAAAAGATAATGTACATTCTCAAGTCCCAAGATGACATGAGCATATTGTCCCCAAGCCTGGGTAGGTTTCATTGACTTGGTTTTATGGAACATTGTCCCATATGTTATGGACCTGCCCTGTGATCACACCATTCTGGTGGAAAGTGGAGAAACAGATTCACTTTGTCCTGGATTTATCTTTTCAGTTCCCAGCTATTAATCTATTCTTAGGCCATTCACCTTCTGCATGGGCATTCTCATCTGGCTGGAAATGCTGGCTTTTAAGGGAAGCTGACATTGCCAAACAGCACTGGAAAGCTTTAATTCTTTTAGCTTTGAAGGCAATAAGCACACAAGTGTGTAAGGAAAAGCAAATTTATTAAATTCCTCCAAGTAAAGTACTAGAAAAAGATAAATGAATGCAATAGTAACAGAGAAAAGATACAGAACTTATGGTGATGATGCCCCTTCTGCTACTGGGAACCTTGGAGACGATAGCAGGTGGACTCCTGGTTCTGGCTGGTTTACACAGCGCTGTCTGCAGGTAAACCATTGTTATACCTAGTACTTGTTCTAATTATTTTCAAAGCGAGAGATGATGAATGCAAGGCCAGTTGTTCAAGGCCAACTGATAAGAAAGCCATCTTGCAATCACCCAAGATGAAGATTGCTCTTATCCTCCCTAAAACTCTGTGCCAAGCGGTAATCTAAACACCTCATTCTCAAATGCAATAACGTGACACTGTGATTAGACAAATGGACGTTAGTGTGAAAAGCCAGATTCTTAAAGAGAAAAGCATTTTACATTAGCAGAAAGTAATGTTCAGGCTTGGTCTACAACTGAGCAAAAATGGAGGGACTGTGACACACCACAAACTCCTCAAGATACAATACTCTTCTGCAAAGTGCCACTACAACCACATATAGAAACTGGGACAGAAGATTTATGGGATGGGGGCAGTGATGGAAAAAAATTGCTTTTAATAGACAGGAGGTGAGCATAAAATATAATCATATTTGGACTGGATGTTTAGAGCTTTATGAAACAAGACGTATAACTTATTCTGTTTGGATAATGTTCATTCTCCCACTTTTTAAACTGTTTTATTTTTTGATTTTTGTTTTCTTTCATTTTTACCTCTTCCTCTTGGATTTATGGGAGGTTGGATTTTTGGGAGGGAGAAAGTTGATTGATTGTAAATGTTGTAAATTATATGTTAAAAAACAACAATAAAGTTTAAATTAAAAATGTAATGTGTAGTTTGGGCCTAAGTCAATACCACAATAGCCGATCATTTTCCCTCTGTGCCTTTCTGCTCTATGAGGTCACAATGAAACTTCCTCAACAGCCCACTTCCTCAACAGTCACTGGTATCTTTAACAGAGCCATAGATATCAAAGGAGATAGATGTAGCTTTTGTTGATCATTGCTTTTGAATACTTTATTTCTGTGCTCATTTAATTTATGTTTCCATTTGCTAGTTATTCAGGACAATAGTTAGTTGGAAGGTGACTGGTGTTTTGTTCTCCATTACTACCCCTCAGTTCTGGAAGAAACTGCCTCTGCTAGATTACTGCTGCTCACACAGCTGTCAAATGAGCAACAGCTTTGCGTAGTCACCCCCCTCCCTCACAATCTGAGTTCTTAGAAGCTTTAGGGGAAAAGGTGGGGTGGCGACTCATGTCCTTTGAATGCCAGAACACATCTGTGATCCATTGGAATATGCATGTATGAAGGGCTTTTTTTCTGGGAAAAGAGGTGGTGGAACTCTCTATTACCACTTGTGTGCATGCAAAGCACATGCACACTTCCGGCAGTGCGTGATGATGTCGCTCCTGGAAGTGACACTGCTTCCTGGAAGTGATGCCGCTTCCCGGAAGTGACGCCACTTCCTGGAACCCAGCATAATGCATTATGAGATAAATGTTAGTAAGCTTGGAAAATTACACTATTATGAGAAAGGGTTTTTTCCCCCTTTCTGTATCCTCTACAAAAAGTGAAATCTTCCATTCCCTTTCACAAATATTTCATTTCTTTGGAATCATATTTTAAAATATGCTGGAAGGAGAGGGCCTCTAAAAATCCAAAATCCATCTCACAAATCTAAATTCTGACAGATTGCTAGCATAGAAAAAAAATCCAAAATTCTTTCTCAAAATTCCACAGAGAATGAAATTCTTAATCTAATGAATATTGAATTTTCAAATTTTCAGTGAGGGTTTTGCTTTACTGGAGTAATTCAAAAGATACTCAACTTTAGCTGAATTATATACTTAGTTTAAAATGGCTTTTTTTTTGGTTGCCTGCCAACTCTAACTTACCAATGGCTAAGCTGTTGTGACATTGTGAAATGCTTATAAATATTCCAATGTCCCATACAAACAATATTCATAAAAATTTCCTTAACACCCGTATGTCCACTGCAATTTCAGTGACATTAATCATCTGAGGATGGGGAGAACCATTTGAATGAATGAAAGCAACACATGCACACACACACACACAGCCCCACCCACCCCCATGAAAAGAAAGCAGAATGAACTCAAAGCAGCACATATGCACAGCCCACCCCCTGAAAAGAAAGCAGAATGAACTCAAAGGAGCACACATGCACAGCCCACCCCCTGAAAAGAAAGTGGAATGAACTCAAAGGAGCACACACACACACAGTCCCACCCCCGAAAAGAAAGCAGAATGAACTCAAAGCAGCACGCATACACACACAGCTCCACCTACCCACTCCCCCAATGAAAATAAAACAGAATGAACTCAATGCAGCACACACATACACAGAAACCCCTGAATGAAATGAAAACAGAATGAACTCAAAGCAGCTTAGCTTCCTATGCAGAGCCTGCGGGTCCAAAGGAGGAAGGAATCATGTGGGCAGATTCCAGAGCTGCCGGAACACCGTTCCGGGGTGTTCCCCCACAAAAAAAGCCTTGCATGTATGCATTACGGGTGTCATATTTTGCCCTAACAAAATAATCTCTTTTCTTATCTCTTACACATCATCATACTAGGACAAACTTCACCTGTTTCTACACCACAGTTTGCTGTTAAAGGAATAGGAGCAGGACAAATAAAACAGGTGCCAACCCTAGGGACTTCAGAATTATGGCCAGAAGCTTTGGGTCTACTTCTTCAACTCTCATATTTCCGCAAATGAATGGAGGTTATCTAAGCACCCCTGCTTTACAGTGTTTGCCTGCCTGGTTAGTTACTGGAATATAATGTATCTTTCTGCTTCAAAGACAAATGGCTTGTTTGCCACACTAAGTGTTTGTAATCGTGATTCATGCCGGGCTTGTAAATAAGAGTTACTGACAGGAGGGAAGTCAGCCTTTAATTATCCCAAGTAGGTTATTTGGCTGTGAAATTTCAAAAGCTTAATCACTAATGACTTATGTGGAAAGGCCAAATGGCTAGAAAGTGATTAACTATTGAAATCTTATCCTCATAATCAAAAAGACAGACCATAAAATAACCATTTGCTTTGAATCTGGAGCATCTGGCTTTTGAATAATGCTAAGCCCTGAATGGCTCTTCCAAAAGGGTCCTGCAAAACAAAATGGGATCAGCTTTAAGAGGTTGTATTGTTATCCAGCAATTGGAGGAAAGGTCATGTCAAACATAATTTTTAATCCTGGAGGCTTCTCTTCCCTTTTTTCTCGCATAAAGTTTGTGCAGAATAATGATAAAAGTTTGAAAAGTTATACATGTCATTCAAATATTTCCAAGACTATTGGCAGCTGCAGGACAATTCTTTTCTGTATCAAAACCAAAGGGCATCTTTACTTGGATAGGTACATATGTTTATACACACCCCAACTCTCTAAGTGGTGAGAAGTCCCAGAGGCTAGTACTTACCCAGCCTGGTTTTCTTTGGTGGAAGGAACAGTGGAAACTTATGGTGTTTTCACAGTATTTGCATTATTTACAAATATATTGGAAGAACACAAGTGGAGGCAAAGAAACACTTTCAGAAGGCAGCACATCTGCTACCTCACATCAGAATTCCTGTAAGAGAGATCTGTTTGACCTTCAGCCAATTCCCATCAGAGTTTGTCTGCTTCTTACTCTGTCCCTTTCTGCAGTCAAACAATACTTTCTCCCATCCCCACATCTACCCAATCCCTTCAGCTGAATGTGTGTGTGGAGGAGATCAACTCGCTCAAGCCCTAATAGGCTGCTTGAGCAGCCATTTTCTTGATAATAAAAGCCAACCGAGGAGACACCAACAGTCATTGAGACATATTATTTGTCACGATGGATAGACTGAGCCATGGTAATCAGCTTACGTGGCGGAACTCAGTGGGTTGCCCTCGGAGAAAATGGTTGCATGGCTGGTGGCCCTGCCCCCTGATCTCCAGACAGAGTGGAGTTTAGATTGCCCTCCGCACCGCTCAGCGGCACATAGGGCAATCTAAACTTCCCTCTGTCTGGAGATCAGGGGGCGGGGCCACCAGCCATGTGACCATTTTCAAGAGGTTCCGGAACTCCGTTCCCCCGCGTTCCTGCTGGAAAAAAGCCCTCTATTTTCTCCATCAGCTTCCAGCACTATAGTCAGGCATCCTGTGGGATAGCCCAGCTTCATATTGCTGTTCCACTATTGGTGTAAGGAAAAACTTACTTTTCTTTCTTTGAGATGAGATGGGGAAGAGGCTGTGGCTCAGTGTAGAGCATCTGCTTTGCATGCAGATGTTCCAGGGTTTAATCCTCAGCACCTCTAGCTGAAAAAAGGATCAAGTAGTACATTTTGTAAAAGTTGTCTTCCTGTGACCCCGGAGAGCCATTTCCAGTCAGCACAGGCAATAATGACCTTAATAGACCAATGACCTGATTCAGTGTATGGCAGTTCTGTATATTCATGTGTGAGGTAGTATGATATTGTGGTTATACTGGGCTAAGACTTGGGAGACCTGGGTTCATTCAACCATTAAGCTCAATGGGTGCCCTCAGGACAATTATTTCCCTTCAGCTTAACCTACCTCACAAGGCTGTTGTGGGGATAAAAAGGAAATAGGAAAACAAGAAACAGTGCCCTGTGGACGAAGGTTGGGGTATAAATATGGTAAACCGATATGTATGTTGGTTAAAAAAAGCAAACTGTGCCTGCATAGAGCACCTTGAAAATTTCCAAACAGCAGCTGAAATTTCCCTAGGCAGCTGATGAACAATAATGTAGCAGTACATGTGGGTGTTGCTTCGTCAGCAGTCGGTGAAAAAGAAATTAAAGCAAAAGATTCTCGAAGTCAAACTTTGCACCATGTTCCAGATTCCATACTGCATTGAAGGCTGTAGAGATATGGAGATCTGATGGCTTCATTGGGAAGGCAATTGTTTTGGCCTTTCTTGAAGTGAAAATAATTTCTCTTTTACAACATGGTGGTAAAGTTAAATGAGAATACCTTAGAATGATAAGGCCAAGATTTCACACACCATTGATTTGTAAGAATCTGATGCTTGCTTGTTTGGCTATTGAATTCCATTATTGTCTATTGGCTTAAACTCTTTGGCGATGGTGGGATCAACTCTGCCCCCCTCCAAAGGTCAAACTATAGTACTACGATAGTTCAATGGAGTTTGAGAAGATGATGCGTAAGAATGACAGTTTGTTCAATTTGTGTGTCAATGTATGACAATGCATGCCAACAGAAATGGGATATTTGGCAGACCACGGTAAGACCAGTTTAGCAGTAAATGAGAAAGGAATCCCCAAAGAATACAAATTGGAATGAAATTATGCCTGATATAGCCTGATTTGATTTTTTGTGGGTTTGATGCGTCCATTTGTTCATTTATCAAAATTGCCACAATGATTCACTGCCTCTCATTGAATGTGCTAGCATATCAAATGACAAGCATTTGCAGTTTCATTTGTGAATCAAGCTACGCTAGCACATGTCCTAAGTGAAGACTGAGCTGGAGCTTTGGCATGTGATGGTTTTCAATAGCAGGACATTACAGGTTTCAGTATAACTTTGAATTACTTTGTCATTGAATCAAATTAAGTCTGCAACACATCTTGAATTCCATTTTAACGTACAGTGCAGATGAGAGGCTTCTCTATCACACCCTGAAACGTCTGTTCTTCCCTTCCTTTTATTATTTACAGAATTGATATGGCACCTCTCCAGAGACCTGCCAAAGGAAAAAATATATTTATTTACTTACTTCATTAATACCAAAACCGAGATTCAGAGTGGGTTACAAAAATTAAATGCCAGTAATAAAGTCAATAAAAACCATTTACAAACTTTCAAGCAATGTTAAAAACTACAACATTTTGCATATTCTGTGGAATGGCACTACAGTGGAAGCCTTCCTGGCCTTGTTAGGTTGGCCATTCCTCCAGGCGGGAGGCCACAACAGAAAATGTTCAGGTATGGGCACTAATTTTGCCTGTTACCATGGTGATATCTTTAAAAGGCCTTGTTCAGATAAGTGAAGCTATCACAGTGGAGCATATTGGGAAAAGATAGTCCTGTAGATATTCAGATCCCAGGCCATGAAGGACTTCAAAGGTAATAACTAGCCAAACCACCCAAACCTGGAAACTAATTGGTAACCAATGGAATGACTGCAGAATAGGTATAATACACTCATTGTGCTTATCTCCAGATAGTAATCAAGCTGTACCATTCTGGACCAGCTGAAGATTCCAAGTTGTCTTCAAGAGCAGTCCCATGTAGCATATAGTAATCTATCCCTGAAGTTGGTCGACCAGAGGCATGGTTGGCCAGATTCACTGGGTTGAGATTGAATGGGATGTTATATCTATCTGTTGTGTAGAGTCACCTGATGTTTTGGCTTGCTTTGGACAAAGGGCTTAATTGGACAATGCAAAGGCAACTTGATCCATATAAACAGTGGGAGCCCTTCCTTGCTGGTGCACTTGCCCCACTCCCAAACATCCATGTGAAGGCTTTGGGCCAAGCTACAAGTGACAAATTACACTTGCATGGCAAGTGAACAGACTCACGTGCATTCCTCCCTGTTCACTTGCGCTCCATTTGTGCCCCACTTGATCACATAATTAATGTTTGAATTAGGTGTATGCACATATAGACTGCACAATCAAAACTGGGATTCAAATATGGATGTTCAGAGACAGGGCAGCACAAGGGGCAAGATGGACATTGCTCCTCTCTATGTATAGGAAGCAAATTACCTTCTTGCTGTCTGATGTGGATCAAATTGAAGATGTGTTTCCTAAGCACTTCACTGTATGGTGTAATTTCCTTGAGTATCTTGCACTAGACCAATGATTCTCAAACTTGAGCAACCTGCCCCATCTTTTTATGGAAAATCTTATGGACCCCCAAGCCCTCACCCCTCCCTCACTAGCCCATGCCATGCACTGTATAGTCCCTTTTCACAGTTTGTGGCAAGCCACACATGCCCCATGGAGCCGTCCATCCTCTAGTATCCTCAAAGCAAGATAGTCTCAGAACCACATTAACTACATTTTCAAAACAAAATGTTGGCATTTACATGGACTACAAGGTCATGTTTCAGAGGGTAGCTGATTCTATAGGCCCTCAACTCAAAAGGCCCTAACCAAAGTTCCAATCAATCTCATTCCATGATAGGAAAGAACTTTGCAGAGGAGACAGAGAAAAATCTCTTACTGGTTAATAACTTCTAGCTAAATAGGGATGGGAAGGGGTTTAGAGAAACTTTCAGAGCTGCTCATAGAGAGATATAACCATCACATAAGCCTGAACTTTTGATATTCAATGGGAAACTGTCATTGGCTAATATTGTCTATGTATGCAGAATAGCATCTCTAGATCACTATTGTAAAATGCTTTACATTGGGAAATGGAGTGAATTCCAGTTTAATTTTATATCTAAAGTAACTATCAGGGTTTTTTTTTTAGCTGGAATGTGGTGGAACAGAGTTCCAGAACCTCTTGAAAATGTTCACATGGCTGGTGGCCCCGCCCCCTGATCTCCAGACACAGGGGAGTTTAGGTTGCCCTCCACACTGCTGGAGCAGTGCAGAGGGCAATCTAAACTCCCATCGGTCTGGAGATCAGGGGGTAGGGCCACCATCCATGTGACCATTTTCACCAAGGGCAATTTAAACTTTTAAAAACTCCCCCCCCCCGTTCCAACTGACCCAAAGTGATGTCATTGCGTATGCACATGTGGTACCAGGGCCACCACCTCTCACCAAGAGTTGCCCCCTGTGCTGGCAACCCACTGAGTTCCGCCACCTCTTTCCCAGAAAAAAAGCCCTGGTAACTATCATAACTATGGTAGGGATGTACATTCATGGGGCCACTCAGTCAATCAGAATTCCTAGGCCTGATTTGCTGGATCCCAACAATCAATCAGTGTGTTTTCTGGTTAACGCTCTGAGGTGATCTGGGAGGCTGGGACTGTGAAGGGGGCAATTCTGTGAGCTAACACCCTTTGAAAGAGGGTGAAGCCATCTTTCCTCTTAACCTGTAGCACTGAGCCCCTACCTTCATTCCTAGAAAATGGAGTGGGTGCTTGAATGAACATGAAGGGGATGGTCTCTATTCTAAGCAAAGTTCTTATGAACTGCCTGGAGTATCCTTGCAGAACTACACAGGTCTCCGGACCCCAGTTCAAGAGTCACTGGGCTACACAGTTTGTGATGGAATCTATATTAGCAATGTCCTGAAACTCTTTGTAATAAAAATGATAGGCCTGTACTGTCTTGTGTCTGGAATCCAGTTATGTGCAAAAATTGATTTTATGTGATAAATAACATTGCATGGCTGTTGTTTTTTCCAAAGTATGGGAAAATCCATCCTCGGCTGGCAGGAAGTTCATTCTTCTTTATACAAATGTCCACTTGGGACTGTGGAGTGCCTGGAATCTGATATATGCCCTCATGTGCCAACAATGTCCTTCTGCTCTGTACATTGGACAAACCAGCCAACCTCTATGCAAAAGAATAAATGGACACAAATCTGACATTAGAAATGGAAACGTCCAAAAACCAGTGGGAGAACACTTCAATCTACCAGGACATTCCATCAAAGACTTAAAGGTCGCTGTGGTTCAACAGAAACCTTTCAAAAACAAAATCCAACCGGAGGCTGCTGAATTGGAATTCATATGCAAATTTGACTCTGTCAAGCTGGGGCTGAATAGAGACTATGAATGGTTATCACATTATCACAGGTAACAGATTTCCTTTACAGAGGCGTGGTCTAGGGGAGCCCAGTGACGCCTGGTGTGGGCTTTCGGGGACCACAGTTCTCTTTGTCAGATGCATCTGGCAGGGAGAGCTGTGGTTATCGAAGGCTTATACTACATAGTAATTGGATGCTTTCACTGCTGCAAACTAACACGGCAAACTGACTCCACACCAAAAGGAGATGTTTACATTTACTAGCAAAGGAATGTTTGGGTTGCCTCCCCGCTAATTGCATCCTGTCCCCTTGTGATATATGTCCCCTTCTTTCTCCCCTCTCTCCCCTCCTCTTCTGTATTTGACCAGTTCAGATCATGCATCTGATGAAGAGAACTTGATTCTCGAAAGCTTATGCTACAATAAAATTGGTTAGTCTTAAAGATGCTACTGGACTCTTTTTGATTTTGCTACTACAAACTAACACGGCTAACTCCTCTGGAATCAACTTTGGTTCTTCTTTGTGAGCTAGCTTGTAAGTAGGGCCATTTCCAGATGGCTTACCTGAAGCCGCTCCATGCCGCATTGTTGTGGATCGTGCCGGGGAAAACGTGAAATATCGTGTTTTCTCACGTGAGTTTTGCGACATCGCGCAAAACTCACATGAGAAAACGCGATATTTCGCGTTTTCCCCGGCGTGATCCACAACATTACGGCATGGAGCGGCTTCAGGTAAGCCATCTGGAAACGGCCTAGGTTAAAAAGGTAAAGGTAGTCCCCTGTGCAAGCACCAAGTCATTACTGACCCATGGGGAACATCGCATCATGACATTTTCTTGGCAGACTTTTTATGGGGTGGTTTGCCATTGCCTTCCCTAGTCATCTACACTTTACCTCCAGGAAACTGGGTACTCATTTTACCGACCTTGGAAGGATGGAAGGCTGAGTCAACCTTGAGCTGGCTACCTGAACCCAGCTTCTGCCAGGATTGAACTCAGGTCATGAGCAGAGCTGGGGCTGCAGTACTGCAGCTTACCACTCTGCTGTAGTTGCAGTGTTTTCCATGTTAGCATGCTATGCAGGTAGTTGCAGCTTTTCCATGTCAGCATGCTATGAAGCGTAAGAGCAAGAATGAAAATAATGGACGGGAGTTAACTGAGGTTGAAGTGGAATGCCGATGAAGACATATAACTGAAGAAGCAAAAAAACTAAGTTATGATGACACTGTGGAAGAAAGTGGAAGAGCAAGACAGAATGGAAGTGAAGAGAGGAAATGCGGGGAGAAAAAGAAAAGACATTCAATTCTTTGTGTGATTTTCAGTTACTTAGCAGGAGGTAGGGAAAATGGAAGGTAAAGAAGAATGTAGCAAAGAATAAAATGATCAGACAAAGAACGGGATTAGCTGAGAAATCTAGTAGATAGCAAGATGTAAGAATGAAACAAAAAAAGTTGATCCCCCTGGTAAATGGGAAGAACAATAGAAATGGTGAAATGAAAGACAAACACTGGATTGATGGAAGCTAAATCAACATGAATATTAGAATCACATTAAATAGTAACTGAAAGAGTGGGAGGAAACGGAATATCAGGTCTCAAATTTAGAAAAGAGAAAACTCAAGAGATCAATAAATTTCTGCAAAAATAAAGAGGAACAGGATAGAAAATATAAAAAGATGAAACACAAAGGATGTGAAAGAACAGAAATGAATGAAACAAAGGCTGAGAAGGGCATGTGGAGGAAGAGAAGCCATTTCCAAACTTAGCAGAACAGGGACAATGAGAAAGAGTAAAGGCGCCAAAGGGCAGAGCAGCTGGGGTCACAGAGTCAGGAGGAGTAATCCAGGTCTCAGTAAGAGCAGAACAGCAAGGCCAGGGGCTTTATTAACAGAGGAGTGACAATTTAAGAGAGCACAACAAGAGAAAGAATCGGAACATGGTACAAAGATAAGATGAGAATGGTTTTAATCAAGAGAATAATGAACTTGGCTTATTCAGGATTATTTTGATAATGTTAATTATACTTACTTTGGAGGCATTGTAGCATAATACCCTTTTAAAAACCACGTGGATGGCTGTTTATTAATATAAGAAAGAGAAAGAGAGAAGTAACATCAACCGCTAGTTAACACATAAACCATCATAGAATAGATTTCTATTAACCAAATCTACTAATTCTTAAAGGATGCTTCCCATTCTTGTATATAACAAGCTACAATTTCCTCCAAGATCAGGAAATTGAGTCATTGTGTGATAATGTAATCCAGGGCTGAGATTCTAACTCAAGATGAATGTAAGATCCCCCCCATGTGTTATATAAGACCATCACTATCAATTTACCATAATCCAGACTTGCTCAATCTGCCACAAACATGAAACAAAAATATTTTGGTTAAAATAATCACAAGAGTTGGTCCAGAACCTTGGAGGATAGGCAGGACTTTGGGAATGATTATCACAGGTCCACCTTACAGGAAAAAACTGCGCAGAAAAAAATCAGAGAAAAAGGTTCAGAGTAGAATTTTAATTGACGTATTGCACTGACTAATGAACTGAAATTTGCAGATCTACTACACAGCATTTGGAATTCGGGCCAAATTAGAAAGGACTAGGGTTGCCAGCTCTGGGTTGTGAAATTCCTGGAGATCTGTGTGTGTGTGTGTGGAGCCTGGAGGGCAGAATTTAGGGAGGGGAGGGGCTGAATTAGAGCACATTATACTTAGTGATAGACATGTATTCAGGTGAACTCTGTGTGAACTTTACGGTAGTTTTTCTAGCAAGTTGTATAACTACACAGGCCCTATTCCATTTTAGACAGCCAATTAAAAATAATAGATAGTATCAGATGAATTTTCTCTAATTGTTAGAATGGGCAAATGATGATCTGCTCACTTAACTTTTCCTCTTATCTTGCAGTTGGACATAGTGTCACATGATTGAAAATATGAATAATTAATTCAATCTCAAACCAATTATAGTTTATCTATGCTGTCACATGAAAAAGATCTTAGATTTCTGTGTAAGATAGCATGGAAGTGCTAACCTAGACAGCAGATCAGCGTTTTGGCTGAAAGAAATCTCATGAAGATCTAGGTAAGAAACTTACTTTTGTAATGTGTGTTATGGGAACTTCAATGCATCTCATAGTAAATCTGGTTGATTTAAACTTAGATTTAATTGAGAAATGTTAGGAGAAGGGCAGCCCAGTCCAGAGGGTCAGCCTGGCACAGGGGCCTATACACCAGCGTAGCAGCAGTGCCACTTTCTGCCCCCAATGTTACGCACTGGGAAGATCTCCTTGTGAGTTGAGGGAATTAGAATGCAAGGAGGACAGCGAGAGAGGGTACGTTAGGGATCTTCACCAATGTATTTGAGGATTGTCCTGGCTAAAGAACTCATTCAATGACCAGACAGAGGTTTCAACCAAAAAGGGGATTTTTATTGAAGATAACAAAGAGCAACAGCACACAACGCGCACACAGCACACACTCAGAACTAACTAAAAAGCAGTGGTGAGAGTTGGCTAGAGTTTAAGGAATTGGGTGATATTTACCTTCCAGAAGAGGGCATCTGTGAGAGACAGCGTTGAGTGCCATGGAAAAGGCAAGAGAGCAAGATGCCCACCTGCCCCTGACAGGCATTTTGTGGCATGGACCCCCAAAGCTGGGGCAATGATGATGGACCCCCTTCCATGGATGGAGAAGAAGGAGGTGAGAGCTGGAAAATAGGCTGGGAGATGTCAGGGGCCCTGAGGGGGCTGATTCACCACAACCAACCTGTTTCTCCAACCAGGACCCAACATCGAGAGCCTCACCTGATCCCCACTCCTGCCAGCCCCCATCCAGGCAGTGCATTTTATCCGCCTCCTGCCTGTGCTGTATGTTTGGGCAGCTCAAAGCCACCAGAGGAGCTGCCAAGCCTGCCAGTACCATGAGCAAATCTGCTTCCTCCCATTCTTAGATGGCATCTGCCTGGACCTCTTTTACCTGGAAAAGGTGGTCATTCAGGCCCTGTGTGAGGATTTCACGCCAGTGCTACAGGGGCAGGCCACAGTGCCCATGGCCATCCCGGTCCTGCAGAAGGTGCTGCTCTCGCTCCACTTCCTGGTGAACGAGTCCTTCCAGGGTGTTGTGGTGGAGGTCCTAGAGGTCTCTCAGTCCTCCACAAGCCAATGACTCTACAGCTTCCAGGAGGTTATGCCATGGCTTCGGGAGCTTGTGTGCTTCCCAACTGAGGAAGCTGAGTTGGCCCTCTTCTGGGCCTGCTTTGATTCCATGGTGGAGTTCCCAAGTGTGATGGGAGTGGTGGACTGCATTAATGTCATGCTCTGCATCCCCCAGGCGGAGCCCCAGGTCTACTGCAATTGCCACCATTTCTACAGTACCAATGTGCAGCCTGAACCACCTCCTTGCTACCTTGGCGGAGGGCAAGGGGTGGCTGCTGGATAGATGGCCCAGAGTGGGGTGGCTTGGGGGGGGCACCAGAAGCTGACATTTCATCTCCCCACACAAGTGACCAGGGCTATCCCCTCCTCCCATACGTACTGATCCGATACCCAGAGGATGAGATGGAAGACAGAGCAATGTGCAACGGAGCCCACTATTGCACTCGGATGGTCATTGAGCAGGTCTTTGGGCAGTTCAAGATGCGGTCCTGCTGCCTGCACCATAGTGGCAATAGTAGCACAGGGAGTGTAAAGCCCTTCTTCCTTTCCACCACAGCTCAGTCTGAATTGCAGCTGTGCATGAACACAGTTTACTATTAATGGATTGATGGAGTTCCATATCTCTATCACTTTTGTTTTGGCCCTTAGAGCTAAGCCAGTGGGGGAACACTTTGTACTCTGCTCTTCAACTCTAAAGATTTATAAGGTAGCTAACATTAACAAAAGTTAAAAACATTACAACCAAGCACAGAATTTAAAGTGTTAATGGGTATAAATTTTAGCCTCCATTTTGCAAAGTGCAGTGGAGCATAGTGGAGCTCCCACAATGGATGGGAGGAAGAAAGGAGCAAGAAAAATTAACCTTTGCCTCTTTGGCTACCTCCCAAGTGGCTATTAGCTATTTTGCCTTATGGAGGATACAAGCTAAGACCTTTCAGCAGGAAAATAGTCTATGAAATCAATAACACCAAAAATATAAAAATATATAATTTAAAAATATTTTAAACAACCACACAAAGAAGAAACACCCAAATTATTAAATTAAAAAAAATAAAAATAATTTAAAAATATTTTAACGAACCATACAAAGGAGATGATATATATATACTTATATACTTATGTATATATATACACATAGAATCATAGAGTTGGAAGGGGCCATACAGACCATCTAGTCCAACCCCCTGCCCAGTGCAGGATCAGCCTAAAGCATCTCTGAAAAGTATTCATCCAGCCTCTTCTTGAAAACTGCCAGTGAGGGGGAGCTCACCACCTCCCTAGGCAGCTGATTCCACTTTTGAACTACTCTGACTGTGAAAAAGTTTTTCCTAATATCCAGCCGGTACCTTTGTGCATGTAATTTAAGCCCATTGCTTTGGGTCCTACCCTCTGCTGCCAACTGGAACAGCTCCTTGCCCTCCTCCAAATGACAGCCTTTCAAATATTTAAAGAGAGCAACCATGTCCCCCCTCAACCTCCTCTTCTCCAAACGAAACATTCCCAAGGCCCTCAACCTTTCCTCATAGGGCTCAGTCTCCAGACCCCTGATCATCCTCATCGCTCTCCTCTGCACCCTCTCATTTTGTCCACATCCTTTTTGAAGTGAGGCCTCCAGAACTGCACACAATACTCCAGGTACGGCCTGACCAAGGCAGTATAGAGAGGGGCTATGACCTCCTGCGATTTCGACGCTATGGCCCCTTTGATACAACCCAACATACACGTGCACAAACACACTCACACATATGTATGATTCCTAACAGCTGGAAATCAAAACTCGTAAAGTGCAAATGAGATTAAAATTCAGCTGTCAGTTCTTTTGTGTCTTTCCTCCCTCCTTCTGATGCATGTGTGCACAGATAAAACATTGCAAAAAAAGCAGTCATGATGGAATTATAATCTGATTGTTGGTTGTTGTGGGTTTTCCGGGCTGTATTGCCGTGGTCTTGGCATTGTAGTTCCTGACGTTTCGCCAGCAGCTGTGGCTGGCATCTTCAGAGGTGTAGCACCAAAAGATAGAGATCCCTCAGAGCCTCGCTACAAGTGACATCTTCCACGCGAAGGGCACTTGATCATTTTCGCAAGTCTTTCTGGGTACTGAAGTCCCTCTCCCACACCCCTTTTCCTTCTGTCCCTTCCCCTCTCCGTTAGCACGGCTGCCTGAAGAGACGGAGAAAGCCTACGACAGCAGCTTTTGCAAATCGTCTTGCTGGGGGGTGGGGAATGCTCTAGAGAAAGCTGACATGTGAAGTCCTCCCCTCTCTGTTAGAACTGTTAGGATCGCTGCCTTAAAAGTCAGAGAAAGCCTGCGTTTGCAAATTGTTTCTCTAGTCGCAAGCCTGCTCTCAATGATCTTTGGGGGCGGGCAGCTGCAACTTTCTTAGCTTTCTCTAGAGTATTTCCCCCCCTCCCCGAGCTGCCCGCTGCAACTTTGTCTTGCTCGGGGTCCTACCCTCGAAATGCGAAAATGATCAAGTGCCCTTCACGTGGAAGATGTCACTTGTAGCGAGGCTCTCAGTGTCACTGTGACACTGAGAGATCTCTATCTTTTGGTGCTACACCTCTGAAGATGCCAGCCACAGCTGCTGGCGAAACGTCAGGAACTACAATGCCAAGACCACGGCAATACAGCTCGGAAAACCCACAACAACCATCGTTCTCCGGCCGTGAAAGCCTTCGACAATATATAATCTGATTGTATTTATTTATTTTATGGCATTTTTAGCTCACCTTTCTCTGCTTAATGTGGACTCAAAATGTCTTATATTGTAACCCCCTGGAAAGCCATCACATTACACAAATATTTAAATCCATGCTATCTGTCCCATAAACCCAAACAACAAATCTACCTGCCTTCAATAAATTTATGCATGGTTCACAATTCATTCTCCACACTCCACTGCCAGCATTTTCTTCAGGAGGAGACAGCTCTCTTAAACATTGGCTAAGAGTGAATGGGAGCAGATCTTGTGTAACACCTCTTCCCTTGATGGGAATAGTTGAATCCCAACCCCCCCTTCTTTTCTTTTCTTCCCTCAGGTTCCCTTTAAATTTCCAGAGGATAGTGGGATCCAGGAATCATGGAATCAAAGATTCATAGGGTTGGAAGGTATCTCTAGGGTCATTTAGAGTTCTAGACCAAACCCCTGCACAGTGCAGGAAATTCACAACTACCTCCCCACTCCCTTGCTCCATGCCCAGAAGATGGCAAAATGCCATCAGCATTCCTAGCCAAACTGGCCTGGGGAAAATTACTACCTGACCCCAAGGTGGTGATCAGCCTTACCCTAGGTATGTAATATGGGGCCACAAGAACTAAGCACTGGTGTAACCCTTCCTGCCCTCCCTCTCATGATCTGCTTAGGTTCACAGAATGAGCATTCCTGTCAGATGACTATCTAGCCTCTGCTTAAAAACCTCCAAAGAAGGAGAGCCCACCCCCTCTCAAGGAAGCCTGTTCCACTGAGGGACCGCTCTGTCAGGAAGTTTCTTCTCATGTTTAGCCAAAGACTTTTTTGATGTAATTTCAACCCATTGGTTCTGGTCTGACCTGGGGCAGTGGAAAACAACTCTGCACCATCCTCTATATGACAGCCCTTCAAGTACTTAAATATGGTTATCATATCACCTCTCAGAGAGGAACCACAAGTGACAAAAGGCACAGGTTGGACACTTGTCAGCTTCCCTCAAGTTTTGATGGGAAATGTAGGCGTCCTGGTCTTGTAGCTTGGCTCTCTGACTGCTGTCCAATGGACTGTTCAACTGTCACTTGTCCAACATTCCGCCAAGCTGCCTACATTTCCCATCAAAACTTGAGGGAAGCTGACAATTGTCCAATCTGTGCCCTTTGTCACTTGTGGTTCTGCTCTATGTCATCTCCTCTCCAGGCTAAACATTCCAAGCTCCTTCAACCTTTCCTCAGAGGACTAGGTCTCCCCTCATCATCTTCATTGCCCTCCTCTGGACACATTCCAGTTTGTCTATATACTTCTGAAATTGTTGGTGCCTAAAACCTAACACAATACTCTAGGTGAGGACTAACCAGAGCAGACTAGAGCAATACTTTGTGTGACCTGGACACTATGCTTCTGTTGATACAGCCCCAAATTGCATTTGGCTTTTTAGCTACCACATCACACTGCTGACTTATGCTCAGTGTATGGTCTACTAAGACCCCTAGATCCTTTTCGCATATACTTCTGCTAAGGCAAGTGATAGAGAAGGTTATAACACTTCAGCCCAAATTTGAACCTGTAAACTCCAGGTAGCTCTTTCATCTTCCATTTGAATCTTGTCATGTGGCTCTTATTTTCTAGTAGTCAAAATCTGTTGCTATGTGATGAGTCTTGGGTACCAACATGGTATCTCTGGATGCCAGGGCACCCACTAACACCTTTCCTAGTGCCTGCTAAGTGTTTTTAGAAAGTGGGCAGTGCCAGGTCAGACTTTTGCCCAGCAGGCCTTCCAATTAGTCATGGGAGATCTGATTGGCTGTGGAGATTTTTAAGTTGCTTTGGCAGCAGCTGCCACACAGCACTGTATAAATGAAGGTAAGCTGTGGGCATGCAAGAAAATATTTTTATGCTCATTTTAAAAAGCATCCTGTTAAACAGAGCTTCTTTCTGAAATGTTGAAGAGTTACTATTAGAGTTATGCATGACCGCAATCCCTGCCATTTTGCTGTTGGCTATGCCTAGTGGGGGCAGCCATTTTGTGGTTGCCTCTACCTCCTGCAGCAGTCATTTAGTGGTTGCACCCACCATCTTGTGTCAGAATTCCCAAAGTGACCACAGGCTCAAAAATGTTGGGGATCCCTGGTCTTGTTTAAGCTCATAATACAAAGAAAGCAGAAGAACTTCTACTATGGGGCGCTTTGATCCAGTGCCTTGGGATGGTAGATCACTCTTTGACACTTATTTCGACAGTGTCAAGGGCCACCTGATCTCATCACTGCAAACTAACCAGCTGTCAGTTGTGAACTAGGTCCTTACCAGAAAAAGCAGATTCTGTGGGATGTTTTTGGGCAAGACATCAATGTTGAACGTTCTCCATTGGAGAGGTCTCAGCCACCTGCAACTATGAATTGGGCTAGGAAGGAGATAGATGACCCTTGACACCTGCATGAGGCACTGAGATCCCTTTTGTGAAGTGTACACATTCATTCCCATATATCAATAAAACACTACACAACTGTACATACAATCACATCAATGTATACATGTGCAGTGGTAATATGGAAATGGGAAAAGCCAAATCAATTGTGGGAATGAAAAGCTGGGGTATATTGCACCTGCACAGTTTTTGGTACAAGAGTTGGTTATTGGTGGTGGTAAAATAAAGTAAATGAAGCATTCCTAATACATTAGTTTGAACTTGGAGAAAGATCAGGTAAATTTAGCACTCCAGAAACTGGATGGAATATTGGGAAATATTTGGAAGCATCCCTGAACACAGATTTGACAACTTGACATAAAACTAGATGTATAAGAAGCAGCATATTGTCAAAAGTACAGTGGCTTTGATTACTGTTCCTCAGAACAAAGAATCATTTTACCACCAGTATCCTTATTAAGGTATATAACTAAAAGAAATTACTTGAGAGCAAGTTCCAGTTCCTTCTGGAATGGGAACAACTATCAGATGTAAACTGTCTGTGGAATTTCAACAGCCTCAGTATATAACACTAAATTCCTTAACCGGGTATTCTACTAAATACTAACAAACAGGACTGTATGTCCCTTTAAATAAATGTTGGTGATACAGGAATTATTCTAATTGGTATGCCCAATTTTCTTAGAGTACGGTGATCATGTGAATCTACCACCAAAGACCAATATAATTGTTCCTAGGTTCTATCAAGGTTTTAATTTTAACCCTGTTATTGATCCTATAATTCTTCCACCTTCAGATTGTTCTAGATATAGATTTTCCCCAGCACTGCATTGACAAACCTGAAATGGCAGGTGTTGCAGATTGATTTTTGCAAAACCCTTCTTCATTCTGAGTGCAGCTGCAATGTTCTTTACTGTAGATGAATCACAGATGCAGAAAGAAACGAAAGGTTTCTGTCATCAGCTTCTTTATATATATGCCTTGGCATTCAAGGTGCTGGTATTGACCTTTAAAGCCCTGTATAGATGCCTTATGCATGCCTTATGGACCACATTCTTCCACATGAACCTACCCATCAACTCCGGTCATCTCCAGAGGCCTTGTTTTGGGTGCCCCGTCATGATCTGAGGCTAGATGGCTGTGTCAACCCAAGAAAGGGTCTTCTTGGTCATGGCCTCAAAACTTTGGAACTCCCTTCCCAGTGAGATTCATCTGTCTCTCTCTGTCATTGTCTTCTGCCAGCAGATGAAGACTATTTAAATTACGTTTGGTGTACCTCCAGTAAACTTTTATTGGGCAATGGCCTTCTCCCTGACTGTGTTTGTTTTTACTATATTGTTAAGTTATACCTTTTAAGTGTTGTAATGTTTTAAATGTTTTAATGTACTGATATTTGCTTCCTTGGGGATCCTATTCTGGTGGGAAGGTAGCATATGAATGCTTTAAATAAATAGACAAACAAATCAATTGCTTACACCAGAGTAGTCTCATAGAGTTTACTGGAGTTAAGAGGCACAACTTTGTCTGTCAAATATATTTATATCCAACTCTTTTCCCCAGGAGCTCAAAGCAGCATGCCATCTCCTTCCCTTCCCCATTTCATTTTCACAAAAATCTTTCGGTTGATATAGATGATTGGCTCAATGTCATTCAACAAGCTTTGTGGTAAATGAGATCTTTGAATCTGGGTCTCCTCCAAGTCTTACTTGAATACTTGAGCTGCTTTACCATATTGACTCAATAGCAATATGTGTATGTAGTCCTAGGGGCCATCAGTTATAATTGGAAAAGGATGCCATAGTTCAATGTTTATGAAGACAGCAGGATCAGTGAGACAGTCATTAGTTGTAAGGAGGCCCATTTTTATCACCCAGAAATCTGGTGGCCACTCTATATGTTAAGAAAAAGCAAAATTGAAGGCCCCTCTGTGTTTTTTTTTTAAGTCCCTATGTATATGGAAAAATTGCATGATGAGAAGAATTTTAATCTGGCCATCTCTCTGAATGCTAGATTTCTACATACAGATTTCTGCATGTAGAAATCTAGCATTCATACCCCACCCATCCATATTTTTTTAAAAAATATGAAAATATCATGTCCATAGCTGCACTCTGGGATTGTAGTCTCAGGTATTACAGTCAGGGCTTTTTTTTCTGGGAAAAGAGGTGGCGGAACTCAGTGGGTTGCCCTCAGAAAATGGTCTCATGGCCGGTGGCCCCACCCCGATCTCCAGACAGAGGGGAGTTTTGATCGCTCTCCACACCAGCAGTGCGGAGGGCGATCTAAACTCCCCTCTGTCTGGAGATCAGGGGGCGGGGCCACCGGCCATGTGACCATTTTCAAGAGGTTCCAGAGCTCCGTTCCACCGTGTTCCAGCTGGCCTGTTTGAGAAGACTTATTTGAATCATGAGCCTCAGACGCTCCAACATGTGCTCTGTTGTGAACATTTCTCTGAGACTTTGCTGCTCTGCTTGCCATTGCATATATTACCAGTTGTGACATGGTTGCTGTTTGCTTATTTCCCCCCCATTACTGGATCCCATACTATTCTGGTGAAACTTGAACACTAGTGTTGTATCTGATCTTTAGCAGTGTGCTTTATGGCAGCTTTTCAGCAATTTTGCAGCACTGCAATTCAACACTGATTCCAGGCGCTATCCGGTTGCTGATACAAAGATGCAGGACCAATTTGACTTGAGGACAAATTTGACATATAAATTGTTGTTATTTGATTGCATCAAGTTAACTGTTTCCCTTGATCTTCTAGAAAGTTCTTGTGAATTAATAGTTCCTTTTAAAGGTCAGAAGAGTTCCCAGGTTGTGTTGGCTGTATCCACAGTCTAATAATTGGTGGGCTACATGTACAACCTGCCCTGGGAAGATGCAATGCAGGATTGGAGTTTTCTGCATGATCCAGTCGTCCCATATGTTTTACTTACCTATTAGTAAGTAGGAATTATGATGTGCCGGTAACATGTGAATTGGCTCTGTGTGTTTGCGGTAAAGATGCCATTACAGATGAGGTCAATCTGAAATGTGAAGGGTGGCTGGGCAGCATCTGTTTATTAAACCATCCCTTTGCAGCACGGCTTTCATCCCTCTCCAAACCAATCAGGGCAACAGGATTGCCCAGCATTAGGCACAATGGTAAGAAAAATGAGTGAGGATGAACTTACATCTGTTCAGTATGCAGTGCCACTGCTCTGATGGAAAGGAAGGAGAAATGCAGCTAAAATTGAAAATACTGGGAGGGGGAGAGCATGATATTTTCTTAATTAATTGAATTAGAAATGAGGGCAATGATCTAGGTTACAGCTCCTTGTTTATCAAGAGCTTGCTAGTGACACATGAGTGCAGTGCATGAAAATGACTGCATGTCGTCATATGTCCTTCTGCATTTCCAGGACTTCAATTAATGTGGACTACGTCTTTAATGAACAAGGTTGGGCAGAGAGCAACCCACAGCAAGTTCAGCCATTCTTAATGGCCGTCACTATGTCAACACATCTGCCTCTTTCAGAAAAGGGCTCCTAATTGCAAGAGGCTGGAGATTTCTTTGTTAGCTCCTTTGATTTCCTTTCTTTCACCAAGTGGAGGAGATGATATGCTGCTGGAAAACTCCCCTTTCCACCATCATCTGAAAACCCAGAACTATTAAAATACTCAGCAACCACTTTGTGAGACTGTGTTTGTGTGTTTGTTTTAAAAGATTCGCAGTGATAATAGAATTGTGGATGCTACAACAGCAGCATTTTATTCCTCTGTTTTAAGAGGTTGCATGTCTCTAGAGGGTAGTCCTTATAGATTTACTGACAAATTTCAGAAAAATAATTCAAAAGACATCTTGCCAAGGAAGTTCCCTGTGAGGAAAACTGCAGAAAAGTTTTCCTTCCTCCTCTTGTGCTATATCTGCATAGATTGTGTAGCTACTGCATAGATTGTGTTCATAGATTGTGAATAGGAGCCTGTTTTACAGTGCTACAGCTTTGATGTTTCCAGGGATGAACTAACTAATAAGGATGATAGGCATGAGAATACCTTTAAGTAGATAAACAATTTTGGGCAACACTCTCTGTAGTGTTGATGGCTGTGGGTACCCAGGTTAGAGTACGCACTCAGAGCCAAGCTACAAGTGACACCTGACACAGGTTGGACACTTGTCAGCTTCCCTCAAGTTCTGATGGGATATGTAGGCATCCTGGTCCTGCAGCTGTAATGGAGAGCCAAGCTGTAAAACCAGGATGCCTACATTTCCCATCAAAACATGAGGTAAACTGACAAGTGTCCAACCTATGTAAGGTGTCACTTGTAGCTTGGCTCTTAGGCACTCATCCTCAGGTTCATTTAGCAGAGACAAGCTGGCTCAAAACATCAACCATTTATTTACAAGGAGACAACTCCAGCAACCAGCAACTTCAGCTAACATACAAAACTGAAAACAAGAGCTCCACCCAACAGGACCAACTAACAGTAAAATCCTAAGCAGAGTCTCTCCAGTTTAAGCCCATTGAAATCAATGGGCTTAGACAGGAGTAACTCTGCTTCAGATTTCAAAGTAAATCACAGATATTAGGGGAGGTGTGGAAGAATTTGGGATAGGGAAGGAAAGTCATTGGAGACATTGTTTTGGATTCTATGGTGCCATTCCATCAGTGCAGAAGAAATCTTCCAGTAGAACTGCACAGAAATGGCATTTCTAGCTGTAGACACCCA
The DNA here is from genome assembly GCF_028583425.1 of Eublepharis macularius. NCBI lineage: Eukaryota > Metazoa > Chordata > Lepidosauria > Squamata > Eublepharidae > Eublepharis > Eublepharis macularius. The sequence goes on along the minus strand of NC_072794.1, from coordinate 48,609,862 downwards.
ATTCCCCCGCACTGTTCCTGCAAGTCCACTGACCCACAGAAGCATGATTTCACTGGGCAAAGAAAGCTGCAGAGAGAGGCAGGAGGTGGGGAAGTTGCCGTCCCCTCATATGACTCTGCCAGTGCTGCTTAGAGAACGCAAGACACAGTAGATCCCAAGGTGGTCACAAAGTATGATGCAGCCACCAGGTGAAATCCAAAAAGCCCCAAAACATAACTTTGTCAATGACTTCATGACAATGACTTTGTCATTGACAAAGGAATACTTTGTCAATGACTTCAACCCATAATCTGAGAGTTGCATCCCAGAATCCCTTACAATGTGCAGGTCTGAGATCATGCACTTGGGTAGCTGCTGGAAACATCTTAGCATCTTCTGTTGTGCTGCAGACAACATACTATTTTCTTGATTGATGATAAAAATGCATACCCCCGCCTTTCCAGAATTTAGCAGCATACAATACTCAACATCATAAAACACAGTGAAAATAATGGACATCAGAACATAACGCTAGGGGGTGCATAAAGGAGCCAAAATACACTTGGAAATCATTGTTTTGTTTTGTTACAGCAATTTCTGGAATGCTGAACTGAATCTGAGAAATTGAAATGAGTCCCTCCCATCAAAAAGTTTGTGTGTTTCGTTTTGTACCTTCCAGCAGCAGGCAGGCACTGGACTTGCCTTGTAGGGCAGCAGCTTGTCTTCCTGAACAGCATTCACCAATCAGATCCCAAGGGATGAGATACCTCATTATTAATTAACTCTGTTGGCAGGAAGGGGGAATGAGACCAATGCACATGTGTTCACCCCCCCCCCCAATCGCTATCAGGTCTTAGCAAGGGGAGACACTTCCCTTCCTATCAGCTTTGGAAATGTTTGGAAGGGAGACTTCAATCATAGGCTGCAGTTCAAAAGAAACTTCCCTGGGATTAAGAGCTTCTGAATAAAATGGGAATAACATGGAAATTGCTTCCATAGTCTTTCAGGGCTCTCTCTTTTTGAGTCAACTGGCAAATGTGTACCTACTCCATCCTTTCAAATACAATCCTGCCTGCCTCCACAGCAAAAGGAAAACTTATGGGGAAAGCATAGGTTTGTTTGAGTGGGTGGGTGGGTGGGTGGGAATTCGGGCAATCATTCTACCTGCCTGCACTTGGGTAATGGAGAAGACTGGCAACAAGAACATCCTGTTTTGCAGTGGAATGCTGACCACCAAGAGGAAGGATTTGTATTCACCCCTCATTAAAGGATCAAAACTACAAAGCACAAGGAAACATTGTATCAGGTTCTGGCAGTTAAATCCCCATGGTATTCCACTGCACACACTCCAATGTATGAGTTAAAGTAAGTTTATTAAAGATCTATCAGTATCAGCATATTCAGTCAAGGGTATTGGCAGAAGTGTTGTATGAAAGTGTTGAGGGGTTAGTTATAGGAAGGTTCCTCCCTTTGGGATATGGATGGTTAGGATTCTGGCGTGAAGGGGACAGGAAAGTGGGGAAAGGGATTGTAAGACAGGAGGAGAGAAGGACTGGAGGAGAGAAGCAAAAATGAAGTCATTTTCAGTTCCCAGGCTCGAGCCAGCACTAAAGGACACATTCTTAAGCGGCTGGGAAAACTAAAGTAGACACCACAGTAGGCACCTGTGAGATAAGCAACTCCCTGTCAGACAGGCCACCAATATGCAACTTCACGCACTCTCAGAGGATCACAGGACAGCATACAGAAAATACTCATGGCAGATATGTAGGGAGACATATATGACACATTGCCGCAACAGGCAACTGCAGAATGCAAAGGCAGTAAGTTATTTGCACTATAGAAAAAGAAAAAAATGAACATAAAGCAGGGTTGTTTTTAATGTCACTGCAGTGCTCTGGTTGGAGTGCTCTCCTGCTTGGGAGTGCCCTGCTGCCACTGCTCCACTCACAGACCCTTGTCTTCTACAGTTCTCTGTGTTATTGTGCTTGAGGAAAAACTCTGTGGAGCAATGGTTTAGACTAGGAGGGAGATTAATGGTTGAAAACAGCTGCCTCAGAGCCTTGTTTCTCCACCCCCACTTGAAAAGAACAGTATGTATCTGTGCATGTTTAGCCAACACCTGCCTTGCACATGCACAATGGGTTGAAACCAGGGCTTTTTTTCTGGGAAAAAAGGTGGTGGAACTCAGCTCCCAGGACTGCACAATGACATCACTTTGGATCAGCTGGAACAAGGGGGGAGTTTTTTAAAGTTTAAATTGCCATCAGCAAAAATGGTCACATGGTCAGAGGCCCCGCTCCCTGATCTCCAGACAGAGGGGAGTTTAGATTGCCCTCCATGCCGCCATTTGCAAGAGGTGCCGGAACTCCGTTCCACCGCGTTCCAGCTGAAAAAAAGCTTTGGTTGAAACTCATGAAAACAAAGCAACTAAATGGATCAGATCCAAGCTGGCACTGGCCTACCTGTAACAAACTAGTAATGGAATGGAATTATTTTGGAAATCCTGGAACTGATACTGAAATGGAAATTTTCTTGGTGCACACCTACATATCACAGTCCAACAAACAAATCAATTCAAACCCAAACAAGATCAAGCCCACTACAATAAAGAGGTTTTACATTCCAGAAAAGGAGTCTTCTGCACCTCCTCCTGGAAGCAGTTGTGCTCTCTTTAAGGGTTTGCACATCTCCAGAGCATTCTACTGGCTACACAGTTAGAACTGTAGAGTTATGTGACTTAAGATGGTTTTGGAAATGAGAAGCAGCCACGCATTTCTTTTCATTTGGTAAAGACTGGCATAAACAAGCATTGAAGTTAGGAATGCTCAGGATTCAGGAATGCTCAGTGTTTAATGCTCATTTTCCTTCACTACTGCTGCTTTTAAAAGTGGGCTGAATCCACACGTCATGTCATAGTGCTAAAATGTCGGGACAATAGCATCTTCCTTGCATGATTTCTGACATCATCGCACCACATGGCACGATGACATCAGAAATTGTGCCAGGAAGAATTTCTGGCAGTTTAGCACTATGCCGGGACGTGTGGATTCAGCCACGGTAAACTATGGATAAATTCCATAGTTGCATTATTCTGAACCAATGAGTCACCTAAGCATTTTGTAATTGACTATAACATACCCAAGTTAAAAAAAAAAGTGAGAGCTGGTCTTGAATGTGTATCCAGCCAGCTATGTCTCCCTTTCTAATATGAACCAATTGTGCCACACTTCTCCGTCTAAACTGGTCAATTCATACTTGTTTTGTAAATATATTCTGGTACATTATTTTTGTGACTGCATTCTCCAGTGGCCTAGCCAGACTTGTAAACAAAAACCAACCAACCAACCAACAAAACAAAAATGAAGCAAAGTGTTTTGTTACCTGTTAATGATTGTATGCATGCACCTCCATGTGGCAAAACCATGCATATCAGGCACTTGCTGCTTGAAATCTATGGCCAGGACCTCTTTTTATCATGTTATGGCACATATAATATCATTAGCCATGGGAGTTTTTTAAACTTCTTGCCTAGAAAACATAAAGGTATAAATTTACCTAAAGACTTGGTTCCAGGGAGTTCAGAAATAATTTGATGTCCTTAGATGGCAGACTCTGCCTAGAAGATGATTTGTTTTTTCTCTATCTCTCAGTACCAGAGAATGAATTAAAACTTGTTTCCTCCAGAAATGTTGCTTGTCTTTTCAAGAGGGACTGTGACAGTGATGTGTCCAAGCAACCGTTAATCAATAATGTTCTCCCAGGTTACAATAAGACCATTTTGCCTAGATGAGGCACGTCTGAATAATTGGCTTGTCTATCTCATGGCATAGCATTGTGACTTAGGTGCAGAGCAAGAAACTCTTTTGACATACACGGAGCCTCTGATCCATCAAAAGTTAGTTGTGATGAATGATTGACTGGATCTTAATTATCTGGACCAGGGGTCAAACATAATAAAGTCATAATGCAGAATTTTGCACATTTGTGATACCTACATACAATTGTTTCTCATTCAAACAAGTAGCCACATTCATTTTTTATACTCTAAAGCACACAACTATCATTGCAAAAGCACAGACAGTGATGTTTTGGATTAGGTTCCCATATGCCCCCTGCTGGGCAGTTCAGTTGTCATGGGATATTTATATTTAATCATATTTAATCTTGGAGACAGGCCCTTGCATGAAATAATCAGGTACAGATACGAAATCTCAATTTGAAAGGTACCTTTTGGAAACATTCCTCTAAAGCCATAGTACACATCTCTTGGAACAAAAAGAATGTACATGTTCTTGTAATTGGAAATTTATTAAATTTATTTTATTTATTTACTTTATTTATTGGCTGCCTTATTGAGATTCAAAGCAGTTTACACAGTGTAAACCAATGCAATCAATAAGATGAAACATCTAATAAGCAATGTAACATGACTAGGATTATGAAAATCTGAAACAAAGAATACATTATTAGGCATGATAATGGTATTACATATGTAGAAAACATTATCAGTTTCATAATCATGAGTGAATTGTATTCCCCAGAGCCAATTTCAAATCAGAGAATAGAAATAGGCAGATATGAAGGACATTCTCCAGTCTTTTTTAAAATTTCATTTTAAATTTTAGCTTCTGTAGACAACATTTATATCCATTAAAGATATTTAAATACACTCCCATTACTCCTGTTCCAGTGCTATCTCTAGCACAGTTATATTTTTCTATATGTAAATGGGTTTAGGAGGGCACCTGTTTCCAGCTCTGAGAAGTCAAGTTGGCATACTTTAAAAGCACTCTATGAATCTTTATGGTATTTCTAATTCTGATGAACCAGAATAATTGTAACTAAGGGCCAAGCTACAAGTGACGAATGACACTTGAACGGCAAGTGTATTTCTCCCTGTTCACTTGCCCTCCACTCAATCCACTTGCTGCTCAAGTGTCATTCGTCACTTGTAGCTTGGTCCTAAGTCTCTTTAAAAGCAGTGGAACTTTAGCATGGCTGTGGTACTTGAGCTTATGGCTGTTACTTAGAAGGAAGTCTCAATATCTTTACTCAAGTGACTGTTTGGTTTCAGCCTGATCCGAATCATGTTCACTCTTGCTTACTCAAATGTATCCTCTCTGAATTCCAACTATGTCCAGCTATGGGACATAGACAGGGTTCATTTCAAGGGGGAACATGCTGGAATGCAGTTCCGGCAGTTCCCCAAAGAGGTCACATGTCAGGTGGCCCTGCCCACCTGACTCCTGGCTATTTTGGGCCCGTTTCAACCTGGATTGGGGCCGAAATGGCCTGGATTGGGCCTCTGACAGGTGGTGGATCACTTTCCCACTCAGCAGCAGCCTGATCTTGACTGTTTTGGGCCCCTTTTTAGCCATTTTCAGCCTCTTTTTGCCATTTTGGGCCCAGTTTCAGCCCTGAATGGCCAGGATTGGGTCCAAAACAGCCAGGATAGGTGATGTCGGGGTGTGGCATATGCAAATCAGTTATGCTAATGAGTTATGCTAATGAGTTCCTCCAGCTCTTTTTCTATGAAATGACCCCGGGACATAGATCAAAGTAAGCGGCCATAACTTTAGTTGTGACTGACTGTGCTCTCCTCTCCAGTTACACCCTTCTAAGCCCATTAACTTCAGCTCTATCTACCCACATTGACTAAGGGTATAAAAACACTTTCCTGAGAGTAAGCCCCAGCGAGACTTCCTTCTGAGTACTCCTGCTTTGGATCGCTCCCTAAGGATTGCATAGTCACTTTTGCTGGGTGTGGGACTGGCAATACCTTTATTACTATCGTTCCTGAAGAAGGACCATCTTGGAACATGTTGGGGTAGGAGATGGGATTGTAGACAAGAAAATTAATGGCAACCAGTTCAGGTGAAAGATGATTCTAATCTAATTTTGTGCTGCCACTGGAACAAAATATTTCCTTTAAAAAAATTAAATAAAACAGAGTGGGGAAAAAAGTCATCTCAAATCTGTCTTAAATCATTCCGATAGACCAACCAGTGAAATACATTCATTGTTGCTCCCAGGCAGTTTTACAGGCACACTAGAGCTAAATTTTACATAACTGGGAAAATAAATTAAGTCCTCCTCCAAGCGACGCTCCCTTGTGTTATAAATCTCCTTTGTGGTTTCTAATTCTATCCTGAGAAGGCCCCACATTAAAATTCATTTGGCAAGATAAGCTGGGTGAGAGCAGGTGTAAGCGGCGATCAGGAAGATTAATACAGAAACAGGAGGAGAAGAAAATGGATGAAAATTTGAGGAAAGTGTTTGTTGGTGCCCGTTGTAGGAAACACTGTGTGAGAGAGGAAAACTGGTGCTATGATTTATTTAGAGAGTCAAGTGAACTGGAAGTTGTTACAAAAGTGCTGATTGTATAACAGGGTGCACATGGTATCTGGTCACTCTAGAACACATTTCTCCAGCAAAATCAGGATTTATCCACACATCATCCTTAAGTTATCCCTTCTTCCCAGGAACACTGGGAATTGTAATTCTGTTTGTGATATCTGTGGGATCTCTGACAGACAATTCCCAGCATCTCATAAACCTACAATTCCTAAGAGTCTTCAGCAGTAGCCATGATATTTAAAGTGTTATAAAACGGATATTGTACCCCCAGTCGGAAGTAAGAGACAGACACAGGCTTGGATAAAAGGGCCGTTTATTAAATGACCATAACAATAACGTTCGGCAAGGGCTAACTGAGCGGTACAGGTCAAGCCCTGGGGTCAGCACCTGACCACCGCCTTGCCTGTCTGGGCGAGCCCCCAATGCCCCGGGTGTAGGCCATCTCCTGAATGGCTGCAACCCGGCCAGCTAGGCCCTGGGATCCCACTCAAGCACCTGTTGCGCCCCAGCCGCCAAGCATGAGGTGAGGTCTTGTTCCCGGGGATCCCCTCAGGCGTCTGCCCTCCCTGACGGTAGCCGCCCATGCATACCGCCCTAACAACAGACCCTGTTCCCCAACCTTGGGGAATGCCACAGGGGCTCACCAGCCCGCACCCTATTCCAAAAAACTCCTGCCACTACCACCGACTGGCTAACCCAGCAATACTCATACCACCGCCATTAGTGTAAGGTAGGCGAAAAAAAACCCTTCCACAATGCCAATCAGGGAAGGAGGGAAAAAATTCCTACCTGGCTCATAAATAGCAGCCGGCTATTCCTGCACTAAAAACAGGGTGAGGTGGGTGGGCCGAGCGCTTGAATGTTCTGACACCGGGAAGGGGCAGAACGCGCACAAAAGCGCTAAGCTCCGCCCCTTCCCAGAACCTGGATGGAGAGGGAGGGAGTCTGCCTCCTTCTCCGTCCAAGGGCTCCAATTGCCGGCTCCCAGCTTACGCGGCGAGCCGCGGCTGGGAGAGCCGAATTGTACCCCCAGTCGGAAGTAAGAGACAGACACAGGCTTGGATAAAAGGGCCGTTTATTAAATGACCATAACAATAACGTTCGGCAAGGGCTAACTGAGCAGTACAGGTCAAGCCCTGGGGTCAGCACCTGACCACCGCCTTGCCTGTCTGGGCGAGCCCCCAATGCCCCGGGTGTAGGCCATCTCCTGAATGGCTGCAACCCGGCCAGCTAGGACCTGGGATCCCACTCAAGCACCTGTTGCGCCCCAGCCGCCAAGCATGAGGTGAGGTCTTGTTCCCGGGGATCCCCTCAGGCGTCTGCCCTCCCTGACGGTAGCCACCCATGCATACCGCCCTAACAGCAGACCCTGTTCCCCAACCTTGGGGAATGCCACAGGGGCTCACCAGCCCGCACCCTATTCCCAAAAACTCCTGTCAACACAAGGGTCAAGCCTCTGCTTAGACCCTCGCGCCCCACAGGTGGCCTAGCGCCACCCGAAGCCCTTGCCGCAGGTCATCTAAAAATAAATCATTGCCCTCAGGTGACATATGGACACCATCTCCTCTGTAGAGGTGGGCAAATTCGGCCCTAATCCTGGGGTGTGGCAGATAAATGCCCAAGCCCTGCCCCAAGGCCTTCCTGATGTCATGGTTAGTCTTATGGCGGGCCCTCTCAATAGCCTTGGGATTCAAAGCCTCCCGCCAAACTCGACGTTGTAGCATCTCGGACCATATAACCAGCACACCAGGCCATTGGTCGTTTATGTATGCTAGGTCCACTGCCACTTGCACTGACAGGGCCTTACCCTGTACCATGCCAAGGTCATTCCCACCCAGGTGGATGACCACAATGTGCGGGGGCGGCTGCAACCGCCCCCTAAACAGGAGAGGCAAGAGGCCCGGCCACCTGAGGCCCCGCCGTCCCTGCCACTCCACTGTGGCCACAGCACTCAGGCCCAACTGGGATCCAATCGGCGTGTTCTTAGCTTGATTGGCCGCCCAAAACACCATGCTGTGGCCACATATCAGGATCCTCCTCCTCTCATGGCCCGACACGGCACCTGGAGAAAGAGCAATTACTTCGCCATTTAAAATTGCTGTAGGGGTCAGACATAAGACCTGAACACTCTCGACCGCCACCTACCCACTTTCTGAATAGCCTTTGGGGGGTATCCCAAAACCGCTGCCGTGGAGGCCGCACCAATCTGAAAGGAATGAGTGCCGAATTTGACCCCCGACAAGCCTAGTTTCTTGAGCGCCCTCTCAGTTACCGCCCAAAATTGATACTTGGTCAAAGGGGCTTGGTCCTCATGTACGAAAAACAGCCCTTGGGCATCACCCCTAAGTGCGGTGTAATCCTTGAGGGCTTTAACCGGGCACAAGCTCGCCTCAGAACAAGGGCCCAAGTGGAAGGTGATTCCGCGCTGCTGCTGGTCCATCTTAGACCTCCTGATGCAAATGGAGACGTTGTCTCCCACAAATTTAATATCCCTGGCCATCAAGGCCCTACCCGATGAAGCAACCAACTCACTAACTCGCAGGGCTCCAAAAAATGCAGTTAACGCTGCTGCATGGAAGAGTTTATGCTCAAACCTGGATGAGCACACTTCAGCCCATGCCGCCCCAAGTCCCCGCAAGACCGAAGGAGATATGGGTTGTCTAGGGTCAGGGGGCGTCCTTTTTTCCCGAGACCATCCCTCCAGCACTTTCCTAATCCTAAAGGCCCCTGTAAATTCTGATAAGCCCCGTGATTTGCTGGCAAAAGCCAGAGCGGCCAGTTGGCCCCTAATAGATTTAACTGCAAGTCCCCTGTCCCTCTGCACGACGCAAAAGTGCAGTAAATGTTCCTGCGGAATGGGCCAAACATGCTGGAGGTTGGCTGACGACCTAAACTAATGAAACTGTCCTACCGCACGGTCGTAGGCCCGGCGTGTGCTAGGAGCAATGGACAGCTGGATTGCTCTATCTACCTCCACCGTCCAAGCTCCCACAGCTCCCATGGCATCCTCGCGGGCTGCCTGTCGGCCCAAGAGGCAAGCTGCCAGAATCGTTCCATCTGTTGGCGAGACAAAGCGTCTGCCACACCATTGCTAACGCCTGGAACGTGCCTGGCCCTAAAAAGTATGTTCAGCTGTAGGCATTTAAGTACAAAGGCCCTCACCAGCCGCATCACCCTGGGGGATCTGGAGGTCATGGTGTTGACCACATGTACCACCGCCAAGTTGTCACACCAGAAGTGGACAGCGTGGTTTGCCAACTGAGACCCCCACAGCCAAAGCGCCACTACCATGGGAAAAAACTCCAAAAACGTAAGGTCTTTGGACAATCCCTGGGCCACCCAATCAGAGGGCCATTGGTCAGCACACCAATGCCCCCTAAAAAAGACTCCGAAACCAGTGGAACCGGAGGCATCAGAGGTGACTTGGAGTTCAGCTTCTAGCAACAAATCCTCCCTCCAGAAAGTCACCCCGTTGAATGCGGCAAGGAACTCCTTCCAGACTAACAGGTCCTCCCGCATACCTTTATTAATTCGTAAGCGATGATGAGGCAGCCGTAAGTTCCCCATAGCATCGCACAGCCGTCTGAGAAAGGGCCTGCCGGGCGCAACGGCCTTGCAAGCAAAATTTAAATGGCCAACTAACTGCTGCAACTCAAGGAGGGACACCTTGTCCCTACTCAAGCAGTCCTCCAGTCTCGCTCTAAGGTCTACCACCTTTTCTAGTGGCAACTGCAGAGTTTGTTGCATGGTATCGAGCTCGATACCTAAAAACGTCAGGATCACCACCAGTCCTTCAGTTTTCTCATGGGCCAAGGGGACCCCTAGCTCCTCAGCAAGCACCGTGAAGGCTGCCAATAGCCGGGCACACTGCCCTGAACCCGCAGGCCCAGACACCATAAAATCATCTAAATAGTGACAGGTGTCCCTGCAAGCACAGCGGCGATGCAACTCCCATTCCAAAAAGGAACTGAAGCGCTCAAATGCAGAGCAAGATATGGAACACCCCATGGGCAGGGCCCTGTCCATATAAAACTTGCCCTCAAAAGCGAAACCCAGGAGATCAAAGTCTCCCGGGTGAACGGGGAGCAGGCGAAAGGCAGACTTGATGTCACACTTTGCCATCTCGTCCCCCACCCCGCAGCGTCGCACCACTTTGACTGCTTGGTCAAAGGAGGTGTAATGCACTGAACAGAGTTCCTCGGGTATGCCATCATTCACCGAGCCCCCTCTTGGAAAAGAGAGGTGATGAATGAGGCGAAACTCCCCTGGTGCCTTCTTTGGCACCACCCCTAAAGGAGAGACTCTAAGGGATGGGACCGGGGGGCATCAAAAGGGCCCAACACCCTCCCCTCAGCACACTCCTTTAATATCTTATTGCGTACCACATCTTCCATGCCAGCCACAGACTTAAGGTTGGCTGCCATGAAAGGTGTCCTAAGGCCACGAAACGGAATACGAAAGCCAAACTTAAAACCAGAAATTAGATATTCAGCGTCCAGACGCCGCGGGTATACCTGAAGCCATTCTTCAAGTACCCTCAGCTTTACTGGGCTGGGTCCCTTTTCCAGCACCAGGCTGCTGGCCACCGCCGCCCCCAAATCGCTTTCCTCCCTGGCCACCCTGCCGTCCCTTGGGACAGGCAGAATGGGCATGGGGGCCAGCACACGTGGGGCACTCATGCCGGAATTTACATGCTCACTTAAAACAGACTTGGACATGAAGTCCCAGCAGAGCAGCCGTGATTGAACCAGCTGCCCCGCAGGGGTGCGGGGACCCAAACCTTGAACTGGCTTTATAATCAAATGACCGCTATCGGTCCTATCACCCACCATTGACTTTGAAGGAGTCATGACCTGGACCCAAAGCTGGACCCAAATCTGGTCCCACGGCAAACTAGGGGTTAAGGCGGCCTGCATTCAAAATTCCTCATCGTAGCGCAGCCAGGCCCCACCCTCAAAATCAGTATAACCCCTGTAAATAATGTTCATGTATTGAAACAGGGGAAGGGCCCTATGCGGCTGCGCCCTGGCCAGAACACCAGCATACACCAAAAACCCCAGAAGCCAGTGGGCCCAGGTTCTATCGATCCGCCTCCGGCGGATCCGTTCCTTGTCCCTATCCTCAAGATCATCTTTATCCTTCTTCTCCAGTTCCCTGAAGAGAAGGGTAAAGACATCGACATATTCTCCCCGCAAAATCTTCTTACGGGTGGCCTGCGTCAGGTGATCCCCCAATGGCAGCGCCGTATCCCCAGTAGGTAGGGCCCTATACGGAACCATACCGAATCCTTGCATCCCATAGGGGGGCAGGCCGGCTGATTCCCATAACCATAGGGCCAGCCAGTGCTCGATGGATTATGCCCCTGCCCGTCCCAGGCAGTGGCCCCACCCCCTGACGGCAACTGCTGGTACAAAGAACCACTGGCACAAGTAGGCCAAATGGGCTGTCCTAATGGGGGCCAAACTTGTGCGTTATAACCGCCAGAGGTAGAAGGAAGCGACACCCCAGAAGGAGTGGACTGCCCTCCATCCCCCCACGGCCAAACAGCGTTCTGGTGTGTGTGCAAGTGCGCCTGATATTCTGTACCTTCAGCCAGAGGAGAGTCCACCGCCACAGCCACCTGTCCACAGTCCCCAGGCCCCGGCAGATAGCCTTCTCCTTCCGCTTCAGGCGCAGTAGGATGATGATGACTGGAGCTGGGTTCCCCTGTACTCAAGGCTGTCATCTTCTCTAGTGCCAACAGACGAGAGGCAAAGTCTTTGTTAAATCCCACTTTTGCAACTCGCTTCGCACCCCTACGCGGCTGGGGTAAATCCCCACCCGCAGCCAAACCTGCTGCCCTTTTTTCCAGGGCAGCCATGCGCTCCATCAACTCCTGCCTACTAGGGCCATCCTCATCATCCGATGAGGACAGAGTTGGAGGAGGTTTCTTGGGTGCAGGCCGTTTCACCGGCTGTTTGCCCTTAGCAGGGCCCCCTCCCTTTTTGGGTGGCATGCTTTAGCAAGCTCAAGATGCACTACAAGTAACAAAAGTAACAGCCTCGTCCCAGTAGGTGTCACCAGGAGCCCTTGCCAGAGCAGTTACAGCTCTCTCCAATAGGAGTCGCCCAAACCTCCCCAGCAACAAGCCAAGGCTGCAGTGACCACACCCCCAAAGATGTCGCACCACTTTTCCCCAGCAACAGGACCAGGAGTCACCTGCAGTGCGGCTAACACCCACCAGGTGGTGTCAGCCGCACACACCCAGCCAAATGACCCCCACATACAAAGCCAATGGACTTCTGCAATGGGGGAGGGGCAATGGGGGGAATAAAAGCCCCGGGGGGGAGCCCCTAACGGGCCCGAAAAGCGCACCAGGCAAGGAAGAATGCCGCGGGCAAAGCCAAGCCCACCAGGGCCACTACCCCGTGAACGGCCCTGAAATGGCTAGCCCACCCAAAACCCCCAGGCCCGCAAAAATCCGCGCCTAGCCTGCCGATACCGTGGCGGCAGCGCCCCACACCCTCCGCCGCCGTTACCACGGCGGCGGCCAACAACTCCGGGCCGTGTACAGCCCACAGCAGGCACAGCCAGCCCAGGCAAGCTCTGCTGTGCCGCCAAGAGCCGGAGCACGGAGCAAGTCCTCCGTCCCCTCCGAGCGCTTGAATGTTCTGACACCGGGAAGGGGCAGAACGTGCACAAAAGCGCTAAGCTCCGCCCCTTCCCAGAACCCGGATGGAGAGGGAGGGAGTCTGCCTCCTTCTCCGTCCAAGGGCTCCAATTGCCGGCTCCCAGCTTACGCGGCGAGCCGCGGCTGGGAGAGCCGAATAGTTTTATAGTACAGATGAGCTTTGACAGTGAATATGGCCTTGTTTGTGAAAACGTTTTTAATCCACCTCACTTTATGTTTTTTGTTATTTGATTACACTGGTCTAAAGTTTTATGGTACTATGCAACATATTGACTATTGTGAATTTGTTCCATGGTTACTCTAAATGGGTGTAGTGCTATGGTTTGCTATAAAGAGACACCTGGCAGGAGTTCAAATGCATAACAACAGGACCGTAATGTTCTTTAATGGCTGTAGATGCTTTCAGAAGACTTTCGTCTGATAGCCTTCTCATCTTCAAGTATTTATCAGAGCTTGAAGAAAATGTGTCTTAGCAGAGTGGAGGAGGTAGGTCTGTGTGGTAAAAACAGGAAAACAGGAAACACAGAGAGAAACAAAGAGAACAAGTTTTGCAAGTTGACGGAAGATGGAACATCTGGGGTGGGGGGGAATATGTGATCCAAGGGTTCTTTCTGAGGGCCAAGCTACACATGACGAATGACACTTGAACGGCAAGTGGATTGAGTGGAGGGCAAGTGAACAGGGAGAAATACACTTGCTGTTCAAGTGTCATTCATCATGTGTAGCTTGGCCCTAAGATCTAATGTGGAGTAGTGAATCTGCTTCCTTGTAAGAATGCCTCGGGCCTTCCCTCATGCTCTACACATGTATTTATAAATAAAGCAAATATAACAAAACTATCTAAATGCACCAGCACTTTCTCATCCAAAGAGAACCAAAGCAAACTCATGGTGTAATGGTTAGATCATCATACTAGAATCTGGGAACTCAAGTTCAAATCCCAACTCTACCATATAGTTTGCTGGGTAAACCTGGGCCAATTATTCTCTGTCAGCTTAGTCTATCTCACAGGGCTTTTGTGAGGATAAAATGGAGGAGGGGAGTATGATGTACACCATCCTCAGCTCTTTGGAAAAAAGGTGGGATAAAAATGTACTAAAATAAGTAAACTGGGTAGCACCAACTCTGGAATATGTCAATTCTTGGGGAACTGGGGAGCAGGGCGACACCTTGGGCATAATCTTTTGCTCTGAATCTTTGAGGGAAGGTCTTCTTTCAGAGCTGGAGATTTGGCCTGAACCTTGGACAGACCATCACTTGGTGAATACGGCTGCGATATCCTACAAAATGGGGGGCTCAGCTAAAATGGTCCATCCACGATGACTCATGGGTCCTTCTGGATTCCTAAACGCATTGGGAGATTATAGAATTCCAAACTCAGGCCCTATTGGGGTTCTACTGGAAACGCGGAATCTGAAACTCTTTGAAGCTGTTGACAAGATGGTTTCTTGCCGACTCTTTCCTCCCTTGCAGCCGTGTAGTTCACCACTGAGTTGGGTGATCTAAAGATGACTGGAAGATGTCTGGAAAGATGCTGGTGGAAAACTGAGGCTGACAGAGTGTTCTACAGAGTCCACTGGAAGACTTATAACAGTGGTGATAGCAGCAAACAAACATTTTTGCAACCATTGCATTGGCTAAATCATGTCCTTCTCAGATGTTTAAGGTATCTCAACATCTTTTTACTCCTAAATCGGAACAAGAACAGATAGTTAGCTTTGCAAAGATTTTTTGCTGATAAAATAGCCTGAATATGCTCTGAACTGGATGCCACCTGTAATATAGGTGGGCCAGAACTAATGCTTAACACACTTCCTGATCTGCTTCTGAATCATTTTGACCCAGTCATAGTGATGGATACTGACAGAATTCTATCATCTGTGAATAATTATATCATATAATAATAACATTCAATTTATATACCACTATTCAGGACAACTTAAATCCATTCAGAGTGGTTTACAAAGTGTGTTGTTATTATCCTCGCGACAATCACTCTGTGAGGTGGGTGGGGCTGAGAGAGCTTTGAGAGAGCTGTGACTGACCCAAGGGCACCCAGCTGGCTTCAAGCAGAGTAGTAAAGAATCAAACTCAGTTCTCCAAATTAGAGTCCTGCTGCTCTTAACCACTACACCAAACTGAAGGTCACTATTTTACTCTGGATCCTTGCCCATCCTAACTACTAAAATCTTCTAAATGCTACATAAAGGAGTCCTTGATGTCTATCATAAATCAGTCACTAAAGGTATCTTCCCTCATACTGTCAAAGAGGTGGTCTTACACACATTACTTAAAAAAACATCCTTAGGCAAAAATTATGTAACAAATTACCACCCAATCTCTAATCTACCCTTTCTGGGCAAAGCAGTTGAGAAAGCAATAGCTGACCAACTCCTGGACAACTCTGGAGTTTTAGACTCTTTTAAGTTTTAGGCCAGGCTATGGGACAGAGATGGCTCTCGTGGTTCTAGTGGATGACCTCACCTGAGTGTAGACAAAGACCATGCCTCATTGTTGTTCTCCTTGAATCTATCTGCAGCCTTTGACACAGTAGGCCTTGCCATCCTACTGAGGAGTTTGGAGACAGATGTAGGTATTAGAGAAAGTACCCTGGACTGGTTTAAGTTGTTCCTCATGGGACAAACTCAAAGAGTTGATATTGGAGAACAGCTATCCTCAGTGTGGGATTTATTGTCTAGGGTTCCATAAAGTGCAGTCTTATTCCCCCATGTTATTCATTTTCTTTGTAAAGCCTTTAGGAGAACTCATTTGTAGCTATGGAATCGGATGCCATCAATATGCAGATGATACCCAGCTGTATATCTAGTTATCCATATCCCCTGGTGATGCAGTAGAGGTACTGAGTTGCTGCTTGACAGCAGTTGTCAACTAGCAGAAAGCAAACAAATTGAAATTGAACCCAGACAAGATGGAAGTGATGCTGGATGGAAAAGCAGAGATCTTGAAGGACATTGCATTCCATACAACAATTTCTTCTTCCTTCAGACTAATTCTTGGTGTAGTGCTGCTTGGACATGGGGCTTTTAACCCATACAAAAAGACCACTCTGCACATAATAGGGGAAATACAAAAAGAGGAAACATGAGTCTCTCATGCTTCCTTTCCTATTTTTGTTTGTACTACAAAAACCTCTCCATGGAGGTAGTTCCAAAAAGGGAGGCATAGGGAGTTGCCAAGGGAGAAAAAAGTATTTTGGCACTGTTGGCACAGTACTCTTTCGAGACTTTAGGACATTTCCCATCACACAACCTTTTTTTTCTGGAAGATTTTCCCTTGGCCCAGACCCAAGACTTTTCACTGCTCTTGAAAAAATAAAGTCATACAGTGTTTCCAGTCTGACAGGCACAGATTGCTCCAGATTGGGTTTTGTTACCCAATCATTATAGGTAATAGCCAAAGGCTAGTCCCCATGTGGACAGTCAAATCTGTAAGCCACCCACAATACCATTTAGGATTCTATTAACTTGGGGAAACCTTCTGGTTTGCAGAAAACTATGACTTTGAAAAGAAGGTGACAATTATTTTTTTTAAAAAAACGCTCAAAACAATGACTGTGGTGTCTGCACATGCCCAGGCACCAAGAGCAGCAAACTTCTAGGTCTGGGTATCATTTTTGCTTGTCAAAGCAACCCTAAAAGCTGCACAAAACCAAATGGTGGTGTTGAAGAAAAACCCAGAAGCAAAGCTAGAGGGGAGAAGAAGGAAAGCCAGAGCTTCCTCCAACACAGTGAGGGAGAGAATTGGATTTCCCATCTCTTGTAGTTCCTTGCAAGTCCCTCTCTTGTTTTGAAAAATTGAAAAGTGGTGGCTAACATAACTCCAAAGAGTTATCTTAGGCAGCCATAAGGCTTTAGACTTACCCAGTGGAATGTTTGATTTTGTTTTCTTTGAGCAGCCAAACTTTTGTGCCAAAAATTAAACCAATATTGTCCTGCTCCATTACATAGTTAATTTGCTTGCTATGTGTCATGTGGAATTTCAGTTTAAGAAGCATAAGTCAAAACCTACCACAAGATACAAGGAAGTAGTTGTGTGGCTAATAGATCCTGGCCATGTAGGTAATATACAGCTAGAAGGATGTCCTTCCTCATAAAAATTCCATTTAATCAGAAATCAATTTCATTGCCTTTAATGCACTTTGCAAGTTTTGGTCTTCCTTTATATGCAGAATTCAGTTCCTAAAGGAATAATCCTAAATCACTGATGAGTTAATAAATGAAAAACAAAACAGTGACATGATAAATTAATTGAATATCTCAAGTAAATAAATGATCCCATCAGTTTATTAAGGAAGCAACAAATCCTGTGTTGGAACACTTAATCAAACCTGAATTGGGACCTTTTATTATCAGGAGATGATAACATCAATTGGTTCAAAACTGCTTAATTCAATTAAAGTTATTTCAATTCATTAATTCAAGATGATTATAAATCATTAAGCTATTCATTGGGGGATGCTTATTTATCTGAGGTAGGCTCCATCCTTATAGAAACCACTTATCTCTATCATGTTAGCTCCAGTAGGAATACATTCATCATTAATAAATTACAGGCCAAGATACAAAAGACGTTGCCAGCAAAAATGTACAGTTTATCACAAGTTGGAATAAACCCAATGGTGTGAGTCAGCAAATGGAATTGTTCCCAACTTCTGACTGTGGCTTGGTAGACCCCCTGAAAAGCCACTTCTGAGGGCTGGACCATTGGAAACCGTGTGGTATACAGTATGAAGGGGGAATTGGCAACAAGAAGGGGAATTAGCAGAAGTTGTACTCCTTTGCATGTGTTTTTTTATCTGTTCACAGAGTGTGATGCACATAAAGTGGTTTTTGTCAACCCTCTCTTCCTGTTGCAGACATTCATGCAGCATTCCATGTCCTGCAGGGCTCCCCCAACCCTCAGGAGCAGCTTAAGGGGGTCGTATCACAGGGGACTTAATTGGGAAAATGGCACAGATCCTCTTGGCTAACTGCCTCCATTCACAGAAATGTTAGATTAAATTTTGCAGATTTTTCTAACTTCCTGTCTTCTAGAAAGCATAGTTGGATACAGTCAATATTAGATTGCAAAATAAGCAATATATTTTATGAACTGGGGTTACATTTTTATATCTCACAGGTTGTAACCAGTCACCTAGGTGCCCCAAACACCGGTCCTATGTGGTCTTAAACACATAATGCCTTCCCTAAATGGGATGTCCTGCTTCCATTGTAAAGACTTTTATTTTGAAATTTATGAAAGTTTTAGCTGGAAAAAAAAGGGTTGTACAGTAGATGTACCTTGTTCCTTGTCCATACCTGGAGAGAATACATGAAAGTTTGGGGGGGCATATAGTTGTGTATAATAATGCCATATGCAGGTTCAAGCCTTTGGAAGACCACAGTTAGGAAAAATAGAAACTGTAGTTTCATGTAACAGGGTTAATCCTACCAATATGAGAAGTATGGTGTCAGTTTAATATAACAGAGAAGCCATACACTAGGTAACCATGCATGTAATATATTTTCAAGTAGTTACCATGGTCAGGTGACAGTATTGGGGTCAAAACAAACAAATGTTGGACTTGCATTTTGTGAAAATAACATTTCTCAGGTCAGCTGGAGTCTAGCCCCACTTCCTCTGCTGGTGCATAGTCCTAGAATTGGGTCTTTCAGGTCATCTAGTCCAACTTCCAGCTCAGTGTAAGAAATCCAAAGCTACAGCATCTCTAATAAAAGGCTGTCCAACCTCTACCTGAAGACCTACACGGAGGCAGCCCCCATTGTCAGATTGCTCTTGCTGTTAGGAAGTTTCACCTGTTGTTCAACTGAACTCTACCATTCTGTAATTTAAGCCCATCACAGCTAGTCTTGCCCTCTGGAGAAGCACAGAACAAGTCTTTGCCCTTTTCCACATGACAGCTTTTCAGGTATTTGAAGAGTGTGGCCATATCTCCTCTCACTCACTTTGATATATAATCTTTGACTTGTGCTGTTCTTTGCATCCATTATTTTGGTACAGATATAATTTCCCGGGGAGTGTCAAAGTTATGGAATAAGTTGTCTGAGATTTGGATAGCACAACTCCGACAATGTTGGAACTCATGGCATAAATTTTACATAAAATGGCGGTGAGTGTGAAATGTTGAGAAGGATCAAATACATTTGCAAAGATCCATGAATGGCTATCTATTTCAAGTACTGCACAATGACCACCAAGCCAAATTTTATCAGACAGCCATGCACTGTCATCTACTAGTTGTGCCCCACCTTCCATCCTAAGCATAATCACTGGAGAACTAGCAGGGCATCTACAGTGGGCCAGATGTGTCCTCATAACTGCAAATGTTCAAAAAGAGTTAGGGTCAATATGCCTATTCCAGTTCCTCTTCTATGTACATCAAAATCATGCTTATGTCATTTGAACAAGATATTTGCAGGTGCAGGTCTAATGAAATATCCTCTGTGGCCCAGTCACTCCAAGAGGATTTCTGCATGCTACTGATGAATCGTATATGTTGTCATTCATCTGGTTCTTGTTGAATTCCATGAATGGATCTGATGTGCAGCCCTGCAGCATGATTAGCATGGGCTTTGAGCCTTGGACTGTAGAGAGGATGGGGTGCAATGGGGCATATTACTCCATAGATTCTTTATGGTCTATAATACTACATGGATGCATTCAATGTTGATTACCTATGGAGACAGAATGATTATACAGGTAAGAATCTTTTGGCATGGTCCATAGGTCTTTGCATCTCAATATTTAGTGCTTTTAATGATAGCATTTAGAGTGAAATTACTGATCCTCAATTCTCAATAGTGTCATGAGTCAGGACCATGCTGAAAAATTCAAGAAAAGTTGAATAATGCAATGTGGAACACAATGTGGAATGATAGCAACAACAGGAATAAAAAAAGGGAAGGAGGAAAAGTATTAATAGATTTGTCTCAAAATGAGAACCCAGGGCAACACCTCATATATACTATGTGATGATTTGACCTGTCTACATCTCCTTATTTTTTCTGATTCTCTGTAGAACACGTCCCATGTGTTGTCAAGCTTTTATTATTTTTGTAATGAGAGCCAACATCCATTCGCTTTAAACAAACTACGTTTGCTCTTGTCCCTTGTGCTCATGACCATCCATCTTACCTAAGGGCTTGCCTACACTATCAGTTTAGTGTTTTAGTAAGCATTCTCTCCCCACAGGGAAATCTGGGAACTGTTTAGGAGGGATAGAGGGATTTCTAACAGACTTTTCAACCTTCTCACCACCCACCATTCTCAGGATTCTTTGACGGTGGCTACTGCATATAAACTGATATATATTTAAAGTTAGTAAGTATTAGATTGCCCTGATCTGAATAGCCCAGGCAAACCCAATCTTGTCAGATCTTGGATGCTAAGCAGGGTGGGCTTGGGTTACTACTTGGATGGGAGACCTCAAATGAAGACCAGATTTGCAGAGCCAGGAAATGGCCAATCACCTCTGTTAGTCTCTTGCCATGAAAACCCCACCGGGGGGTCACATAACTTGATGGCACTCTCTGTCACCAAGTTCTAGATTATCAGTGTGATCCCAAACAGAGTTACTCCAGTCTAAGTCCATTGATTTCTCTTTTTAGGATTGCACTGTATGTCTTAAATTTTGTCAGAAGCCAAGTGTGTATGTGGCATCAGAGGTTTTGAATTGCAAATCTGGTGATGAATTTCACAATGTCTTACAGCTAGCTCTAGTGATGAGAGTCTTGTTCAGAACATATAAGGACATAAGAAGAGCCTTTCTGGATCACATCAGTGGTCCATCTGAGGCAAAGGAAGCAAACTTTGTTGTATGATCCTAGTAGCCTTGAGTGAGGCTATATAGCCCATCTGCGTGAAAAGGTACATCACTGATTGCACATATACAAACCTGTTTCTGCACACATTTCTCCAATGGTGGATCAAGGTAAAATGTGTTTACAAGGATTAGGCAGCCAGGGCACCATTTTGTGAACAAGAAGTCTCCCTTGAATTGTTTATCTACTTTTTGAGCCTACATGAAGGCATGACTGTTTATTATCTCACAGATTCTATTTTCTGTTTGAAATAGTGATCATGCCATGAACTTGATTGCACCAGGGGATTTGGCCTATTGAGCTGAATGCCATTTAGCACCCCCAGGCTTGGTTGGAAATACATATTCTCTGAGAGAAGCAATCGGGGATTAAGGTATTGTATTATCCTGCCACACTCAGCTCTTTCAGGAATTGATTATTGTCTTTAGCTTGGAGTGATTTCAAGGCCAAGGAGACTCTCAGGCGGCAGCTCTTCCCATGGTTAGCTTGGCGTGCTGTGACAGATGACATCTGAGGAACAACAATAATAATCCGAAGTGTCTCAAGCAAGAACTGCCTAAAGGAGTTTTGCTAAGAGCTGCAACAGATCATGAAGAGACAGTTCAGATATGTTTGCTACTGTGGATATTTGGCTTTGAAACCTCATTGGTGATCACGTTTGTTTCCTTTTTCATATTGCTTGGAGTGAACTATTGTGCATGGACAAGATACCAGAGGAAGGGTTCCTTCTCTAAGCATCCCCCCAGTAGCCATCTTGACTATGCCAGTGGGGAAAGTGCTCTGCTCCTCCTACTGGGGCAGCATTCATGTATCACTGGACATTGTACAAATGCTTGCACTATAACAAGCATTTGCAACTGGATGGTCCAGCTGCAGATGACTGCTATAGCACAATGATAGCGTACTATCTAACAATAGGCAGATGCTGCCCTAATCTGTGTTTCCCTTTTTGGGGAGTACATGGTCCCTGAGATCTCTGTTAGATTTCATGGGATTTAAATTGAATTGCCACCACTGGAGGTACGTTGTTCAATTATCCATTAAATCCTCAATTATACATGGCAAGATGTTTGGTTAGATATTATAGCCGATATCATGTAGAACTATCAGGCATAGAGATTGTAGGTTGAAAATGTTAATAACTGAGCACAGGTCTTGAGCAAGAGGAAACTAGTCAGCAAAAGCTCTTTAAGTGGGGAATACGAGTACACACCTCATAACAGCATGTTTGTCATAGCGACACAGGTCCCTATCATCAGCATGAAATGAGTACTAACTCTGTGCAATAGCCTTCTTTGGGAGATGATGGACTATGAGCCCCATTTTACGTGTGCTAAATGGGAACTGAGTAAGCACTAGCAAAATGGATAACAGAAGTGCTTTTAGGAATTTCCATGCCCATACCATTCCGAAAGGGACCCATAATCAGACTTGTGATTAAATTTCAATATATTTTATAAAAAATAGTTGAATTTCACAGAAGTGAAGAGATACAATTGCACAATGGTGGACACAATGGTATAAATACATAGCATTGAGAAATTGCTTGCAAGAGGTTTAAAAACAGACTGTACAGCACCGCATCTGAAACAGTGTAATAGCCAAAGGGATTTTACTGTGTTCACCCCTAAAGAAATCTAATATTTGACTTTGGATGATATTTTTAAGCAAATAATACTGATGTGCATTCTGTTTCAGATTACTGTCCAAATATGTTTTGATGTTGAACAATTCGACAGGTTTTTTTAAAACTATTTTTAAAAAATGATGTATGGTAGAAAAAGACATTCATGCAGTTAAGCCACCATTAGTCTCTGACTCTATTATAAGGCAGATCATTAATCTTTTTTTTTAAACAATGTCTTTAGCCTCTTAAATCATCTTTAGTGCTTTCCATGGTAAAGTCACGGCAGGCCTCGTGTTGAGTTAAGAAAGATACCTGTAATTCCAACAGGCCATTTTATACAGAAAGGCTCTGCCATCTTTAGAATACATTATATTGTATAAAAAACTTTTTTTAAACCCTTACTGAAAAAAAAAGAACTGAAAAGAAACCCAGTAGAATGCTTTCGAGTTCAGCACAAATGACACTGTTTGAGGAGTGGCCAAACCAGTGTTGAGTTTATGTGTCATCTTCTGTCTTAATAATGTGGAAAAGTGTGACGTTAAACAGAACCTGGTGTCCGTTGTTCCAGGCATACAGGGCCCGATCTCTGGCATTGTAGTCAAGCATGGATATATGAAAGTACTGATTATGGAAAGGTATGTCTGTGTATTCATAGGTGGAGGTTTTTGTGGAATATGAGTAGTAGACCTTGGCTCCGGTTAAGTGAGAGTTGGTGACATACAATGTACCGCATATCATGAAGGATTCCCCAGCACTTCTCTTTGGGTAGCCAGTGTTCCAGCTTTTTGTGGCTTCTAATGTGTCTGGATTCAGCTGACTGATGACAATGTTGCCTGCATTCTGGTTGGTCGCATATACAGCCCACAGGCCAATTTCATCTGCCATCAGGTCAATATCTGAGAAGCCACCCCAGGTGTATGGGTACACATTATGAAAGCCTGCATACTCCAGGGTACGTTGAGCAAGCACCCGTCCAGTATCAAAGCTGTACTTGATGATAATGTTGCTCTGGTATTTATTAAAGTAGAGTGACCCATTGTAGACCACGTGGTTGGTTCCTGCCCATTTGAAAGGAAGATTATATGTCCTTGATTCAGCTCCACTGACAAAGTCTGCTATTGATTTATACTCGCGGACTATTTTGTTGTTGGTGTAACTGTCCATGTACCAGACCTGAAGGCAAAAAGTAAGAATAGGCTGTGAATTTTCAAAGGAAAAATAATTTGCTAACAAATCATGTTTATTATTTTAAATATATTTGAATTTTTACCCCAGTAGTGTGATATTTTCAAGGCAAAGTTTGGAATTCAGACAAGAAAAAATACCTATTGTTACCAGGTAAACATACAAGGTAGATAAACCACACAACCAAAGCATTTATGAGTATGGAAGAATATGTAGAAATGGAGGCCACACCAGTAAAATTTTATGTAAGCTGCGGATGGGGAGTCCTACAGTACACTTCCAAGCAGAACTACATCCTTCTAAGCAACTTGACTATAATGGACTTAGAAGGGTGTAGGAGTCTCTGCTGGGAAAGATCCAACCCCAGGCCTTGAGGAGCTGTGTGACAGTAATGGGCTAGATGGAATCAGTGGTGTGACTATGTATAAGTAGACTGCCAACTCCGAGATGAGAAATTCCTGAAGATTTGGGGGTGGACCAGGGGTATAATGCCACCTTCCAAAGCAGTCATTTTCTCAAGGGCAACTGATCTGTGTAGTCTGGAGATCAATTGTAATTCTGGGAGATCTCCAGGCCCCACCTGGCAGTTGGCAAGCCTAAGAATAAGACAGCTTCCCACGTTCATAGATCTACTGGGGAACCCTTGTTTTGCTTGCCACATGAGGTAATGAAAACACACACATACTCGATTGTTCTTCTCTGATGCTAATGGATCTGTCATCCAGGCTCCAAAACGAGTTCCCGATGTCTTGACTGTAATAGGGCCAGTGATTTTCATTAATTTGCCACATGCTGAAATTAGAAAAACAAAGGGCACCTGAGAAGATCTCAAATAGACTGTCACTTACGTTGACTGCTTGGCACTCCTGGATGAAAGGAGACCTAAGGGAAGACTGACATTCATCATTTAATTTTGCTCCAAAAGAAAAAAAAAGCTAACTGAAGACAACAGCAGCAAAGAGGTTATTTGAAACCATCGGAATGCCTTGTAGAGATGCAATGTTGCGTTGATCTATTTGGTTTTATATATAGCATATATTTTATTTTCATTTTAGGAAATTTATCCTCCACCTTTTTGCTATTAGGATAACCTTTAAAGTGCCTTGAAACCAACAAATAAAAAGAAATGACAGTAAAAACAATGAAAGTTAATTTTAAAAACCCATTCTTCATAAAATAGCTTAATAACAATGGTGAAAATAGCCATATATACAATGTATATGGCAGCAGACAGTATAAAAAGAAACAATTAAAACAGCAGTCAACAGGCATATAAAATCATCATCAAGTCAAGACAAACTAAAGATTAAAACAGATTAAAACTAAAAGAGGACAGAGCGGAGACAAAGGCAGCAGTCCTAAGAATCCTGGGAGTAAGCCCCATTGTATAAAATGGGACTTGGCAGATCTGCCTGGACTGCTCTCCAAAGCATCAAAGGCCAAAAGTGAGGGGCCCAGGTGAACTTCTGGAGCAGGAAATTCCATCTTCTGGGGGCCACTGCAATAATGATGCACAAAAAAAGATGATACCTTATAGGTACTATAGATGCCCTGTCTGCTAACTTCTGGCATTTCCAGTTTAGCAAACCAAGGCTGTTTCCACACAAGTGTTGTGCTCTGCCTCCCAAACAGGAACATTTTTTAAAAAGTGTTTACCTTCTGAGTTTTCCCCTGTTACCTTTCTAAAGTGTCGATCATCTGCCTTCTCTCCTACTTCACTGTGATCTTTTGGATATCTGGTTTTGTACAATCTTTCTGGAAAGATGATAGTCAAAATGGGTTTGCCTACTGTGTGGGTGGGCACGTTTTCAGGTCTCCCTGCCCACAACGGTACCATTTCCCATCAGTATCCCCCTGTCATTACCCCTCTCCCCCCTGCACTACTTGCAGGCTTTTTAGAATATCAGTATCTCTATCATTACAATGTTATAACACTACAGAAAGATAGGCTACTATTGATTTTTTTAAAGGTGGCAAAAAACCCTGGGGTGGCTTGGAGGGGGGAAATGGTAGGAATGAAGGGGTGTATGGTGAACACCCCCATGTGCATGGAGACTACCATCATGTCAATGCTCCTTTGCATTCACAGAGGAAATCAATGCACAACAGGGAAGTGTCTCCGTGTGGATGCAGCCTAAGAGAGTGAGAAGCTGCCCTCCTAATGCCTTTCTCAGAAAAAGATGAAAGAAAAGCATTCTCACATTTGAAAGTGAAGAGGCAATGCTGATTCTTACTAACTGATGTGCTTGATATCCAGGGGTGACCAGGAAAGAAAATGAACGTGATTAATGAGCCTTCACAGCAGTCCAGGTTTCAACAGCTGCATCCTCTGCATTTGCATGCTGGAAACTTCTCTGAGTGACAAGGCAGGCCCTGAAGCAGGTCTGGGTGTGAGTGGTGAGCGTAATGGATCAGGCTGTACTACTGAGAGCCACTTAAGGCCCCTACTGGAAACTGTTGCAGGAGAAAATTACTCTGAGAAGAACACCCATCAACTGGCCTGTTAAGTGACTGACCTTGGGAACACAGCGAGACTCTGGGCTGATGGATGGGTCAGGCAGAAACGGTAAGAGCAAGGCAAGCAAAGAATGGAGGAAATGCATCTGCTTCTTGCTGAAATCCTTCCTAATGATTGACTTCTTTCTCAGAGTGTATACAGCCCGTAATCCATGTCAATTGCCTTCTTTGCCCATTATTGCATCCATTGAGAAGCCAATCAATGTGACTCAAAAGAGTGAATTAAAGCTACGCTGAATCACTTTGTGTAGGGAAACCTTGGTTACTCTCCCCTCCCTGATCAGACAGAACCCAGTCCAGCAAAAGTGCCCCCCAAAGCAGCAATGGAATAGATTCATGTGTTCATTATTTTGGATTTAGATTCTGTCTCCCTGCCACATAACAAACATCTAAAATTATAACCAATCGACTGTCACAATAGAAGTCTACTGATCGCTGGCCATGGTAAACACTTGAATGGGCCTGGGCAGCTGAATATGAGGTAGGCATAGGGGGGGGGCACCCCATCGCCCGACCAGGCTCTCTGATTGGCCAGCTGGGTGCCTGCTCCCCGACAGTTCCTCACATTGTCACGCAGGCTGGAAGGAGCCACCCAGGCCTCACCATGGCCGCAAGAGCCTCCTCAACCCACCTTCACCCCACGACCCTGCAAAACGGCCTACCAGTTAGTCGGCAGGCCGCAGCATCTCTCTGCAAAGAGTATCTGTATCAATTACCTACACTTCCCCCCTGCAGAAGACCAGGAAATGAGGGAGAATGCAGTCATTGGAGCTTCTTCTCACTGTTACCTCTGTATCTCATACAAAGGCACCCTCTTTTTTTTTGGATTGTGGAAAGTCAGATTTCATTTATTCCCAATGTACTTCATAGTTTTTCTGAATTCTGCAATCTTAAACGTAATGTGAGAAAGTCCTATTGACATCAAAGAGACAATGATGGGCAAATGTACTTAAAACTGGAATGTAAATACTAACATATTTTAATATTAATGCCGTTACTGCATATGCGACAATACCATTAGCAGCCCTTCCTTTGTCCACATTTAGTGCAGCAATGAAACCTGAAGATTTCATTTGCTTTAATGGTACACATTATGTCCTTTAAATAATTCATCTGCAAAGCAAGAAGGAGTTTTCTTACATGCATATTATAAAGAACACATACAACCATCTGTTTGTTACTGAGAGCCAAAATGCACAAGACACCTGATGCGTGGAGGACACTCGTCAGTTTCCTGCAAGGGTCCACAGGAAGTGTAGTGAGAAAGAACCTCTGCCAGGGAGAAGAGGGAGAACTCCCTCTTGCTGCCACCAGCTCCTCTTGCTCCCTTAAAAGCACTCTGCAGCCTCCCCACCTGTGAGGAGCCCTCAGGTGTGGCCTCAGCAGCTGGAGGTGGAGTAAGGGAAGTGGCAGTGGCTGAAGCTCAGCTAGGCTTGGAGCAGGCGCCTCCCGAAGTTTGATCTTCTTCATAAATAAGTTACCATAGGTACACCAGAAGGTTCCTGGGCCTGGACATTAACATGACAAGTAACCAGAGTTCCAAATGCACACCCAGAGTCTCATAAATGACCCTCTTTCATTAGCATACTCATACAAGAGTGGGCATGCACTTGTTTTCCAAATTTGGAACAGTGGATCTCCTAGGTATGAATTGGGACATAGGATTTGTGTCACATTACAGATGCTAATTTTCTGCACCCCTGCTTTATCAAGCTTATTACAACATGTATTATAGCTAGTTTCCAGACACTCTAATTTACAATACCCCTCCCACTTTCTCCCTGGAGTGTAAAGACTCCTTCCCTTTGGTGCTCCTCATGTCTGACGAAGGGAGCTTTGACTCTTGAAAGCTCATACCTTGGAAAATCTAGTTTGTCTTTAAGGTCCTTCTAGCTCATATTTTCTTTACATTCAGTTGGCTTTTTCAACAAAATGCTTTCCAGTCTCCACTGTGGAAATAGCAAAATAACACCTTAGTACTAAAACTTATTTGATACATTATGGATGAAGCTCCTTTGAAAGACTGTGGGAAAGTATGAACTGTGAGCTGGATGACCCTGGATGAAATTTTACCTCAGTCCATGAACTCATTAGGTAGCCTTAAGCATATTGCTCTTCCTCAGTCTGAACCGTAATCTGAATGATAGGAACAATAATATTGATCTGCCTTTTGTGACTAAGGCTTATTGTGGTATTGCTTATTGTTTGATGAGAGATAATATTGCTAAGACTATTAATGTTGTTGTTGCTTCAATGCCTTTGGAAAACCAATTGCAAGGGAATGCTTTTAAAACAGTAGAAGGTTGCCATTCTGGCAGGGATGAAGGCAACAGAGGAGATGAAGGAATGATCCCCTGCCATGCCCTTCTGTCAACATGGAAATGAACTACAAACATTAACCACTATGAAAGCATTATGCTTCTATGGATTTTCCTTTCACTCTGGTGCTAGCTGAAAATGCCTCCTTACTAATAAGTAATTCTTATCGGTGTTTTGATAGCAGAGGATTGTCGGTAAGACAAATGTCTCCACTACCTGTATCTATTAGGAATGTAATTCTGGATGTTCGGCTACAGTTTGAGGAAGATCAGTGAGCCATAAAAACCATCTGCCAAATGCATTTTCTACCACAGTGAGGATGGCCAGGAATTAAGTGGAGCTGGAGCAGGGCTTCAGAACCGGTTTTAATGCCAGCTCAGCCTCAGAGCATGCCAAATGAATGTATTTCATTCTCTAGTTAAAGAAGAACCATAGTCCCTGCTAGCATTTCCCCCAGGAATTGTTAGATTATAGAACAGAACTTTCTTATAACTCAGATGGTGCCTAAATATCATTTATCTGTGCCTTGTAAAAATTGTATTAAGAGGCCCTTCCCTATTTCCATCATACACAATTTCTTTCATACGCTTCCATACTTTATACAAGAAAAAAAAGTTCTATTTTACTTCTGAAATGACATAAATAGAGCATATAACAGTAATGGTCTTGCAGCTTGGTCTGGGTCCCCAGGAAACTCTAACCTCTGTTAACAGTGAGTGAGACTGGCCTACAGTAAGTACTTACCCCAGGAGAACCTAATTTATTCTTCAATTACATTTATGTTGCTATGATATGGCAGATCTGTAGCAACAGATGGACAAATTTTAGCACTTAATTTTAGCTAAGACTTAAGCAGCAGTGTCAGACCTGATAATCCATTTAGGGTATTTCAGTTTTCCTCAACACTAGAGGGAGCTGGCCTGATCACATGCTTATGAAAACTTTTTGCACAACGGATGTGTAATAGGACCATACACATTAAAGACTCAACCGTTTTCTAGAGTGTATAGGTCACAACTCCTGAGAGTCCTGAAAGGTGAAGTCATAGATTGCTAACTGCTTTCTTTAAACTGGAATTGATTGAAGGCAGGAAGTATGTGAGAACCCTTGGGAAGAACAGCAGGTGGAATATAGCAAGCTGGAAGGCAAACAATCCATTGATACTTATTTTGTTGCACTGTTTCAGCTTGCTTGTGACTGCTGCAACCCAAGACACCACAATCCGAAGGCTGGCTGCATATTTCAGAAGCCAGAGCCTGAAAGGGTACTCTAAAAGGGGCTCATGAGTTGCACTTCCATCCTAAGTACAGTTACACCCTTTTAAGGCCACTGAAGTGAATGGACATAGAAGGGTATAACTCTGTGTAGGACTGCACTGTAGCTCTCTGACTAGGTTTGATTTAGTAATAAAATCTTTCAGCCATATTCTCATCCCAAACATCATCATTGTAACGATTACCTTTTATTAAAATCCAGGCCAAAAAGGACGGTAATACTTGCTTTGCATTGAAAGAGAGCAGTACGAGTCACCGAGGCTCATATTTTGAGCTCAAGAATCATAAACTTCAGCAATATCTCTAGTGAGAACATACATTGGCCCTCATATAGTTTCTTCTGTCAACTCTGGATAATATATAACTGACAAGCAGAGGATTTATTCTGCAAGAAAAAGCCACTATTTATAAACAGGATTTTTTTTTGCTCCCTTTATTCATGTAAAGTGAAATGGTATGTGGTTACTCATTGATTGTGACAGAAGAAGGAGCGCAGAAGAGTTTTCAGCATTTTTCTTTTCATGTATTTTTGCCTGTCATTTTTATGATATTACTAATACAGCAGAGAGCTGCTGAAAATTAATTATTAAAAGGGTAACTGAACATAGACTTCATTGTTTGCATCTGACTCAGAGGATTTTCTCCAGGGAATTTGGCATGCGTGATACTGGAAAATACTCTCTGATTAAACCAAGTGCTTCAGAAGTCACACCTAGTTTCTGGAATCAGGTGTCAGTTGATTAGAACAAC
This sequence comes from Eublepharis macularius, assembly GCF_028583425.1. Classification (NCBI taxonomy): domain Eukaryota; kingdom Metazoa; phylum Chordata; class Lepidosauria; order Squamata; family Eublepharidae; genus Eublepharis; species Eublepharis macularius. The sequence continues at coordinate 48,579,340 of NC_072794.1, read as the reverse complement.
TGGCCCTCGTGATCACCTGAAGAATCCTGATTTCACAAGCTAGTTAAAATAAATCATGAACGGACCTAGATGTTGACCACAATGTGGAGAATTATGCTATTTCCTATATTTTGTTAAATGTTTTGGTGATAATAAGCAGGGCTTTTTTTCTGCAGGAACACAGTGGAACAGAGTTCCAGAACCTCTTGAAAATGGTCACATGGCTGGTGGCCCCGCCCCCTGATCTCCAGACAGAGGGGAGTTTAGATTGCCCTCCGCACCGCCAAGTGGTGTGGAGGGCAATCTAAACTCCCCTCTGTCTGGAGATCAGAGGGTGGGGCCACCAGCCATGTGACCATTTTCTCCGAGGGCAACCCACTGAGTTCCACCACCTCCTTTCCTAGAAAAAAAGCCCTGATAATAAGTACTCTTTTAATCATACTGAACTGATAAAAATGAGAGAGAAAAGTTAGCAGGTATTCCCCCCCTTTGAAAATAATTACTTTTATTGAATTTAGTGCCAGGTGACTGTCTTCTTGTGATTTTTCCTCATTCTTCGAGTAGGCTGAAAGAGTACTTAAAACAGCATGTGTTTCAGCAATATGGTGCACTGATCAAGTGTCACATGTGGGAGAGCTGGTGAGTGATGGAGATGTTTTTGAATTCTGTGTAAGACCAAGAAGAGTGGCGATAGATCACACTATAGGCCTAAAAAAATACAAGCACAAAGGAGCTGTACCAATCTACAGGGAGGAAAAATATTTTTAAAAATGTCTCAGTGTGTTCTGAGTCATTGCTCTACATAAACTGGCATTTCCTCACTCCTTTCATAAGAGGTGGTCAATCTTCCTTGCTTTGTTGTCTGCCTTGGACACACAGAAGGTTCAACTGTATCAGGTGAATTTCCTACAACATCTTTAGATGCTTTCCTTCTATGCAACCCTAAAAATAGTTCCTTGTAAGCTAAACCCATTGAAAATGGTGTGATTTATTTACAAGCTAAACCCATTGAAATTGGTGTGATTTATTTACAAGTAAAGTTGATTGGGAGCAATCTTATTGATTTTAACAGAGGGATTTTGGAATGTAATGTTCTCTGGATTGCAGCCACCGATTCCAGAAAGTACATAGGTGGTCTAAGCTGCCCATCAGTTAATTCAGAAATATTTGTGTTGTCTGAAGCTTCTCTCAAATAGCTTTTAAAAGCTGGACTGTGTTTTGTCAATAACTTAAACATCTGTGAAAGTTAAAATGTCACAACACTAGTTTGTTTTTTTGTCTTCATTGTTGGAACAGATTAATGTGGGTACCCCGCTAGAAATTTTTAACCTATAATTTATTTTATTGACTGCATCCTATAAAGGAGCCAGAGCTTAAGTAGAAGCAGCAATGATTGTTTTTTACATCATCCCACACCCATTTATAGAATGGCACGTGGTGTGAAAGTGAAGGCACTCACCCATTTACTTGTTAGTGTGATATGTTATAGTATAGTAATATAGTATGTGGAATGTTACTTCCTGAAATTCTTTTTTCTACCCAGTAGATATAGGAATGTGTAATGGTCAATAGAGGTATGCACCCCCAAAAGATTCGGTTTTCCCGCTTCGGGTTCACCGAAGCGAGAAAAAGATTCAGAAAAACCCGAACCCCAAAGCAGCAAGCTGCTTTGGGATTTGAATATTTAAGCTGCTTTGGAAAGCTTTGGGTAGATCGCAGCAGCCACAGCACTTTTCTTGCTGTTTGCAAAAAGTGCTCCTTTCAAGCTCACTACAACCCCTCCTTTCCCCTTCCATTCGGGAAAAAAAGGTGGTGGGAAGCTTGAAAGCAGTGCTTTTCTTGCTATTTGCAAACAACAAAGAAAGTGCTGTGGCTGCTGCAATCTACTCAAAATATTCCGAAGCACTTCAGAAAGCTTTGCTTTGGTATTTCCAAATTGGCTCAGCAATTCTGGGGCCAATTTGGAAATTCTGAATCATTCTGAATTGGGCCCGATTTGGGTTAAAAACATGAATCGGAATCCTGAAGTGCACACTCCTAGTGGTCACAGCATGTACTTTACACAACCCTTTACCTTGGGCTGGCTTGAAAAAAGGGAGAGTTAACACTGTCTAGTTTTGGCAGTGTTTTAACTCCCCCGATTTAGTATTGATTAATTCTTTGAATGTAGCTAAAACAAATCCAAGGCAAGCTAGACAACTGTTATCTAAAGGAAATGGTTTGCATATAGGGATGCTGAGAATTTTGCAGTACTCCTGTTCAGCAGGAGAACATACTTTTTTGTCAGCCGCAATCACTTGCAAGCCAAGCCTCAAAGGTGCTAATTTCACCTTCACTGCTTGCTACTTGACTTGAGCATCCTGATTGCTAACTGCAAACAGACGGCACATGATGGCAGCCAATCATAGGACACAGTCAGTTGCCAAGAGAGCTTCCCAGTCAGTGATGGTGTGGGAGAATTTATTCAAGATAAGGGCCATTTAGTTGCTTTTATACTTTATGTGTTTATTATTTTAACAGAGAATACGCTGTCCTTTCCACCCTAATACAGTAGCACTGTTACTTTAGGCCAAATCCACACATTACCACAACAAAATAGAAGTTGCCAGAAGACTATTTTCTTATGATGTGGTCCATGTTGCCTAACTGACATATGGAAGATCTGATTACCAGGAGTGGTTCAAGGTATTTTGTCACCCTAAACAATATACATCCCTTACCTCCTGTGTGTACCACCACAGGCTGTATGCAAACCAAGCCCTTGTGGCAATTCCACAGAGGTGTCATTTGGACTTGGCTGATGGTGGTGCAGGCCCATGAAGTGAGGCCATGCTGGTGATGTCTGGGGACACTCTGGGCACCTTCAATGTGTTGGCATCCTCCTCATTCTGCTGCCTAGAGCAGTTACTTTGGTGGCTTATTTGAACAACTGGCCCTGGTGTTCACCTGAAATAACCTCAATCACAGCTAGTTCTCATATTAGAATTCTCTCTCCATCTGGCCACTGGTATGAGAATAATAATATGATTTAAGGCAGTGATTCCCAATCTGTTTGATATGGTGACCTACAAGTCTAAATTTACTTTGCATGGTGACCCCTCCTGGGTTGGCCCAAGAGATTGAGAAGGTGTGTGGGGGGGTGGGGCAGGGTTGAAGAGATGCAGGAAGATGGTAGATGTCGGCAAAGAGGTGGGTGGCAAGTGGCTCAGTACAGCACATCTCCCACAGCAGGTAGAGGGCAATGAGGCACTTTAAGGGGATGGGTTTGGGGTGTTGAAGTAGCAGTGCCAAGACACAGCCTATGCTTGCACACATGTCTTCTCTCCTCTCATTTTTCCATTCTCTGAACAGCTCCCACCTACTCTCCAGCCTTCCCCCCTTTCTTCCACCTACATTTGTAAAGTTACTAGTTGCCAGATAGCTCCTCCCTCGTTACTGTCACAAGGAGGAGGGTGAGACAAGAATGTGAGAAGCTGGCAAGGAAGAAGAGGAGAGAAAGAGAAGGGTGCAAAGAGCAGGAGCCACCATTAGGGATGTCCAGCCTGTGACCCACTTTCAGAGGCTTCATGACCCTCTTTTGGGTCCTGACCCACAGGTTGGGAAACACTGATTTAAGGAAACCCTGTGACTTGACCGTCCATATCTGGAGGGAGAGAGGGGGGGATGTAGGAGTGTTTTGATTTTGGGTGGCCACCATTCTACTGTGTTAACCATGAACTAGCTTTGAGTCTCCATGCAGATCATATCCCCCAATCCTGAGAGCCAGTTTGGTGTAGTGGTTAAGAATGCGGGACTCTAATCTGGAGAACTGGGTTTGATTCCTCACTCCTCCACTTGAAGCCAGCTGGGTGACCTTGGGCTAGTCACAGTTCTCTGGAGCTCTCTCAGCCCCACCCTCCTCATAGGGTGTTTTTGTTGTGGGGATAATAATGACATACTTTGTAAACCGCTCTGAGTGGGTGTTAAGTCATCCTGAAGGGTAGTATATAAATTGAATGTTATTATATTATTATTTATGCTCAAGACATTTCAGTGGGCATCAGAAGAAGTATCAAAAAGCATGTGTACTTGTAACAGCTTCTTTTTCTTTACTGCAGTTGGGAAACCTGGACTTTCTGGAAGAATTCCGGGCAGCTGGAAACCCTGTCAAATACATATTCAGTGAACTAAATGTGGCATGAAATTGTATGAACTTACTAAGTTTCTTCATGCAGTCTCGAAGCCTGGTTTCTAAACTGAGCACTCGCTGATGTAGTTCCTCATAATCGTAGGCACCAATTTCCTCTTGGATCCCAGTGAGGACCGAAGACAGATTTCTAATTTCCTCCTTGAACTGGGTGATTAGCTTGGCATCAGTTTTGTACTGTTCCAGAACTGGTATTAGTGGCAGGAGCTCATCCATCTTTTCTTTCAATTCCTGTGAAAAAAGCAGTCAAGTACACATTAGGGAAGTATAAAAGTGTTGCATCTCCTAAATTCTTTAATAAGATTCTTTTAGACATTATCAAATTTACTACGAAAACTCTTATTGATCTTGGTTTCAAAACCATGATTAGTGTACCACAAGAGATTTTGTAAGCACAAGATTAATGGCTTGAGGCATTAGATAAAAAATGTATAAGCGCTCAATTTTACTTAAAAACATAAATCATTTTCTTTTAAATCAAGCCTTTCCCAGCACTGGAATTAGGGCTGTAATCCTATGCACACTTATTTAAGAGTAAATCCCATTGAAAAGCATGGGGCTTATTTCCAAGTAAATGTATGTATGATCATGAAGCCTGATGAATTCTAAGAAAAAAAGCCTATTATCTATAAATATATTTTAACAGTAACTGGATTAACAATGGACCACCTAATCCACATAAGAATTTAACACTGATCTAACTTAACACATCCATTATTGTTATTCATTGGCGGTATGTTAATTATTTTGAAAGGACACTTTGTTTATTTCATTAGCCCATTCAGAAGGCGGCTCATTGTGAGCCAAACTACATGAGATGCCAGACACGTATTCTTCATGTGTCCTGCAAGGATCCCTGGGTAGTGTAGTATTAAAAAGAACAGGGAAGAGCAATGGGAGGAATTCTCTCTCTCTTGCAAAAAAAACCTTGGCTTGGGTTTTCCTCCAGGAGTTCAGGGGTGGGAGGAAGGGACATAACAGGAGGTTGGAAATCTAGAGCGGCCTTTTGAAAGATAGAATCCCCTCCACCGTTCTTCTCCCCAGCAGAGAATCGCATAGTGAATTCTCTCTCTTGCAAAAAACTGCCCTCAATTTCCTGCCTCCTGTTACATCCCTCCTGCCCCCAAGCTCCCAGAGAAAAACCTGAACCGAGACTTTTTGCAAGAGAGAGAATCCCTCTCACTCTTCCCCTGGCAGAGTACTGCATTGAATGGCTGTTCTTTGTAAGACTACACTACGCAGGGAATCTTGTAGGACCCAACACGTGGCGGGGTATCTCATGTAGTTTCCCTCTGATAATCAATAAGAACACCTTGTTATTTTCTACAAGTATCAGCATCTTCTGTTGAGTGTGCAGAGATCCTTGTTGGCCACATGAGGAGCTGTTGGTCAAGGCCTGTGATTCTATAAACATTTTCCTAATGGTTGCTATTACTATTGTCAGTATTTTAACTTTGTATTTAATGGGTTCCATCCATCATTCTGCTAATCAAGACAATTATAAGGAAGAGAGTTGACCCTTTAAATGTTGAGTGCAAGGCTATTTCCTTGAGGAAAAGCTTTTTGCTGAAATTGAACACATGTTCAGATTGATACAATAAGATATTTACATTTCTGCAACCTTGGATTTTTATGAACTCTGATTGATGGGGAGTGGTGGTCCTTATTCCTTGCCTTCACTGATTCTATAAATATATCACTCCAGTCATTTTAATCTTCAAGGCTATGTTTAGTGTAGTGGTTAAGAGCAGCAGGACTCTAATCTGGAGAACCAGATTTGATTCCCCACTCCTCCGCTTGAAGCCAGCTGGGTGACCTTGGGTCAGTCACAGCTTCTTGGAGCTCTCTCAGCCCCACCTACCTCACAGGGTGATTATCATGAGGATAATAATAACACACTTTGTAAATTGCTCTGAGTATGGCATTAAGTTGTCCTTAAGGTCAGTATATAAATTGAATGTTGTTGTTGTTATTATTATATCTGTGAGATGCTTGTGGTACATCCTGCATATGCTTAATTAGTGTCATCCTTTTACTTTCTCTTGCTTTCTCAATGAAATTCTGGAGAAGTATGTTAATCTCTTTACTTCAGAGACTACATGGGTCAAACATTTCATTATGAGCCAAGCTACAAGTGACTTCCTTCACGTGGCAAATACTTGATTGTTCTTGCAAGTTTACCTGGGAAGTGAAGTCTGAATGTCCTTCCCCTCTCTGTTAGAATTGCTGGCTGAAGAGCCAGAGAAAGCCAGCAGCAGCAGCAGCTTTTGCAAATCGTTCCTCCAGTCACAAGCCTGTGGGACAAGAGGGCTCCCAACGCTCGTTTGGGGGCGGGCAGCTGCTACTTTCTCCCAGGGCATCCTGCGGGCTGCCTGCTCCTGGGGAGCTGCTCTGGAGAAAGCTGCTGCATTGGTGAAGCTCCAGCTGCAGTGACAGCAGTGGGATCTGCTGCTGCTCTAACATGCCCTTCCCCTGCTCCTGAGTTCCTGGAGAAAAACTGGAATGAGGGCATGTTAGAGCAGATCCTTCCGCTGTTGCTAGGGCTGGAGCTTCACCAACATGGCGGTTTTCTCCAGAGCAGCTCCCCAGGAGCAGGCAGCCCACAGGATGCCCTGGGAGAAAGTAGCAGCTGCCCACCCCCAAACGATTGTTGGGAGCCCTCTTGTCCCACAGGCTTGTGACTGGAGGAACAATTTGCAAAAACTGCTGCTGCTGGCTTTCTCTGGCTCTTCAGCCAGCAATTCTAACAGAGAGGGGAAGGACACTCGGACTTCACTTCCCAGGTAAACTTGCAAGGACAATCAAGTGTTCTCCACATGAAGGAAGTCACTTGTAGCTTGGCTCTATGATGAAAACTTCAGTGTATCCTGTAAGCATAAGGCTCTAACAGATGTGGATCTTTTCTCACCTTTCTCCAGCAGTCCTCTTGTGACAACAAGAATTGCTGGGAATCAGGAGACCCTAATGGACAAAAATCCAGGCAGCTGGAGAGAGGGCATGTAGTGAAAAGGGAGAACTGAGTGAAATCATGTCTCTTTCCTTCTTTCTTCAGAAGGTCCACTGAGGGAAAAGAAGTGATTTCTCCCAAATCTCACTGCAGCCCCGTGCCATGTGGCTCTTTGATCATGAGAATCCCCTGATCCCCACCAACATCTTTTTAGGGGACCATAGAGGACCACTTGAGAAAGGGAAAAGTATGTGGGGAAGATATGATTCCACAGGCACCTTTCGCTCAAATTTTTTGGGATCTAGGATGCCAGTCCTAAGACTTGATCATTCTTCCTGGAAATGCTGCTGCTTTCTTTCAAATATGTTTTTATTGTGATTATAATTTATGACCCAGTTAAGCAGGAGTTTTTGGTTTTAATGCAGTTGACTTCATTTGACCTTAAGGAGGATTAAATCAAAGGATCACAGTGTAATAGACTTGTTAGTCTGTGATTTCTAGTTTCTAACCCCACTGAGTCTTGTCAAAGAGTTTTTGAAAGATAACATGAACAATGCCAGTACAACCCCCCCCCCCCAGGGAACAGAATCCAACTGAAAAACAGTAGGACACACCACTTCATGAAAATCATGTTGTTTTTTCTTGACATGGTTAACCCTATCAATATTCCTTTCAGAACTCTATCAACCATAGCATTTGTAATTTTACTTAATTTAAGGAAGGATTTTCATACTAGGCAGGAGTGGTTTTGAGAAACACAAAAGATGAAAGGCAGGAGCGACAGCAAGGAAACTTGGTAATGGAGTTGCTGAATGTGAAATTTCATGGTGAATTTGGCAGTTCCTAATTGGCAGAGACTGTGAAACATTTCAATGGTCGCAAAATAGAACTTGGTTAACATTGATAAAGTTTTTCACTCCATTCTTTCCTCACTTGCCAGAGAGTTTATCTTAAGCAAAGCTAAATCTGGAGGTTTCTCCTGTGGAAAAAGAGTTTTTAACAGATGTCTTGATCCATAAACCAGTTCATTCAGAGTACTTGAACTGAAGCCAATGCCCGGTGCAATCCTCAGTACACTCTTTTAATCCAATTTACTTTAATGGATGTAGAAGGAAAGGCATAACACAGTTTAGGATTGTACTGTCTGTCTCCTGACTTGAGTCAGAATAAAATAATTTTAATTTCAAATGTTCCATCTTTATGGGCTGGCCATGAGAAGAATGTGGATTTTGGTTGAGTGTTCATTTATAATAGAACAACTAATTAAATCCCATTATCACACATTGCTGAAGTTGCTTTAATAAGCGTCACCTAAAATGGCTGGACTATCCAGGCATGCAATCCTGAGAGTATGGAATAAATACAAACTTAGGTTTTGTTCGAAAATACCTCTCTGGCTGTCATCACAAGGAGCTCATTTTAGAAGGGAAATGATTAGTCCACCTAAATGGTTAACTTATCAGGATTTATTGGAATTCTCTCAGTCAGGACCAACTTAAAATTAAATCAAGAGAGGACTTAGCAGCAGAAGGGCATGCCTGTCAGTGGTTTCCATATCTGCAAATTCTGGAGAGATTCAAATTAGACAAGAGTCATTATGACTTTGAGAAATCTAAAACTGAATTTGAAATAGCCCTTTGTACAAATGATGAACATGCTGTTTCTAAAATGTATAAACTTTTGTTGAGGTTTGAGACGGAAGAAGAGCAAGTAAAAGAATGTATGATTATTATTATTTTTTAAAAAAAACATTTTAAAGAATGTATGATTAAATGGGCAAAAAATTGTGGACACGATATATTAATGGAGCAATGGGAAAATATGTGGACAAGAGGGCTGAAATTTACATTAAGCTCCAGTATTAAAGAAATTTTTTACAAAATGATGTATCGTTGGTATATGACTCCTGAAAAATTGGCTAGAACGTATAAGGGGGCGTCAAATGTATGTTGGAAATGTGCTAAACAAGAAGGGACATTTTTTCATATGTGGTGGACATGTATGAAAGCAAAGAGTTTTTGGTTGCAGATACAATCATCGATTCAAAAGATTTCAAAGATTAAACTTCAGCTGAAACCAGAGACTTTTCTGTTGGGAATAATGGACAGCCAGTTGGAAAAAAACTTTAGAACACTGTTTTTATACTTTATTACAGCGGCAAGAGTACTTTATGCACAAAAGTGGAAAACTACAACATTTCCTACAGTGGAGGAATGGTTGACAAAAGTTTTGGAGTTTGCGTCAATGGCAAAACTTACTGCATTGATTAGAGAAAGGACATTAGTTAACTTCTTGACTGAATGGAAACCGTTAATAGACTTTTTGCATGAAATGGATAACAAGGATTTGATGACATCTGCATTTATGGATTAAGAAACATGAATAATAGCAAAAAGAGGGGGTTTGTGACTAACCTAGAATAAGTGTGACTCTAGAAATGATATATACTTGTTGTGGAGAAAATCAGAACTCAACCTGTAGTGTAATCTAGGGGTTTTTTTGTTGTTTGTTTTCTTTTTCCTTTTCCTTTTAATTATATAGATATATGTATTGTTAGTGTGTCATGTTTAGAATTGTGTTTTTTTCTTATTCTCTGTGTTTATTGTTTATTATGTTATGGTGTATAGTTTATAGTTTAAATAAAGAAAAAGTTTAAAAAAATAAAATGGCTGGACTATCATGTTTGAGAGAGAAATGAACAGGTATTGTGACTTAAAGTTCTTGGGGAGGTGTGTCCTCAGAGATTTTTTTTTAAGTACGGCCATATTTTATGATGATAAGGGTATTGACAACATTTTAATAAAGGTCTGTTTAAATTAATTTTATTTACCACCTTAATGAAGATTTTTTTTAAAAAAATCACCTGGGAAATATTCACTCCAGCAGGGGGAAAAATCCATTGCTAATGTCACAAAGTATGTTTTACACACAGCTAATTTAGGCAGATGGAAATTGCATTTTTAAATTACATGTGGAAATGTTATTACTATAGACGCATAAAAGTAAGTGGAGTTCCCTTTGCAGCTTTCATATATAATTTTATACTCATGAGGAAAATTCCAATGCATGTTGATGCCCAGAAATCTTTGAATAAAGGTAGTTTGAAAGGGATGAGTTGAGGGAGTGTTTTATTAGACACAGCACCATAAACTCACAGAGACCTTTGCAAATGGGTATTAAATCCTCTTTCTGTTCCAGAGATCTTAATTTATGAGCACAATGCCACGACTACATAAATCAACTTGATTCTTTTCAGTGTTGGCTTCAATATGGTTTTATGTCTTTTGCATAGGCAAAAGGAAAGAATTATAGAAATTTATCTAAGCTCTTAGAGCACATTATCCAAAGCAAGTATTAGACCATTCCATAGATCATACAACAATGGTGAATAAAGATCGTCTCAGCCGCCTCAGGTCCTTTAGGAGAGAGGTAGGATAGAAATGGTGAAGCAGGCAAATAAATGAAAATGGAGGAGATGCTGGAAGATCCACAAATGGATCCTCCCAGTGATTTAAAAAATGCTAACAGAAGCAGTGTGAGATGATTCAGATCAGCTCTGCTGATCGAAACCTCCCCCTTATGTTGTCAATAGCCCTCAAAGGAAAAAGAAGGGTAATAGATGTCCATCTTTTTAGTTACGGTACAGTGGTATGCCGGTCAGTTTTGATCAACAAAACTGCATGGGTGAACAATTAATCATGTTTGGCTTGGAGGATGCCACAGCAAAAGTTGAGCTCAGTCTGATGTCATGATAGGTGGCTTAGATGCACAAAGAACTGCTCATGTGTAGGGTTGCCAGGACCAGGTTAGGAAATTTCTGGAGATTTTGCGGGACAGAGCCTGGTAAGAGTGGAGTTTGGGGAGAGGATGGGCCTTAATAGGGTATAATGCCATAGAGTCTACCCTCCAAAGCAGCCATTTTCTCCAGGGGAACTGATCTCTGTGGCCTGGAGATCAGTTGTAATGCTGGGAGATCTCCAGCTACTACCTGGAGGCTGGCAACCTTACTCATGCATGATCAGGGTTGCCAGGGACCTGGAGTCCCTTGACAGGGGATCCCCAGGTTTCTGTAGTCTCCCAGCAGGGGATTGGGAACTGGTACTTACCCTGGCTTCCTTTCTCTGCACGAGCGTAGTGTGCACACGCTCCCAGCTGATGTGATGTCGTCACTTCCATGAGTGACATCATCATATGGGGACAAAGGGTGCCCCCAGCTCAAAGGGGGCCCTTGTTGCTGCTGCAGCTGCACCACTGCCACTTGCTCTCACCACGACTGCAGCCCATAAAGGGGCCATGGTGGCGAGAGGTGGAAGCAGTGGTGAATTGCGGCGGTAGCAGTTGTGGCGAGAGTGGCCCGCTCTTTCTGCTGCTGCCACCGCCACCACCAGCTCTCACATTGCGGGAGAATACCCCCTGCCCGGGGGCACACTGTGCTGCCTGGAGAGGCGGCGTCCCAGGGAGTTTGCCCCCCGCCAGCCAGGTAAATGGGCATGGGGGAAGAAGGGTGGGATCTGGGGAAGAATATTCACGGAAGATCAGGGCTCCCCTTCTACAATCAGAAACACGTCTTACACATTGTTCAGTCACACAGGGGGACCAATAATCTTCCTTGTCTCCCCTATTCTGATGTTACATTGCACTTGTGAACAGACTGCACACACACACAATTTTTGCATCAAGGCAAACTGCAAATGTTCCCATTCCTGTGTGGTTAGTTGTAGGGGTGTGCGCTTTGGGTGTCTGATTTGGGTAAAATACCTATTTGTAAAGATTTGGGATTCCCGAATCGGGGCCAGCATGATGGCTCAATTCGGGAATCCTGAATCAACGCTTCCATGAAGCATTCAGGTTGCTTTGGAAGCTTTGGGGCACTTTAAAGGGCCCCTTGCAAGCGGCAGTTCCCTTTAAAGCATCAGCTGTTAAGTGGCTGGGAGGGGGGCCCTTTACTGCCTAACATCTGATAGTATAAAGGGAACTGCACTTGCAAGCTGGCAGGGCCATTTAAACTATCAGCTGGCAGGCACCCGAGCAACAGCGGAGGAAGCCACAGAGGGCCCTCCCACCCCTCAAATGACAGCCACGGCTGTCATTTGAAGTGCGGGCGGGCTCTTTTCAGCCTCCTCCGCTGCCCGAGCGACAGCAGAGGAAGCCAAAGAGGGCCCTCCCGCCCCTCAAATGACAGCCACGGCTGTCATTTGAGGGGCAGGGGGGCCCTTTTTGGCCTCCTCCGCTGCCCGCGTGACAGCGGAGGAAGCCAAAGAGGGCCCTCCCGCCCCTCCAATGACAGCCACGGCTGTCATTGGAGGGGCAGGAGGGCCCTTTTCGGCCTCCTCCACTGCCACAGAGGGCCCTCCCACCCCTCAAATGACAGCCACGGCTGTCATTTGAAGTGCAGGCGGGCTCTTTTCAGCCTCCTCCGCTGCCCGAGCGACAGCAGAGGAAGCCAAAGAGGGCCCTCCCGCCCCTCAAATGACAGCCACGGCTGTCATTTGAGGGGCAGGGGGGCCCTTTTTGGCCTCCTCCGCTGCCCGCGTGACAGCGGAGGAAGCCAAAGAGGGCCCTCCCGCCCCTCAAATGACAGCCACGGCTGTCATTGGAGGGGCAGGGGGGCCCTTTTCGGCCTCCTCCACTGCCCGCGTGACTGTCATTTGAGGGGCGGGAGGGCCCTCTTTGGCTTCTTCCACTGTTGCTCGGGCGCCTGCCAGCTGACAATTTAAATGGCTGATAGTTTAAATGGCCGCAGCTGCCATTTGAGGGGCAGAAAGGGCGTGTTTTCCTTCTCCTCTACTGCAGGTTTGCAAGGCAGGGGAGGAGGCCTTTACCACCCACACCCAACATCAGAGGTAAGGTAAGTGGGGGGCTGGGGCTGGGGAGGGGCTGGGGTGGGTGCTTGGGCTATGGGGGTGAGGGTTGTGCTGTTTAAAGGGCCCTGCTGCTTGCAAGTGGCAGGTCCTTTTAGACTATCAGCTGTCAGGCGGCTGGGGGGGATCCCCCCCTGCCGCCTGCCAGCTGATAGTTTAAAGGGACCTGTGCTTAATCCGGCAGGGGGTTGAGGGGTGGGGGAGGGTGCTGGGAGAAAACCCAGCCCCCTGTGTCACTTTGGAATGCTCCGAATCTTTATGGAGCATTCCGAAGCGATTCAAACACCCGAATCTGAAGCAGCTTGCCACTTCGGGTTTTGGGTTTTCCTGATTTTTTTCCCTCTTTCGGGTAAACCCAAAGCAGGAAACCTGAATATTTTTGGGCTACACACCCCTAGTCAGTTGTGTAAGTTTTTATGTTTCTCAGAATTCTTCTGACTTGAAAAGTAGTTTTGCATAGTTTGGGCCTACTAGAAAATATTATTTAAGTACTGAACTAAAAGGGAAGTACTTTTAGGGGGAAAAGGGTGATAATTATTTTTGGCAGGGGAGCCGTGAACTAGGACTCTGAACTCAAAACTCAGAATTCTGAAGAAGTGAGCTGTGGCTCATGAAAGCTCATACCCTACCACAAATGCTGTTAGTTTTATAGGTGCTACTGGGCTCTTGTTCTTCTCTACTGCTATAGATGGACTAACACAGTTACCCATCTTGATCTAGGACCAAAATGTTCACCTACTGAGTGTGAAGATAAAGAAGCATTGCTCCATCTATGACAGCTATATTACTTTGGCAAGGTGACATCATTGTGATGTCATTAGTTTGGCTGCATGATAGGCTGCTTCTTTCTTGCCAATGCAATCCTATTGGCTAGGACTGCATTACCAAGAAAGAAAGCAAACAACAAAGAGTGCTGAAGGAACTGTCAATCAGGCAGTGAAGAATCCCTAAGAAAAGACAAAAAAGATGAACAATGGAGGTAATTTAGTGTTTCCAGCCACTGCCTTATGAAGAGAAAAAAATTGCACCTAGTAACTAATACAGCCCTACATTAAAAAATGCAGGACCCCCCCCCCCCCCAATTATCAATAGAAGAAGGTTGGAAGAGGAATCTTAAGTAGTTACACCCTTCTAGGTCCACTGAAGTTACTGGATGTAGAAGAACTTCACTAGCATTTTAATGTGAACAGTTCCATGGCTACCTTCTCAGGTTGTGAGAACACAGAAACAAAATGCATTTCTAACATTTCTGACAGAATATAAAAACATTTAATTTGAAGGGGGCATATTAAAGGATAATGTGCTCTTTTGAATACATATGAAACCACCTTATACCACGTCAGAGAACTGACCCAGTAGACTATTGACATCAGCTTTTCAAGGCCTCTGGGCTGAGGTCTTTCCCAGCTCTGCCACCTGAGATTTACCTGGAGATACTGAATTGGAGGCTTTATGGATACAAAGCATGTGCTGCTATCGCATTAACGCCCCCGCACCCCATTCTATCTAAGAATGAAGTCCAGTATCTGAATTCTTGCAGATTACAGTTCTGAAAGAAAGCCGCAGAGTCTATTATTCTAACCTTTTAAATTACTGAGTAATATCATTGGCTTGCAATCTTTCTTAAATGCCGATCGAACTATCAAATGAAATCTGTATGTCCAGCCAATCCAAACATCCAGTCTTTAAAAGGTTACTGTGTTAGAACATGCTGTTGCTTTTGACAGCTAGTATTGAATTGCTGGATGCTGGCATTACGTTCTCTCGATGAACAGAGTAATGACAGTACAAGATACATGAATGGCTCAACAAAAGTCAATTACCATAGGCAGCAATTATAAGAATCTCAGAATGGAAATACAGTTCTGCTGTCTACTCAATACAGGTAAATCTGATATCTACACCCTCAGTGTCAGATGGTCATCTAGACCTCCTTGAAAAGCTGTCTCTCATTAAAGCTGTTTGTTTTATTGCTGAATTGCTCTTACCCTTAAACTAGAGGAAAATTTCTAACCTTGTCATTCAGGGGTGGTAGTTGGAACACCTGTTGCAGTTTTCTGCCATGATGCCATAGTGGCACCAAGAAGGATGAGTGGGTCTGCTTCTCTCCCCCTACCCATAAAGGTTCCTGACTCAAGACTCTTGCTGCTGTTTAAACACCTGTCTTCATATCCCATCCTTCCCTAGCTGTAAGATCAATGTATGTCAGTGACTTTGTGCTACCAAGTTTACAGTGTGCTCAACCAATACACTTGTCCCACCTAACAAAATGTGCTACCTTTTTAACCTGCTGGTGTTAACAGAACTAGCCAGTGCAAGAAGCAAATCAGAAAAAAAAATGATAGTTCTCCCAAATCATACTAGAAGTCAAAAGGTGTTTGCTACTCTATGCTGGTCCCCACACTGTGCATTCAAATCCTGCCCTGAATCTCAGAGCTGCCTCACTGGCCATAGCCAAGTCAATGAGCATGGATGGCTGCACCATGTCCTAAGGAACTACATGTTGCATGTTTTTGTTTTTGAGACACAATGCAAGAAAGAACTTTCTGCAGAGTTAAGCAACTCCTGCATCCCTCCTTTTTATTTATTTTTATGTTATCCACTTTTTTATACCCTACCTTTTATCCCAATGAGAATCTGAAGCGGCTTACATAATGCTTCTCTCCTCTATTTTATCCCCACAACAACCCTGTGAAGTAGTTTAGGCTGAGAGTGTGTGACTGGCCCAAGGTCACTCAGCAAACTTCCATGGGGATTTGAACCTGAGTCTCCCAGATCCTACTCTGAAACTCTAATCGCTATACAGCCCTGGCTCTTTAGGCCCAAACTACACAACTAAGCAAGATGTTTTTTTGAGAGCTGGATCTGGGTTCCCCAGACCTGACTTTCATACTATTTGTCACCTGTCAAGATTTCTGGGTACCTGTGCAACAGACAGCATCCCCTGGGAGCCTTTTTGGACTAGGAAAACCATGCGGGGATGGGGGTCTGAAGTCCCTTCTCCCCCCCCCCCATCACAGTGCAAGTCCCAGTTGTGGCCCTGCACACTTGAGAACCACATTTCCATAGCATGGCAGGTGACTGATGGTAAGAGAGACAGGGCAGGGAAACACAGACTTAACTCTCAAAAACAGTCTTGCCTATTTTGATCCTTAGACAATTGTCTAAGCAAGAGCAAGCAAAACAGATGCCTACACTTTTTAAAAAAAATCCTCAGTATTACTAATTAAAGTGACACAAATCTCTCATCTTGTATACTTCCTCATCTTGGATTGTACAAAATGCCATCAGAGTTTAAAAGGGCATCAGTCGTTGTTCTCTTGTTATTCATTCTCTTGGGTGCTTCATTTATCACCAGCAGTGCCTGACTGCATATAAATCTCCTGCTAGGAACTCCATCACGGGGTGAAGTGAAAATAGGATTCTGTTTTTGTGATGACACTTCTCTACTGCTGCAGCAATTAATGGCCACTTCCCATCACACTGAAACAGCAGACTGAGAGGGAGGATCAGTGGAAGTAACGGTTCATTATGTACTCATGGACAAGCATTTCAAAGCAACAGTTTAGTAATCCACACATTGTTTCTCAGAAGCATAAGGCTCTGGCAGGCATTCAAGGTTATCATTTTAAAAAATCAAACCTACTTGAAAATGCTTCGTCATTAAAGTCTTCCGGTCATCTTCAATTTGCCGAAACTTGGCCTTCAGTCCTTTCATTTGTGTTTCCATTTTCAAAACATATTGGAAATCCCTTTGAGTTCGTAGGTTTAAAACTTCAATGGACTGGGACATGTTCTGTACCTGTTCAAGAAGAACACCAGCTGCGCTCTCATTTTTAAAAAAAACAAAGCTTTCTTTCTGATACATAAATGCAGTTCAATCAAAAAATGAATAAGCTGGCATGTGTCAGGACATGGCTTGCTAGCTATTTTTTAAAACCCTTAGCCAATGTCCTGCACTCTCAGTTCACTAGAATAGAAAATCAGAATCACATTCCACAGCGGTGTCATACTAGTGTAACCTCTCCGAAATTAATGAGATTGCGGCAACAGAGAATGTGAACCTGTGCCTTAATCCATTGAACTGTACCTTTAAAAGAACACAATGAAAACCCAGCAAAATGTAGGAAGAAGAGAATCTTTTCTGAGACAGAGCTGCACAATTTTATATCAAAAAGAGTCCAGTAGCACCTTTAAGACTAACCAATTTTATTGTAGCATAAGCTTTCGAGAATCAAGTTCTCTTCGTCAGATGCATGATCCGAACTGGTCAAATACAGTATTTGACCAGTTCTGATCATGCATCTGACGAAGAGAACTTGATTCTCGAAAGCTTATGCTACAATAAAATTGGTTAGTCTTAAAGGTGCTACTGGACTCTTTTTGATTTTGCTACTACAGACTAACACGGCTAACTCCTCTGGATCTATGACAATTTTATATATAACCTATGAATGCTATAGCAGTCTGTATTAAGGGCATTCACTACTAGACATGGGCACGAACAGAAAAAAAATGAACATGGTGTTCGTTGTTCATTGCCATCCACGAACGACGAACATTGACGAACATGACCTGTTCACAAACTTATTTGTTGCTTATTGTCATGGGAGCCAGCAGGCTCTCCTCCAGCCATCAAGATCCCTACTGCAGCACTCCCAGAAACCCTACCTGAGCAGGCAGCAGGAAATGTACCAAAAATAAATAATAGCTTGGCCCCAGAGCCTGGCAGCAGCCCTGGAACCTGAAGGGGTAGATCCCTACCACACCACTCCCAGAAACCTTACCTGAGCAGGCAGTAGGAAAGGTACCAGTAATAAATAATAGCTTGGCCCAGAGCCTGGCAGCAGCCCTGGCACTTAAAGAGGTAGATCCCTATCCCACCACACACAAAGAAAATTCAAGCTCCAATATACTCTCCCTGTCTCTCACAAAATGCCAACAGCAACTGTCTCTCCCTCACTGTCTGCAAAACCAGATCTGGGAGCCCCCTCCCTCCTGCTCTTTGCTTCCTTGTAACAAATTTGGAGCTCCAAACTTGAAAGGAAGACCTGCCTATCAAGCTAAATTGGGCTTCGATTGGGGTTTCCAGGGCAACAGCAGGAGTTCAGACAGAGTTCAGACAATCCCTGCCTACGTTGCCAAGGGAATTGATTGCAGGTGCCAAACTGTCTGGCTTGACAAACAGCAATGAACGAGGCTTGCAACGACCACCTGTTCATTTAGAATGGGGCCTCATGAACAGCTTGTTCGCAAACAGCAGATTGGGCTTCGACAATACAGCAGATTGGGCTGTTCGTGGCTTTTTTTTTAGTTTATATTGCTGTTCGTGCCCATGTCTAGACATATATTTCGTGCCCATGTCTAGAAATATATTTTTCTACCTGGAGACTAATGGTCTCATTGTTTCACCTCAGCATTCTCCCATCTCACTTTGTTCCACGTCAGCTCTAGGTGATAGAAATTAAGTGGTTCTTGTGTTGATTTTTGAGACAGTGCATGCCACACATGATGTCTTTACCACTTTAGTTTACATTGGGGAGGTATTGGTCTGATATAACTAACTGAACCCTACATAAATCACCATATATTGGGTTATAGACCAATCTAACTTTAATGAGAGAATCCTGCAATGATGCTGCAGGATCCAGAGAGCACTGTCACAGAACAAGAGACCCCACAATTCCAAGGGAAGAGCAAATGACTGTGAAACCAGTATAAATCTACAGGAGGGTTTTGGTTTGGCTTTAGCTTTCCATTTGTATCCAAAGCACATGGTGGCAGCCACATTTAATTTGGTTTCAACTGCCTTGGCTTTTAAAGGACATGTTCAAAAGTAACACATTTACCAAATAAATAAATACCAGGGAATGAAAAAGAGAAGGATTCAATGGTGGGAAAATATAATATGCTCATTTTGATCTTCCATGAACTCATAATTTTATTTGTTCACTTAGAAGATTTTTATCTTGACTCTACAAAAAAAACCTTGCCTGAGGTGTCTAACTATAACCATAAAATAATGAAGTAATACAATTAGTTTTAAACAATAAAAAATCAATAAAATCCCAACAATAACGCTCACAGCTGCAAAACAATATTCCCAAGATAACAAACCATCAAGATGGGAGTTTTAAAAAGGCAAAAGAATTAAATGGCATTTGAGGGTACTGAATCTGAATTTATTCATGCTTGGTATACAAAATTCCTGCTGTTATCTGGAGGTAATATAAGCAGCCTTTTTTGATTTCAGGATTCTGAACAAAAGTAGTGGCTTCTTCGAAGTCTGGAATCCCCTTGGTGGTATAGCTCTGATTGATTTTGCAAAGATGTGACTCAAAAGAAATTCCACTGGTTTCAAGAGCTCTGTGGTTGTCAAACTGGGCCAAGAGTGATCAGAAGAAGGCAAATGCTGTTATACACTGTGGGGACAGATGTGATGCTGAATATGGACTGGGTCTACAATTGACGCTCAAATTCTCTTCCCTTCTCCAGTTAAACATGCATCACCTCTCCCCACATGTCAATCCATGGCTGTGGCAATAAAACACAAGGAAACAACACAGAAATAATGCATAAAAGTTCTGGAGAGAGAATCTGATACCGGGCTGCAATTTTAGTTCTGTCCTTGCTCTTGATCAATTGAATTGCTGTTTTCTAAGAGCCTTAAAATAAACCCTCTGCCCAAAGAACTCATTTAAATGCCAGTGCTTTGGAGAACGTGGTTTTTTATGTGTCAATGACATTTGGTCCACGACAATCTCATTTTTAAGAGACGCCATTTTCTCTGTGAGTTGTTAAAAATGCTCTCTCCAGATTTGCTTCTCTGTGTATTAAAATAAAAGATGTTCTAAATAAATGTGCCAAGATGTTTCCATATATGTTTTCGTATGTCTGACGCTACCACATTTTCCTTCCCAATTGCCTTTCCTTGTCCTGTAATGAAAGATGCCCCACAGATGTCATGCATTTCAAACAACTGGTTTGTTGGGGGCCAAATGTGAGAGAAGGAAGCTCTAGGGATTTTATGGTCATCACAAGGTTTGGAGCCTAGTATTTCAATGGACAGTTTCTATCCGGCTTTATGTAAGCAATGGTTATCAACTGTAATAGCTAAGTAGAACCTCCAGTTTGAAAGGCAGTATATCTCCAAACATCAGATGCTACAGAGAAGCAGTAGGTGATGGCAGTATCTTTCACATACATTTTGGAGCTTCTAGTGTCACCTGCAGCTTTTTCCAGTCATTTCATTTTTGTCATTCCTACCTTATGTTCAGGGACCGCACACTATGCATGAGCCTCGATACACATGACTGTCACTTTGTGTGAACAGGGCAAGGTATGTAATTTCCAGCTTTGATATGTGCAATTGGTAACCCAGGCTACATGCATTCAGAACATAAGAAGAGCCCTGCTGGATCAGACCAGGAGTCCATCTAGTTCAGCATCTTGTTTCACAGAGTAGCCAACCAGTTGCCCTGGAGGGCCAACAAACTGGACACACTGTCCAAGGCCTTCCCCTGATACTGCCTCCCAGCTCAAGGATTCAGATTTGCTAGCTCTGTACATTGTTCACTATGGCTAGTAGCCACTGATGGACCTCTTTTCCAGCAATCTGTATAACCTCCTCCTTTTAAAGGAATCTGTGTTCATGGCCATCACTATTTCCATTGGCCATGAATTCTCCCATTTAATTATTCATTGAGTAAAGAAGTGCCTATTTGGGTCTGTCTTGAATTTATTACTCATCAACTTCATTGGGTGCCCCTGAGTGCATGGCAAGTCCCAGACTCCTTAGCTTTTCCTCATAGGAAAGGTGCATGTACCCTATTCATAAAAAATGGTGAGCACACGTTATCAGGAAGATTCAGGTAGCGCTCTGTCCTGTTATTACAAGGTAGGAGCACCAACACTGTCACAACTGAAAAAGGGTCGTTAGTCACAGAATTCAGGACCTTTGGTCAGATCCAGCACGTCATATTTCTCCCTTTTAATTGTGTGATTCAGACTGGTCCTATGAAGATGATGTGAGGTAGAGACCCAGTACTATGGACTTGCAGGCAGACTTTTTAGACTTTGGGGGAAAATGCTTGAAAGTAGCAAATCTGTACTTTTAAAACTATCCCCATAGCTGTGGAAGCTGAGCAAATAAAATACCCCTAGAAGAGTGATGAATAATTTAGTTTGCTTCAATGGGGCTTCTCTTGAGTAAGTGGCATCCAGGTTATCTGAAGTTGCAGGAATCATTATTGCTATGGAATTACATACAAGCCTTGAGAGCATTTTAGTGCAAGACTGTAAATGCAACAGCCTTTTTGTCTGTCAACAAATAGTCCCAGAATAGGAGGAACTATACAAATATTCCCTGGTATCCAAGAAGTGAAGTATGTCTTGCTACTATGCTCATGAATTCTTTTACCCTGCAAGACAGACTGATTGTATTTCTAAATGTCTGTTCCAATAGCAGAGCCCAAATAAGATGTGCAACTTCTAGGAACAGCGGCAACCCAGCTGTTCAAAGGGCTTGCAGCTATGTTTGCCAATTATGTCGTCTGACGAACAACGCTCAGTTTAATGTTATCTTTGCTTTCCTTTTAACAACCATACATTCCAACACCATGTTTGTGGTGAACACTGGAGAACACTGACAGCTTCATGATGGATTTGCATCAAGTGGGGAATATCTGCAGACGTTACATGGGAACCATTTGCAATGATGTGACCATTTGAAGCAGTATTCTCGTGGCAACCACTGTGTGTATTCTTTCCTTAAATCACACATTAGCCGCTCAACCAGTTGAAGGGGGTTCTCTGGAATGTGAAGACATTTCAAAGGGATACGAAAGATTCCTCATGTTATTACACTGAAATGTACTCAAAGAGAGACCAGGTCCCTTTATTCTGGATGAACAAATCCAAAATAAGTAACACCACCATCCATAACTACTCAAGATGTAAAATTATATGCTGTATACTCAGGAATTTAAAAAGGAATAACAAAATGCAACCTGATACAACATTTTAACTGTTCTGGTTGATAGTACAAAATAATGGAGGAAGTGCGTTAATGGGTAGTTGCAATTTCTCTAGGGAACTGATGTTCACATTCAGGAGACCTCTAGATCCCACTGGAGGTTGGCAACCCTAGATGGAAATCAGTGGCTTTAGAATCTACTGGGGCTCTCCTGGGGATCCAGTTTCATATTTGCATTTTCCTTAGCTGCTGCTTTATAAGTATGTCTGTGGAATTCCAAAATATCTATTTGCAGCTGAATGCTTTGTGATATGTAGTTGCCTTTAATATTCCAATGCTTTTTCAAGGGCCCTGGGCCAAAGAACCGCTGACTATTTTATAATGTGCCTGTCTTAGCTGTTGATTCAGTAGTTACTGAACAGAATTTCATATTTAAAGCCTTTTAATTCATTTTTTCCCTAGGAGAGATACAATATCTTACTAATTTGATGCAAGGGGGAAAACCCCAGTAGGATTCATGCATTCTGATTTAAGAAAACACTGAGACATGGAAACAGTCATTAGCATGCCACTCAACAACTGTGGAATGGATCTTTTGTTGTTATTGTTATATTGTTCCTGAAATTGCTGATGCAGTTCAATAGACAAAACCCTCAGCAGATTGGACTGAAACTGTAACCTGGATCTAGCTACCAGCTGAATTAAAAATGGGATTTGGAATTCCTGGATGTTGTCTAGAAAATAACCAATGAAACAAGCGCAATGTTCCATGAAAGGGAGAATTATAGAGACGAACGGAGGAGTTAATAGAAGCAGAACAGGCAGCAGCAGAGGAAGATGCTTCTGGAGACATTGTTTACTTCCCTCCATTGTGAGAAGTGTCTCTTTATTCCTACTCTCTACTTCCTTTCGTTTAGCCAATTTTTAATCCATAGAAGGGCTCGTCCTCTTATCCTATGCTTGCTAAGCTTACTCAGGAGTCTTTGGTGAAGTACCTCTTTTAACATGGTGAATTATGGACAGTTCAGTCATTTACCAAATCACTAAGCAAAGCAAGAAAGAGCTCAAAGCTGATCATGAGCAAATACTAATAGATGGCTTGAGCTGGCCAAACTTCTGGTAGCAGAAGCACACTTTGCTTAGATAAAATTGAGAGCATATCTCATTTTTATACCTGAAAAGCTTTATTCTTAAAATGTATAAAAGAGTATGAATTACCTCCTGGCAGCCGTTCCCTGGGTCTCTGCCTGAGCCCCTGTTCTGACTGAAATCTTTGTTCGGCATAAGCCACCCCTAGACAGTGACTCTTGCGGAGAAGCATGATTCCGTTTACTCTGAGAACAAGTTAATTCTTTTGGATCAATCAAATGACCCAATTATACCCAATGTAAAGATAAAGCTGATTTGACTGACATAAGGCCAGAACAAGGAATCATGAAGAGATGCAGCAGGCACTTTCCTCTTGGGCTCACTAGCAAGGTGGCTTCTCCAGCACACAGACTAGTGTGGCTAAGTTAGCCATTGGTTATGACACCTATCTTATCATAGGGATCAAATAACATCAATCACCTTTTACTTGTTAAATGCATATCTGGAAAACAGGCCTCAATAACAATTGCAGCTCTCGATGGCGTAAATTAAAATGACACATCTACAAAACAGTGTAACTTTATTAACATTTTAAAGGGGATTTTTTTTTTGCCTGTCAGAAACCTTTATTCTGTAGCTTTCTTTGGAAAACGGAAGGCAGCATTGTGTGAAGTCCCTGTGGACACACATTTATGTCTTCGTGCAAAATTCAGACACATAATAAGCTTTCTACTTATTATGGACAAAGCTTCCTTAGTCTGACCCTCAGTTACAATGATGAATGGGGGCAACTCCAGAACAATAAGGAAGGATATAAAACATTTTGCATGGATACTGCTAGGAGGGCCCCAACCTAGGTAGCCCAGGCGAGCCTGATCTTGCCAGATCTCAGAAACTAAGCAGGGTCAACCTTGGTTAATAATTGAATGGGAGACCTCCAACGAAGACCAGGGTTGCAGAGGCAGGCAATGGCAAACCACCTCTGTTAGTCTCTTGCCTTGAAAACCTCACCTGAGGTCACCATAAGTCAGCTATGACTTCAGGGCACTCTCCACCACCACTTCTAGGAGGATGCTGGGAGTTCTGTGAATTAAGCTCTCAGTGTTTTTCCCTTTACAAATCTGGTATGCAGTTCTGACTGGGGCAGTGGCACTAGGGGAGGGAGGGTTCTGGGCACCATCTGGAAACCATCTTGTTGCAGCTCTGTAGCTTGTTTGTTTGTATGCCAGTGTATGATTTTAATGCCTTTGACATGACATTCTCTGTGTATGCAACCTGCTTGTGTTCACTCAGGTAGCTGTCTAACTACTATTTAGGGCTCCCACCGGAGTGCCTTAACTTAGCAGGTGACTGAAATGTCTACCATTGGTGGCACAACGTTGCTGTCATGGGCCCATCAGTGCTAAGCTCAGGCTGGGTAGAACAACACATGATGCACAACAAGATGGCAGGCTCTGGAAATAGTAGAATGGACTGTATCACTTCGGACTGCAGTTGGGGATAGCATTCTTGAAACCCTGAAAGACTAGAATATCAGGATGAAAGATTATAGACCTGCTCATTCCGTGCTGTGTTACATTTCTGCTTGCAAGATGTTCTTCACATAGATGAGTATTAAAAATGTGATTCTCCACTTGCAATCTAAAATGGGTCAGTCCATTTTGTCACTGCACGCCTACCTTTGCTTAAAACTTAAAAGGCATTTGCTATCTCAATATTGGTTGAGAGAAAAAAGGACAGGCAAAATCAATTGCTTTTTGGGGGGATTTTTTTTATCCCCCAAGTTGTTTGTTTGTGTGTGTGCATGTTTGTGTGTACTAGGGTTGCCAGGTCCCCTTACCCTCCCAGAGAGGGTAAGGGGACTTGCTCCCAGGCTTTGTGCCGGGTTGATTTGGGCCTCCCAAAGGGTTAAATTGACCCAGAGCGAAGCCTGGGAGCACTCCCGGAGCCTATGAGATGACCTTACTCCTGAGAGTAACATAGTTGCACTATTCTGGGAACGTGTCCCAGGAGGCCTGTTCCCATGCCCTTCCCCCTTCCAGCCACGTGAGTGGTGGCAAGGGGAGGAGGCTGAGTCTAGGGAATCCCCTGCTCCCTCCAGGGGACTGGCAACCCACTGTGCTCAAAAATAAAACTATGTGGTGATTAGCTGTATTTTGGGAACGTGGTATACAAATTTTCAGGAATAAAGTTCCTCCTTGTTTGCATTTTGTTTTGTCAAAAGACAGAGAGAAATGGCTCTACCTTATGGACACTCTCCTCACTTAGGGACAGAATCATTTCATTCTTTGTGTGTGAATGTTCCTTCATATCAAAATATATTCAGGTATGGAACCCTTAAATGTCAGACAGTCCTATGTTGGCCTTTCCCCTGACAGATTCATTTTCTATGTATATGGAGGCCTTTTTAAAAAAAACTCGGAACAATGACTAATTTCTCCTTGCTCATTTCCTTAAAACTACGTTTTCTATGCTCATCTTACTATACAATGCCGTTTCATTTCTCATGAATAACTCTGCGAAAAAAAACTAACATTTAAGGAATATTAGAGCCCAACTAGACATGATGGTGTCCTTGAGTCCACCACACGGTTGCCTCCACCATTTTAGGGATTCAATTTCCTCTGTTTACAAATGTCACAGAGGCCTGGGGGGTCCAAGGATGAGGAGGGCTTTCTGTTCCCTCTGCCCACATGCCATATTCCAAAGCCCAAATGTGGAGAGGTTGGGGTCCCTCTAAATGCCTCAGTCCAGATCAGGACTGGACCCCCATGCCTTCTGCAGAGATAGTTTAATCCATAAAAAGGTGGAAGTGTCCCCATGTTGGACTTGGGGGTGCTGTCATGCCTGGTTTGGCTCTCAGTCACCTTCCCTCACTAGAATAAGTTTTTTGGATAAGGAGGACCAGAGATGGAGAGAACTGCCTCTGGATGAATTTACCCACTGAGGGCCAAGCTACAAGTGACGAATGACACTTGAACGACAAATGGATTGAATGGAGGGCAAGTGAACAGGGAGGAATACACTTGCCGTTCAAATGTCATTTGTCACTTGTAGTTTGGCCCTGAGTGAACGTGTTATGAACTTGGCCCAGAATTCAGAGGGGGTTTGTTACTGACTTGAAGTTTTCAGACTGAGAGCTTCCCATTCATTGGAAGCCACCTGGATTCAGGTTAGCTTCAGGTCTGAATTTTGGAGTACTCCTTCTCTCCCTATATTCTCTATATTCCACCAGGGCAACTTTGCTCATCTGAACAGGTCCTTCTGCAAGTACTACGCTACACATGGGCAAAATCAACAGCTGCCTGTACATGGACTTTCTCTATGGTGGAATAGTCTGCCTGAGGAGGTTAGGAAAGCTCTCACTCTCCCGGCCTTCTGTAAATGATGCAAAACTGAACTGTTCAAGAGGGATTTTTGTTCAGATGGGAAGGCTATACCGTAAGGAAGTGGTCTCAAGAAGAGATTCATCAGTAAAAGGATCAGAAGGGACCAAAGACTTCACTACTATTGTTGTAAACAGTGAGGTACCATAGTCTTCACTACTACACTATAAGTATGATCCTACTGGGTAGTTTCTTTCTTGCAAAATTGCATGTATATACCCATTATGTCAGGCTATGGATGACAGGCTATGGCAGATAGATCCCGGTACCATTGCAACAAGAAATCCAGGCTCTTGATTAAATGGCTTTATTTAGAAATCAAATCATTTCCACAGATATGTCCATAGGATTACTCAGAAGCAAGGTAAGCATCTAAGCAGTAAGAGCAAGATTGACAGGAATAGTAATGTGGGAAAATCCTTCCTCTTAACATATACGTTTGCTCCTTCCCCCTCCTAACAGTAAACAGGACTTTTGGCGTGAACTTATCCTGAGAACATCTCGCATTTTTGTACTATCAAGTCAAGACACTGAGAAAGCAAAAGATCAAAGTCGAGACATAGCAGTGCATGGGAGTGAGCAGTCTACAAGGTCAGAAGCACTGAAAGTTTCTACATTCCGTTAGATAAAGCACCTGCAACAAGCCTGTGAAAAAACAGTTATGGCGTTGGCAATATGACATAAAGTTATAGCATGAAACTGATTCAGAACAACAGGTCAGCATTGGCATTAGCATTGCTGACAACAGCATTAGTATTGGCATGGATGCAGCTCAGACATGACACATTACAGTTATATTGAAATGTCTTTGATATTGATTGTACTGATTCCACTGTGTAATCCACCTTGAATCTCAGTAAGAAAGGCAGGCTATAAATGATGTAAATGGATAAAATAAATAAATAAAAATAGTTTCCAATCAGTTTTGTTGCCAAGTCAGTAGGCATGGTATAAAATTATCAAACTTCCATAGTATAAAATTTTAGATGGCCTTCATGTCTTTCTTTACCCTTTCTTATGCAAAATGAAACTGGTCTGCAGTGAGTACCTTAACTGGCAAATGCATGAAATCCACTCACCTTCTCCAGCAGTTGTCTAAGCTGCCTGCTTTTGGCATCTCTGGAGCAGAGGTTTTGTTCTGGGGCAACCACTGTGCAAATACACCGTCCATCTGGGTCTTGAGCTGAACTATAGACTTGCCACCCTTCTTTGGGGCTGATCTGAGTCTGAAACAAAACAATGAGGCACAATCATGAGGGAAAAGAGGCTTCTATCAACAAATGACTTCTACCAAGTAGAAGTTCTATGACATTCGTCTTCAGCTGTGGGGACAAAGAAGGTCATCTTTCAATCAAAGGCAGGACCACACTGGCAGACTTTCCCCTGTTCATTTATATTTTTTTAAGTAGGAAAATGTTAGAAGGAAGAAGAGAGAAAGCAGGAGAGAAGAGATGGAGAAAAAGAAGAACAAAGATGGACTTTGTATAGAGAAAAGAAATTAAAAGTGGGCCTTGTTGTTGCAGTATTAGGGACTGTATCTGGGGCCAGTGAAGGAGCTTAATAATGTGGATGGAAATGAGCATGGCTGTGTATTCGACCACTAAATGAGATCATGTTTTGTAGGACTGCTGTTCATTTTAGGGTTCCTATTGTTTGAATGTGGTTGCCTGTAAGTATTTAGGTGCTCCAGTGCAAGCACTGCAGCCTGGTACATTAGCAATTATGCTCAGTACTCAATGCAGTGTCCTGTGACAGCACATTACACATGACTTTGGGGGCAGGACCCTGGCAACATTATTTATTTTTATTTTATTTGTAGCGTGTCCTTTTCACTGAGATTCAATGCAGATGACATGATATAAAACAATGCAACTGAACAGCATGAGATATTGGCCGAATCCATACTTCCCTACCTTCCGCTTTTCATGTGCATTAATTGCGCTGGATTCTATCCTGCAATGTCCCAGTCTGTGTTCACATCCCTTCTCTTACTGCTGCTGTCTCGCGGTATACTTCGTCCACATCCCTGGTAGAATCGCGCAATATGGGGCGGGTTTAGATCAGATGTTGCCGTTGACGACATCACGTTCATTCCCCCCCCCCATTTTTCATCAGATTTCCGCAATAGCGTTTTTTGCTAAATTGCTATGGTGAGGCCACACCCCTATGATGCCTGTGATTAGTTAATGTTATTCTATGCCTTCTTCTTTGAAATCCATTGGACCATTATTCTGGTGGGTTAATTTGGACTGATATTTAAGGTGGGGGTGATCCAAACTCTCCAAACGGGCAGACTAATTATTTGAATGTAATGTTAGAATGATGGATTTCTGCTATAACCATAATTTCAACAAACACCAAAAGGGAAAGGGCTTCCTCAAGAAGACTGTACCAAGGAAATATAAAGGAAGCACGCCAAGAATTAATATATTGCCCTATGTACAATGATACACTCAAAATTACAACAATGGGTGCAATAACAATTGTTTACAATAATCGTAAGAGCAAGAAAAGTTCAATATTTACAATAATCATAGGAGCAAGAAAAGTTTCATCAAATCCTATTGAACATTCAACAGGTAAGTGGTAATCACGTTGCTGTTAATGCATAATGTCCCAAAGTCCGTGGAAGCTAATTGAAGGCATCCAGTAACGCTGAGTGGCAGGAACGCTGAGTGGCAACGAGCTTACCGGTCCCATTCGATTTGGCTCGTTTCAGGATAAAACCTTCATCAGGCCACCAACCTATAAATTATCATTAAAAGTCCATCATAGACCATGCCACAATAACAATCATAAATACAATATCCAAATGCACTAATTAATACTCACTATTTGGATTCCAACATAATCTTAACACGTGAAGTTAACCACCAGGTACAGAGTCAATGTAAAGTCCATTCAAAGGTAAGGGGGAGATCATTCTTAAGACCATAAATACTGTCATCATTAAAAAAAAAAAAAATCAATTAAGTGCATTCACTGAACCATTTCATTAAACTCTGATCCTGAAAAGACCCACATCTATATATGGAGTCTACTTTTTTAAAAGGGAACAGGACCAAATTGGAATCCTGAAGAACAAATGTTCTCCATTGCGAGTGACCCCCCAGGCACACCAATATTTTATTCATGTTAAAATTATATTGTTAGAAAGGGTATTTATCCTTTATATCCTTAAGAGAATTTTCATCCCAAATACAGACCAGAGAACTCCACAGTCTGCCTAATTTTCCAAGTTATTTATACACCACAATGGGTGTTGAATCAAAAACATTCATTAAAAACGGAGAAAGAATTGGTCAAAGCAAGAGATAGTGACAGCTGTCAGGGGAGCCCGTCCCTATCCGGTTTAAGTTATCCCGGAAATCACAAGAAGACTGAGTAGTCAATTTCAGTATTCAGACCCTGCGGTACCATGGTTTTTAATCTAAAAATCCATCTAATCTCTGCCTGCAAGAGGCGACGTTTATTCGCTCCCAACTTAGGTAACACCTCCAATACTGAAAATTTGAAGGTTTTGTCCCTACCATGCGTCTGCCACAAATGCTGGTGGAGTGTTGTTATCTCACTACAGTTTTTAACCCGTGAAACGTGTTCCTGGATCCGCTGACGGATCGGCCGGGTAGTGCAGCCTACATATAGGAGGGGACAGGCACATTGAAGGAGGTAAACTACATTATCAGTATTACAAGTGGAGAACCCTTTTGATTGGGCTGATTGACTAGATGACGGATAATTTATATCTCTAAGATCACAAGACAGGGCGCACACACTGCAATGTCCGCAGGGGAAATGCCCCTGCGGCAAGGATTTTTCTTCCAAAGGTGTTCTAAAATCGGAATGAACTAGTAAGTCCTTTAAGTTCCTAGTGCGGCGAAATCCTATTCTTGGTGGAGACCCACATCCCGGAATCTCAAGGAGGATGTGCCAATACTTTCTAATAATCTTAGTAATCGGGCCAGATAGAGGAGAATAGTCAATGGCCCAAGAGATGCCCGTGGTTGCAGGATCCTTTTGCCTATAAGTAAGTAATTGCGGTCGGGTCAATCCATCAGCTTTTTTCATAGCAATGGGAAGGGCTTTTAAAGCACGAGGATACCCAGATTGGGTGATCTCCCGTGCTATGAAAAAAGCTGATGGATTGACCCGACCGCAATTACTTACTTATAGGCAAAAGGATCCTGCAACCACGGGCATCTCTTGGGCCATTGACTATTCTCCTCTATCTGGCCCGATTACTAAGATTATTAGAAAGTATTGGCACATCCTCCTTGAGATTCCGGGATGTGGGTCTCCACCAAGAATAGGATTTCGCCGCACTAGGAACTTAAAGGACTTACTAGTTCATTCCGATTTTAGAACACCTTTGGAAGAAAAATCCTTGCCGCAGGGGCATTTCCCCTGCGGACATTGCAGTGTGTGCGCCCTGTCTTGTGATCTTAGAGATATAAATTATCCGTCATCTAGTCAATCAGCCCAATCAAAAGGGTTCTCCACTTGTAATACTGATAATGTAGTTTACCTCCTTCAATGTGCCTGTCCCCTCCTATATGTAGGCTGCACTACCCGGCCGATCCGTCAGCGGATCCAGGAACACGTTTCACGGGTTAAAAACTGTAGTGAGATAACAACACTCCACCAGCATTTGTGGCAGACGCATGGTAGGGACAAAACCTTCAAATTTTCAGTATTGGAGGTGTTACCTAAGTTGGGAGCGAATAAACGTCGCCTCTTGCAGGCAGAGATTAGATGGATTTTTAGATTAAAAACCATGGTACCGCAGGGTCTGAATACTGAAATTGACTACTCAGTCTTCTTGTGATTTCCGGGATAACTTAAACCGGATAGGGACGGGCTCCCCTGACAGCTGTCACTATCTCTTGCTTTGACCAATTCTTTCTCCGTTTTTAATGAATGTTTTTGATTCAACACCCATTGTGGTGTATAAATAACTTGGAAAATTAGGCAGACTGTGGAGTTCTCTGGTCTGTATTTGGGATGAAAATTCTCTTAAGGATATAAAGGATAAATACCCTTTCTAACAATATA
The DNA here is from genome assembly GCF_028583425.1 of Eublepharis macularius. NCBI lineage: Eukaryota > Metazoa > Chordata > Lepidosauria > Squamata > Eublepharidae > Eublepharis > Eublepharis macularius. Next base: position 48,547,866 of record NC_072794.1, on the reverse strand, counting down.
ATTTTAACATGAATAAAATATTGGTGTGCCTGGGGGGTCACTCGCAATGGAGAACATTTGTTCTTCAGGATTCCAATTTGGTCCTGTTCCCTTTTAAAAAAGTAGACTCCATATATAGATGTGGGTCTTTTCAGGATCAGAGTTTAATGAAATGGTTCAGTGAATGCACTTAATTGATTTTTTTTTTTTTTTAATGATGACAGTATTTATGGTCTTAAGAATGATCTCCCCCTTACCTTTGAATGGACTTTACATTGACTCTGTACCTGGTGGTTAACTTCACGTGTTAAGATTATGTTGGAATCCAAATAGTGAGTATTAATTAGTGCATTTGGATATTGTATTTATGATTGTTATTGTGGCATGGTCTATGATGGACTTTTAATGATAATTTATAGGTTGGTGGCCTGATGAAGGTTTTATCCTGAAACGAGCCAAATCGAATGGGACCGGTAAGCTCGTTGCCACTCAGCGTTCCTGCCACTCAGCGTTACTGGATGCCTTCAATTAGCTTCCACGGACTTTGGGACATTATGCATTAACAGCAACGTGATTACCACTTACCTGTTGAATGTTCAATAGGATTTGATGAAACTTTTCTTGCTCCTATGATTATTGTAAATATTGAACTTTTCTTGCTCTTACGATTATTGTAAACAATTGTTATTGCACCCATTGTTGTAATTTTGAGTGTATCATTGTACATAGGGCAATATATTAATTCTTGGCGTGCTTCCTTTATATTTCCTTGGCATAACCATAATTTCAACAGTTAAAAAAATTAATTTTAACAGCCACCGATATTTCCGATTGTCCGGCATCCTAAAAATGACACGGAAATGGAAATGACGCCATCCCTTGATGTCTCCGTGGGGATTTTAGAGCACCCCGATTAAGATTTATGGCTGGGATTGTGCAACAATGCTGGGAAAGTCCCCTTTTAAAAAAAAGGGAAAGGGCGGGCAGGCAGGCATGCTGCGGAGAGAGTGGAAAAGCTTGGTAATTGCATGGCAAAGAGGGATGGTGTTCTGGAAAGGCTGCAAACACAGAAGTGGGGAGGTTTGAAGGGGCAGTCTCCTTGTGAAACGCTTCTATTTGTCTACATCCACGGTGAGAACTGCGCAAGAGAAGCGTTTGAATGCATGACAAATTCGTCTGAGGGGCAACATGAAAGATGTGAGAGAATGGCGGGATTGAGGTAAGAGTATGTGAACAGCTCTCTGAGAAGCGAATAACGGGCGGAAAAAAAGCGGAAAACTTGAGACGTGTGGATTCGGCCATTCAATAAACAATTGAATAGTCTAGGACTACAAAAGTTAAAAACAATGCAAAAATGGAATTCCATAATGAGAAAGAGAATGCATGTAACAAACGGCGGCCTAGACTACAGTCCTATCCCCTTTATAAAACTGCCTTCTGGAACAATGGTTGTTGTGGGTTTTCCGGGCTGTATTGCCGTGGTCTTGGCATTGTAGTTCCTGACGTTTTGCCAGCAGCTGTGGCTGGCATCTTCAGAGGTGTAGCACCAAAAGACAGAGATCTCTCAGTGTCTTCTGGAACCATTACATTATACTACAGCCATATTCCCTTGGTAAAAATGCCCTTCTATACATTTCTACTTTACAGAGTTTGAGGCATAATTGTGGGAGCCATCCTGGTCTCCTCAGGCAAGTCTCAGGTCTCCCCAAGGACCAAGCCACAACAGAGACCCCATGTGTACAGACAACTAGTGGCACCTTCAGAAGACTTTGCAACATCTTTCCCCAGTGATTGATGCAGACAGGTAAGATATTCATGTTGTGCACATCTTCCCTCCAGCCACTGACTGAGACCTGTGGGAAGTTCACCCTCATAAGACATGATTTTTCTAATCAGGGATGAAATTCTTTGAGCTAGTGAGTGGAAGCCTGAGAAGTGATTTGCATAGGTAAGCCCACTCCGATAACATCTGAACACACGAAGCTGCCTTATGTTGAATCAGACCCTTCGTCTATCAGGGTCAGTCTTGTCAACTCTTGCAGGCGACACTTGCTGCAGGGTCTCGGACAGAGGTCTTTCACGTCACCTACAGCCTCATCCATTTTAAATGGAGACACTGGGAACTAAAACTGGGACCTTCTGCCTGCCAAGGAAATGCTCTACTGCTGAGCCACAGCCCCGAGGCTCCCAGACATGACATAAGACAAGGACAACCACAGAAATTGCAGCTTACACAAACTAAAGAGATGCAAATTCATTCCTCCTCCATACACACTCACAATCCACAGCAGGTAGCACACACCACCAGCAAAGTATTGTGCCAATATTGCCATTAGTTGTGATAAATAACAATGCACAACTTTTCTATTCAATAAACTGCTGCACACCAGACACAAAAAGCACGCATCAATATACAAGTGAGTTACATAGGCAAAGTTGTCTGGTTCCTTTTTATTAACATACAAAAGAAAACCGATTGTTAATCAGGCAGAGCTGAGTATTTTTTAAAATAAAGAAAAATGACAGAGGTTTAAGGATGTGTGGCAGTCTGACTCTGCTGTAGAGATCATCTTGCACAATTGTCCGAGCAAAGGCTCGGAACAAGACATGTGTGAGGGAGGAATTCTGGAAAGAAGTATAAAGAAATCAAGACCGTTAGGCATTTCTCTACCTCAAGTTCTGTTCAAACCTCTCAGGAGCTGTGTTAATTGGAGAATGGATACTGCACTACAGATTAGCCATTAGCAAAGCTGGAGATAGATTTGAGAAGCAAGTTACATGAAACAAACTTCCTTTTAAAACTCCGATTTATGACCTAGGCTGGATGTACACATGCAGCAAATTGAAATGTTAGAACAGACTGAACCACTTCAGTGAGCTGATGGTGTAATCAGATTTTAACACTCCCCTGTGCAAAGAAATCGGTGCCAAGTAGAAAAGTAGCAAACTTGCCGAAAGAGCTGGGCTAGATCCTTTTTCCTGATGTGTTCGTTTTCTACTTGCAGAGCTATTTACACAAGGGAGAATTCACAAATGGTATCTCCACCTTGAGTTCATTTTACCATTTCAAGACATTGTCACTTCATTCAACTGCCTGTGTAAATCTAGTCCTAAGCATCAGAGGATCCACAAATATAGCGTTTCACTTGTTCTGGGCTTACTTTGTTGAGGGGCAACTTCTGAAGAAACAAAAAGGGACTTAGACTTTTCTATGAATTGCACTTCAGCACTATTATCTAGAGGAACTACCAACCACCAGGTGGGGCCTGGAGTTCTCCCAGTATTACAATTGGTCTCCAGAGATCAGTCCCCCTGCAGGAAATGGCAGCTTTGAAGGGCAGATTGTATGGTACACCATAGAGTCTAAGAGAAATGGAAGTCCTAGAGTGATATCACATCACATTCCCACTGAGCTCCCTCCTCTCGCCAAACTCTGCTGTCTCTAGGAACCACCCCCAAATCTTCAGGAATGTCCCAAGTCAGAGTTGGCAATCCTATTATCTAATCAAAGCTGGATGATATATGTTCTCTACCTACTGCACATATTATTTATTGGCCACCTGATTCAAAAATAAAGATGCTGTCTTGTTAATTTGACACCCTATATGTAGCATTGCTGCAAATAGTGGCTACTAAATGAAACTGGAAGCATTAATATTCATGCTTGTAAACTCTGCCTAAAAGTAAGCGTTGCAATATCTAATTTCCAAGGGAAGATGTTATCTCACTGGATTAGGAAAAGGAAAAGGATCAAGAGGCAGAGAAAGTGGGGTGGGAATATTTGTCTTTCCCTTGGTGGTACTTGTTTGTTCATTACTGTTCCAGGACGGTGCCTCAAATGTTTTGAACTTCTTCACCCCATTCTAAATTTACCGTACCTTCTTGGAGCCCAAACCCAGGATCAATGCAGGTGAGGTGACCCTTGTAAATGCAGACAGATACATGTGTAGCCTAGTGCAGCATGCAAAGTTGTGGACTGGGGTACCAATTCCAGACTAGCACTGCAGGAGGACAAGGACAAGCTCTGTTAATGGGAAACATAATTGGAACAAAGCAGCTGCTTTTCCTATGAAATCAGCTTTGGGATAATGGGACAGTGGGGGAACAGTTGCCCCCTTCCTGCAACAATCCTTAGTCAGGAGTAGGTCTGGGCTGGTGCAAGGGAGAAATTCGCCCCCAGCCTTAGTTTCTCAAGAATTGCCAAAACTTTCCACCCTTGCTTTCTACATGTCCTCCTAAGAATGACCCATCCCACAGTTTGAAAATCACTGCTGTGCATGAAAAATAACAAGGCATATTATTTTAAAAGGCTTTCCTGTTGAAAGTGTTGCAGAAGACAGAAATATCTTCTTTGGCTATGTCAGTTGACAGTTATTATGCATGCGTGTTCATGTGCATGTGTGTAGAGCGGGGATTCTATAGAACTCTGGGATTAATACAAATAATGATGCAGAGCGTGTCTCATCTCTATCCATTATTCCTTTTGCACAACCATCCTCATAGTGCTCTATGAAGCCCCTAAGGGATGTAGGTGGGATAGATGCCTTGATAGGAAGGAGGTATCCAAGTTTGCTTTAGAAAAACATGCAATAGTGCTGTGTTCTCTTTCAAACCCGATACTAGCTAGATGTGACTTCTGTTACTGGAGAGGGAGAGCACATCTTTCACTTTCTGCTGGAAAAGAATTTTTTTCCATTTCTTTGGGGGGCTGAACTACAGCAAACTCCTGTTTCCTCGGCCTTGTTCATTAAGGTAACTTGAATGAGCAGGTGAATTTGTGTGTGTCTGCGTGGGGGCAGGTGTCAGCAGAAATGAGGGTTGCTTAACTTTTTATGCACTCATTCTTATGCATTCATATGCACTTATGCTCTTCTATCCAGGCTTTTCAGTTTTTAAGTGCATGATCTTCTGATTTCAATTCTGCAGAGAAAAAACCCAATGATAACAGATTGAGTGATTATTTGCAGGGGAGAATTGACCGGCAGGAGACAATTGAATTATCTCCCTTACCACACTGGTTCTGCATGGGTTACATTTGAGTGCTGGTGTGAATGAAAGGAAGTGGATGGGTACAACAGTACATGCTGTGTATTGGAGTGTAGAGACACATTGTACCACTTTTGTCTCTATCAGAGGTTTACCCATTGCATGGTAGATAAGTTTTGACCCTGTCCCTCAACTGTGTCCCAGATTGGATCATGTCTGTTTAGCACCACAGAAATCAATTCTGACTTATAAGTAGGGGTTCTTTTACTCAGCAAATGTAATCAGGTCGGATTGCATCTTAGAATCCAGAGCTGTACTGTAAGATGCAGTCAAGCCATTTTGTATAAAACAGTGTCAATACATGCAGGAGAAGGGTGGCTAAGTGTATCTCCAGATGCGATGAACGAGGAACAACCATGGATGATAAAAACAAATGAACTATTAACAAGGAGAAAATGAAATGGATATAATTTCAGGCAGATAGAATATGTCTTTTAAGCAATTGACAAAAATTATTCCTCCCCCCCCCGATCAATTCTATAAGGGAGGTATTTATAGAGCAATCTAATACATGTGTACAATGAAATCCAATTCTCCAAGGCCCCAAATACGTAAATTAACATGAACTAGCATATCTGTCTTTTAACTATATCGAAAACATAGTTTGGAGTGGTAAATTAGTAAAAAGTTCCCCTGAGCAAGCAGATAACAACAATGACTAAAAATGGGATGTACTGTAATTTGTCTTAATAAAATAGTATGGTTGAGAAAATGACATATCCTGAATATGAGTCGAAACCATTCTGAAATCTAAGTCCTTGACTTTATTTTTAAAATACAGCCTTGCCTAACTGGGAGTAGCAACCTGTAGGGTCCTAATGGGCTTTAATGTAAAGCCGTTACACTGAAGTCCTGCTCCTTTTGAGGCAAGTTCTTCTAAGCAACTTGCAGGTGGGGACTGCAAGCAGACCCGCATCCTGGCTGAGATCTGGGCCGTTTCCACACGGCTTACCTGAAGCCGGGCCATGGCGCAACGTTGCGGATCATGCCGGGGAAAACACGAAATATCGTGTTTTCTTGCGCGAGTTTTGTGCGACGTCGCGCAAAACTCGTGCAAGAAAACGCGATATTTCACGTTTTCCCCGGCATGATCCACAACATTGTGCCATGGCCCGGCTTCAGGTAAGCCGTGTGGAAACGGCCCAGATTAGCTGTAGCAACATATCAGAATCACATTCCCTGAGACCAGTTTCTAAGCTTGTGCTTTGGCAAGATAGTAAGCTTTTAAACTAAGAGGAAAAGAAAGGGAAGGAATGTAATATAGCACTGCTAGCAGAAGAAAGTTCTTCCCTTCATCATGTACATCACAGGCACTTGGAAACAACAAAAGGATCAAAACAGCCACAAAAATATGCAGGAAAACTAAAGCTACTGTGAAGGAAATACCAGTGTTTGTTTTTTTAACCTTGGGCAAACAAACCTTGGGTAGTGTAGTTCACTAAACTGTTATGCGAGGAGGAGTTGAATAAACCTCAGAGTAAGTCATAGTAAGTCACGTGCATGCCAACAACTACCAAGAACTGCCCCCCTATCCATTTATTCAATATTTATTCAGTATCCCTTGACAATAAAGGAATAGAACAGCACCAAGAATATCAGAGATACAAGATAAAGTAATGAAGAAAATATAATTAGGTAAATTCCACTTTATATGATAATTTCAGTTTGATAAAGGGTAAGAAAATACCCCAATACCATCAGAGTTATACTGTGACATTCACAATTAATTAAAAGAGGCTGGGGAATAAAGCTCAGGCTGCCAGCATCCAGGAGGTGGCTGGAGATCTTCCAGAATTACAAGAGATCTCCAGGTCACAGAGATCAGTTTCCCTGGAGAAAATGGCTGCTTTGGAGGGTGGATTCTATAGCAATATACCCCGCTGAGCCCCCTTCCCTCCCCAAACTCCTTGCTCTCAAGGCTCCACCTCCAAAATCTCCAGGAATTTCCCAACCCGAAACTGGCAACCCTAAATGAAACTCTACTGGGCAATCAATGTCATTCATGGAATATGGAGTTGTAAAAGATTCAAAACAAAGTTTTATGAATCTGCCCCTGCTTGGTGTCACTTTGAGCTCATTGTTAGTTAGTATTTTGAGCATTTTAAAAAAGTAAAACACAAGATGTTTAAAATTTGAAACTGGGAAATAAAATCAACACATTAATACATCCTTCCACAGCAAATAGACGCATACAAGAAAGGAACATGCAATGGTCAGAGGGAGGGAAAATCCACACTCAATTTCGCTCTTCTCCTACCATTTCCTCTCCCACTCCTCGAATTCCACTTTCTCTGCTTTCCAGCCCTCCTGCAATTTATTTATATTCAGTTTATACCACCCTTCAAAACAAGGTAAAGCTCCCTCAGAGTGGTTTACAAAGTATGTTATTATTATACCCACAACAGTCACCCTGTGAGATGGGTGGGGCTGAGAGAGCTAGAAGCTGTGACTGACCCAAGGTCATCCAGCTGGCTTCAAGTGGAGGAGTGGGGAATCAAACCCCGTTCTCCGAGTCCAGATTAGAGTCCCGCTGCCTTAACCACTACACCAAACTTCTTACTCAGGTTATGTGAGAGGCAGGAAGGAACAGTTTGGCCTCCTCCCCACTGCAGCCTCCTGTCACACATAGCTACGGCATCATACAGGTCCCAGCAGATTAAATTGAGTAAACAATTTCAGTTACGATGAAGTTCCTATACACACAGGACATCTCCATATGACACCTGCCTTTATTTAATATACATTTAATTAATCCAGATTAGAGTCCCACTGCCCTTAACTGCTTCACCAAACCGACTTCCACCATGCTATCACGTGCAGAAGAAAATGCTTGAACCCTCTTTGCTCCCCTCAGATGACTAAGGGCCAAGCTACACATGACGAATGACACTTGAACGGCAAGTGGACTGAGTGGAGGGCAAGTGAACAGGGAGAAATACACTTGCCGTTCAAGTGTCATTCGTCATGTGTAGCTTGGCCCTGACTGATTGATGGTGGCATATTCCCCCCTCCTCTTTGTCGTTGTTCTCCCCTCAGCCCTCCAGCCATTCCTTACCTGCTCCTCTTCCACCTGCTTTCTACTTTCAGTTTTTTCAGATTTTCCTACAAACCTAGAGGTTTCCCTGGGTTTGCATAAAAATCTTCCTTCTCTGTACGTGGCCCCATTATGTGGATTTTTTTGGACTGCATCCTAAGGAAATTTTTAGAATTAGGTATGTTCAGAATTAGATATATTGATGTTCCCTTAATTACGTATAATTATATAACTGCCTGAACGATTTACTCAAAACATTAAACTCTTCCAAAGAATAATCATCTTACCAACATTCACATTTACTAATATCCTCCTAGACTTTCAAAAATGAGATTGTCTTACCACTTTGCAAACAATTTTATACTCTTCTAACTCTTCACATCAAAGGCTTAAAAGATAATAGGAACAACATGTTTTTTCCCCCAAAATCTTTTTTTAAAGGTAATGATGAGTGGTATCACCCATAACAATCACATTAGTGCTGATTGCATTTGCTGGGGTAAGAACGGCCTTTTCCCATTAACAAAATATTGCATAAAGATTGCTGGAAAACCCCTATATTCCCAACAGCTGGGCAACTCCTAAGAAGGAGTAACAAAGTACATTTATTGTCTCAAAAGGCTTATAGAATGAGTTTGACTGAATTTGCCTTAGGGGTTGTTGGAAAAGAAGATTCAGCGCTGAATTATACCGTCTATAATGCCCCCTCCCATCTTTATTATTGCTAAAGTGAAGGGAATCTGATAAAAACAAAACATAACAAGATTACAAGCTGAAAGGACCGATTTTAACTGGGTTTGGACAGCTGGAGGCATTGTACACTGGAACCAGTCCAGCTGATCAAAGATATTAAGGCATGTAATGGAAGGGAAATGTGGTTCACTAAGATAAGTATCTGTTCTCTTTCCCAGAAAATTGATTCCTTACCCTGCTCAATGTACAACTCGTGATCCACCACATGCATGGTGGCTTCTATGTCATGTGCACTGTCCCAGGCACATGGTAAAAGATGGAGTGGGCCACCATACGTGGATGGCGGGCGGCATTTGGCTTGAGAATACTCCAGTTGCTCAGGACTGTGGACTAAAGGTAAGTTAGTGCTTCTCAAACTTCTGGAAGTGGGACCCCTCTTTAGACTTATTGTGCTGTTCAGAACCCACTTGCAAAGTAACTCCATGCTAGTTTCACCTTCACAACATAAAATGTAGGCATTATATACATTACCTTACATACATTATGTACATTACATCACATCAGTTGACACTGAATAAGTTTGGATCCTGTTTTTTTATGCCTATTAAAATATATGGTATTATTGAGCAACAGGCTGTATTTCATGATCATTTTGCCCCTTATGCAAAAGCAAACCCAAATTTGTCGGTGAGCATTCCAGAACTCTAGAATCTGCATCTAGCCCATCCTATTTCTCCTCCGTCCTCCAACCCACTTGTGACAGAATTGCAACATACTTGTAGATTGACACCCACAGTTTGGGAGCCATTGAAATAAGAGGTTTGATCCAAAGCATCACCAGTGGATTGAAGCTGTCTGAGTGGGACCCCCCCCCCCCGCTGCTGATGATCTATGTCTGGCGGCTATCAGTCATGAGACAATTTTGACACGAAGCCCTTGGAACTGTAACCTGTGCTTATCCCAGACTCTGAGCCTTATCAAGAGTTTGTTTCCTTGCATTTCTAGCACCAGTCCAGCATAGGGCTGCCAACCTCCAGGTAGGCCCTGGAGACCTCCCAGAATTACAACTGATCTCCATCTGAGAGAGATTAGTTCCCCTGGAGAAAATGGCTGTTTCAGAAGGTGGACACTGTGGCATTATAATGCACTGAGACCCCTCCAATCCTCAAACCCAATCCAATCCTCAAATCCTGCCATCCCCAGACTGCACCCCCGAATCTCCAGGAATTTCCCAGTTCAGGGTTGGCAGCCCTAGTCCAGCCTGATATCCCCATTTTGAGCTACAGACATTCCTAAGGGCTGTTTTACAAATGTATGTTCTTTCTTTGACGACTGCAGCCTCAAGGGCAGACTGCCATGTCTGAATGAGTCACCCCCAAACAAGTACTACCAATAGGACACTCACAGCAGCAGGTCTGATCTCCCCCCCCCCCAGGGCCATGTCAGACCAACTACCCTGCGTAAGAGAGCCACAGAAGACATCATTTCATGCCTGCTCTTGGGTCACCGTGGAGTTGCCCCCATTTTCTTCTCCCCTTCTTCACGAGGAACTAAATGTTCTAAATGCTCTTCATGTGTGGGAGGCTTTCTGTTTGTTTAGATTTTGTTTCAGGGTTTTTTGTTTTTATTTGCATTCAGATCTAGTATTTTAACATATTGCTTTTCAATCTCTCTCTCACCCACAGTTTTTCCTCACAGGATCATTTATTCTATGACTTTGGTATTTAAATCAAACATTAAAAAAAATAGAAATTGTGGCACTTTGAAGACTTGCTTTGTTCCAAATGCCCGGTTTTTGAGAAGTCAAGCCCCTCTTTTGATAGCCTCAAAGATTTGTTCACAAGCAACACTTCTAGCAATTTGGCATCTGCACAGGGGCAGCATTTGGCATTCTGGTTCAGTAGCTGCTGATTACTCACGCTTGATTACTATGCCCTGGGTCATCATTGGATGTCTCTTTTAAAAGCAGACAAGGTAGGCCGCATGTGCTGCTTTTGGACGTGTGCCTTTGGCACCACTCCTCTCTCTCCTCCTCTTCCTTTGTTGCTCACAACTAGGACTCTTTCCTTTCCACACTGTACACCACATATAAAGGGGCTCAGATGAGTGTAAGTCTGTTTAGGAATGTATTGTTAGTTTGAAGCAGTGCTCAGGATCTTTGAGCCTGGGCAGGGGTGGCACCAGGGTTTCTGGCACCTGCGGCTGCCCCTACATGCAAGCGTACGTAGTGCACACGTGTCCCCAGACCATGATGATGTCACCTCATGATGATGTCATCACGCAGCAAAGCCGGCCCCATTGGCTGGCAGGTGGCTGGGATGACGCGCGGAGGCTGCCCGCGCTCCGCACGCTGCCCTGGATGCCCGGCCGGGGGTGTGTGGCGGTGGTGGTGGCATGGGGCTGGCCAGCTGCAGCTCCATGGTGCATGCGTCTGCCCCCGGCACCCCCTCCGATGCCCCAGTGCCCACGGCACCTGCTTCACCACCTCAATGGTGGTGCCAGCCCTGAGCCTGGGAACCTGAAATGAAATCGAACAGGACTTTCTTAGCCACTGATGCACTTGGCTAATTGCTGCTTCAATACCCTAGGCCATGGGTTCCCAAAGTAGTGCCTGAGGGCATCATGGTGCCCACCAACACCTTACCTGGTGTCCACCATGTGTTTTCAGAAAGTGGGTGGGGCCAGGTGGGGCTCCTGCCCAGCACAGTTTTTGGTTGGCCATTGGAAACCTGATAAGCTGTGCAGATAAAAATATCATTACGCAGCTGCCACCACAGTGTTGGTTTCATTCCCCCTCTCACTCCTCTTTCACAATGGATTTTTAAAATTACCCCTCTTCTTCCTTGCATTTGGACTTCCTCTCTGAGTGTGTTGCTTTGTGTCCCATGGCAACCATTTTGTGGTTGCGCTCATCACAATGGGTCAGAATTCCATAGGTGCTCACAGCTCAAAAAGGTTGGGGACCCCTTAGCTACATGAACCCTCCTTCCTATTCATTTGCTGGCGAGCCTCTTCACACTCCCCTGTCCCAACACCCCCGACTGGTTTTTAAAGAAGATTCCATCCCCTTGGTCAGAAAATGGTATTAAAGAGGGGGTATTGCAAGAATGCAGATCCTCAAATTATTCCCAATCTGGACACCTGCCTGTCCTATTAAAGAACATTGAGTCAGGAATCTGTACGGCACAGAGGGAAACTCCTCACATCTGCAGTCACTCACTGTGAAATGAAAATGTTCTATGTACCAGATGGAGAGGGGGAAGTAGCAGTGGTGGATGGGAAAGCCATGGAGAAACAATGCAAAGATGCATCCACAAGCAATTTTTTTCACAGTCAAGTACACATGTGAATTGTTCACATAGAAATGAACAGCATGTTGAATATTCAGTAGTGCTGTGCTGATGGCAACTTGAACGTAGCTTGTGAATTGAACTGTCAGAGGACCAGCCACCTCTGATTGTGTGGTAATGGTGATGCATGTCCATTATGGATGAATGAAATAAGGGACTAGAACTACCCATCTTGAACCTTAGCAATGGGACAGGTTATACATCTGTGCAACAATATTTGGAGCCTTCGCTCCAAATGTTGCACTTACTCTTTATTCGACATAGGGCTGTCTGCTTTGATGGTGCCCTACAGGGGAACATAAACAACAAAGAAATTTTCTGGTCCTGTGCAGCTTACAATCTAATCTGGGGCAGTGGGGGAGACAACAAGAGAGGAGGAAAGGAAGGGCGAGACCAGGCAATGAATATGCAAAACTCTTCCCAAGGCTAACAGATTCCAAGTGTATTTCTGAAACACGCCTGACTAGAAGAGCTCTTAGCATCTTGCACATTGCAGTTGTGTGATTCTAAAAGTAATCACCACAAGATGTTTTTAAATAACTTCCCCCGTTCATCTGATGCAAATTTAGCACAAAGAAATTCCTTAGGCACCACAGAAGGGTATTGTGATTGGCTGCCCAGGCTTAAATGATTGATGATATTAGGCTATATTTAGGCCACACTGCTTCCGTGCCTTCTGTTTTTTTGTAATTATCTCCAGCATCTTGATGAGTTTAGAAGGGCTTCTGCTCCTAGGAGAAATGGCACAGCAATGAACAAGTGCAACCAGTTAAAAAGAAGAGTTTGTGTGTGTCACACATACACAAGCACAGAGAGAGAGCAAGAGCGAGAGAGAGAGAATGCAAAAATATGTCTCTTTCCACCTTTGTCACTTAATCCTAAACTCAGGCAAAAGCTACCTTGCCCACCCCCAGAAAAGGAGCTAGAAAGCATCAAAATTGAACAAAAGCTGTTGAGCTGACTCGTACAAATGGAAGTTTACTGCTGGCCATTCTGATTGGGGGGTGGGGAATCAAGGAAGCTGAGGAAAAACATCTCCCCCCTTTCTAAACAGAAAAAAGAGGCCTGCAATAATTAAATACATTTAGGCTGGAATAATAACTGTGCGAAGCTGAGAATGAACTAGCGTTATATAACTGAGTCTCATAAACAAGAAAACAGACACATTCCCCACCCCAAAGAACTAACGAGCAAAGAAATTGGCATCAGAGAAGGCAACAGGGGAAGAGGAGAGTGAGAGATGAATAGGAGGAAATGCATTAGCGTGAGCTTAAGTTTGGTTGCAATGGGGAACGTGGACTATGGAGTTATGCCAAAGATTCTGCAGATAGAGGGTGTATTTTGAGGATTCAGTGGTGGCACCACATGATGATGATGATGATGATGATGATGATGATGATGATGATGATATTAGTGTCTTGGTGCTTTACCAGGACAGGTCAATGGCCCAGGAATTTACAGTCTAAATATAGACAGGAGCTGGAGATGGGGAACAGCCAACAGAGAGAAAAAAAGGAGAAGAAACAAGGGAAACAACATCAGAGAGGGGAGAGCTGGGAGAACTAAGGGTGACATGAGATGGATGGGAGTGAGTGAAATTTCACATAGCTACTTGTAGATGCAGGTGATGAGATTCACAGGTTTGCTATTAGAACACCTGTTGTAGCCTTTGGATTACAGGTCAAATGTTTCAAGCTGCAATTTCTGCTTCTCAGTTTCAAAACTAAGGGACATCGTTTGTGGAGACATTTTCTTGCACAAGCCCCATTGAATTGAACAGGAGCTGTGCAAGAACATAATGGTCCCATTAATGAGTCTGGCACTGAAGTGGGTACTTAATGGCCAGGGGTCTTGACAGGGCATCAAAATCCCATCCACTTCAAACAAGCAGCGAATGTAATACACACATCTCTCTCTCTATTTCTCCAAGTCAACTGACGAAATATTAAAGGAAATTTGCAATGTACCAGCAACTCTTCTCAGGATTGCACTGTTAGTTTCCTTCATTCATGAGGCAGTAAGTGCAGCAAAAGCATCCAGAACTGGACAGATCTCTCTCTAGTGGGAAAGGGCAAGAGTCCAGTAGCACCCATAAGACTAACAGAATTTGTGGTGGGGTATGAGCTTCTGTGAGCCACAGTTCACTTCTTCAGATACAACTAGAATGTGAGTTAATCTGTCCTCTGCAACAGACATTTTTGCAACTTCAGTATCCCCCTGACATAGTGAGAAAGATGATTGGAAAGGCCAGAATGACTCCCAGGGGCAGCTTGCTACAAGACAAGCCCAAAGAAAGTAACAACAGAACACCGTTGATGGTCACCTACAGCTTACACAACCCAAGCCAGTTCAATGCATTATCAATGACCTACAACCCAAGCTGGATTGTGACACTTTCCTCACACAGGCAGTGTTTGGGGGCAATCTTTTCTTGCTTCCAGACAGCCTGCTAACCTAAAACAACTACTCACCCACAATGATAAACTACTTAACACTAACATGGACTCTGGTACCAAGGCCTGCAACAAACCAAGATGCCAATTTTGCTCTCATATAGATCCGAGCAACACCATCAGTGGACCCAATAATATCAGCCATACCATCTTGGGTTCAGACTCCTGCTCATCCTCTAATGTGATTTATGCTATCCTATCATATGTCAGCAATGCTCTTCCACCCTCTACATTGGACAAATTGGCCAGTCCCTTTGACAAAGAATTAATGGACATAAGTCTGACATCAGAAACCAAAACATTCAAAAACCAGTGGGGGAACATTTTGACCTTCCAGGATATTGGCTGATTCCGCACACATTGGATAATGCACTTTCAATGCACTTTATCAATCGTTTGAGGTGGATTTGTTGTTCCGCACATGAAAAAATCCATTCCAAATGATCTATAAAGAGGATTGGAAGTGCATTATCCAACGTGTGTGGAATCAGCCATTCAGTTGCTAACCTAAAAGTAGTAGTTATCCTGCAGAGGAATTTCAAAGGGAGATTAGAAAGAGAGACTGCTGAATTGCAACTGATAACGAAGCTCAAGAAAATGCATCCAGCTAGACTGAATCATGACATTGGCTTCCTGTCTCATTACCAATCTAATTTCTCCACACCCGCCACCTCTCTGCATACCCCACCCTATTCAATCATGCCTGCCATTGTCATTCACTGGCTATTATCATTCAGCTTCTGTAATCACTCCACTCTCAAAGATAATAGGACAGATGGACTCACATTCTAGCTGTATCTGAAGAAGTGAGCTGTGACTCATGAAAACTCATACCCTACCACAAATTTTGTTAGTTTTATAGGTGCTACTGGACTCTTGCTCTTTTCTACTGTTACAGACAGACTAACAAGGCTAGCTATCTTGAATTAGTGTGGAAAATGTGTGCTTCATTCTCTTTAGTTCACTGCATTTTTATTCTTCTCTTCCTCCTGAGAGACTGGGGTAGCATACATAGTTCTCCTTTTCCCAATGCTGAGAGGTAGGTTGGGGAAAGAAGGGGAGACTGGCCCAAGGCCACCAAGTAAACTTTATGGTAGATTGGGAATTTGAACCCAGAGCTCCCAGATGTTACTCTGATACTTGTTCTCTTTCAGTTTAGCTGAGATGACCGAGTAATCACCATTTAGTTCCTAAGGATACGTCAACAATATGTGAACCAAAACACTGTTCTCTGAACCTCATAAAATTGGCCTGCCTTGCATGGCTTGTAGAGATTGCTGTGATAATATAGGCACAGTGCTTTAAAATCTACTAAATGTGCACTAAGTAATGCATACCATAAGTGAGGGTTCCAAGCATAGCAAACAACTAGTTTACAAAATATGTATTATCTGGAGAGAGGTTGCATAGTATATATTCTACAGTTTGAGAGCCAGCATGGTGTAATAGAGTGTTGGACTGTGAGGCCCAGGTTTGAATTCCCATTTTACCATTGAAGCTCTCTGGGTAACCTTTGGCCCATCACATTCTCTCAGCCTCTCCTACATTACAGGGGTTTTGTGAGAATAAAATGGAGGAATGATGTAAGCCACTTTGGGTCCCCATTGAGAGAAAGGAGGGGGTATAAATGAAGTAAATAAAGGAAATAAACCTACAGGCAATATATTTGTGTGTGCATGTGTGTGTATCAAGTATGGCATCCCCACTGTATATGGAGCATAATGATGCAGCAAATTTATCAAATAAGACATTGAAGCAAGAACACTTAGGACAAGATAGTCAAACAGAAAAAGAAGGAGAGCAAGAGCATACAAAATGGGGAGAGGGTTTAAAACTTTGCCTCAACCTGGGAAAGAGTAATTCATCATCATACGCAAAAGTTTTATTTGGCTCACTCAAACCATTCGACCTGCCTTCCTGTTCCACATTTGTCACACTCTTTCATGTACCAGGGGAGCCTTTTCTAGGGTAGGTGGGGAAGCATGATTCCTAGTACAGCTCAAAGGCCTGATTTTGGGTGAAGATTCAATAGCAAAATGGTGGAATGTATTTCTTGAGGTCAGTTTTCATATTAACTAGAGATAGAGGTAGTCATGAATCATAAATGGTGGAAGGGAATGGTGTCACTTCAGACCCTTCCTTTCATTTGTTCCTATGTATCCTATGTATTTACTTCATATATACTGGCCTTTCACCACAAAGGGTGTTGGAGGGCATTAAGCAGCTTTCATATTGTTATCCTCTTTTTAATTGTATCCTCACAACACTCCTGAAAGGTAAGTTAGTCTGAGAGTAGGAGAGTACCTTGAATTCCTGCAAAGTAGAAAGACAACTAATAAATGTTTTAATACATAAAATAAATAATAACATAGCCCAAGGCCACCCAGCAACCTTCCATGGCAGTGTGAGGATTTGAACATAGGTCTCCCACTACTCCATACTGGTTCATATCTACATTCTAAACCACCACTGGTTCTTCCAGCTCAATAAGACGGAAGACCTCAGTAAAATATCAAAAAGGAAGGGATAAGGAAAGAAACATTATGTCCCTGTACCAAATCCTAAAAGACACAGCACCATTGATTCTTGAGAGCTGTGCTGCTTCACCCTAGATGAAGGGCTGATACTTCAAGTGTACAAAGTCAGACTGTGGATGTATAATTCAAAGAAATCAGTATTTTTTGTGAACCTCAACTGCTACAAAGGTTGAGTGATATTTTGTTGTACTGATTGAAAATACCTAGGATTGCCCCCCCTCCCTTCTCTCCTTAAATCAATGGGCTATATTGGAAGGTCCTTGAAAGTAGCAAAACAAACGGGGCCAAATGAACAGCACTAGAAGCTAACCACGGTCATTATCCGCTCCTGTCAACAGGCTACCAGCAAATTAAACATTGATCAGTAAATTAATCACATGTTTAGTTTTTAAGTGAAACTTAGCCCTCTAGAGCTGTTTTGCCCTGATGTTTGATTGCAGTTGCAATGAACATAATACAGATATAGAGGAAAGATTCCTTACCAATATTTAGTCAAGAGCTTTCACTTGAAACTTTCATTAGCTCTCGTTCATCAAGCAATATGGCAGAAGACCCAGAATTCATTCACTCCACTGAACAATTAAGACCACAGAATGAGATAAGAGCAATTTTGAATTGGCTCCTGTTTTGCTGTACAAAATTTACTAACACGTACCTTGTATAGACAACAAATAGCCAGGATGGAAGATTAAATCCATAAAGTAAAGGAGCAGAAAATCTACAGCTGGTATATAATTGCCATTTCCCTCCTTAATCTGTTTGCCTATAAGTTGGGGTCTTTTGTTTTGTTTTTTGGCCATACAGTAAAACTCCTACTTTAAAAGCTTATTCTGTGATATTTATATCCTGTATTTTAAAATAGATGAAAGAAAAAGCATTTTTCTGCCCTTGTATATTTGATAGTTTTTATAAGAAAGAGGTAGTAGTGGCAGAAAAACATTGCTTTGATCTATTTTGTGCTGTGTAATTATAGCATGATTTCTGGAATAATAAATAAGCATGCAAATTAATAGCAACAAAGCTTAGAAAAAGGAACAGGAAACCCTTGAATATTTCAAGTCTTGCATACAATTTGGCTGCTGGATAAACATATTCAATAAGCCCACTTAGACATCTTCTCCAGTCTGCTAAGATCCTTCCCAAAGGTTCTGCAGTTGTGGGTCCAGATTGCAACATGCATTAATGAAAAGCCCAAAGGTGGAATACTTAAGCAGATTTATAAAGAGGTAAGCTTAAAAGTCATCAGCTTTGGTGATCTCCTTTTTAAAAATCTAGCAGAGATTTCCCCTCTTCCCTCCTCCCTTTCCCCCAATGAAGGTTTTCTAGAGATCAAAGTTACTTACTAGAGTATTAGAAGTGGACAGCCTGGTGGTATTTAGTCCTACCAGTGATGGGAGCGTTTGGGACATCCAGTTAGAGATCATTGCCATGGTACTAAGGACAGCACCAAGCTTGAGCAGAGGAGGACTCATTGCTGTGGAGGCTAATGAGTTTTCATAGTGACTGATTATCATCCTACAGTGGGCTGGCAGGGAGAGGCGTGCCTGCAGCTCACAACATCCACAGCATGAAAGGGGATCAGCCTCCCCAGATCTAATCAGCCACTGAAACACACACACCCAGCAGCCTCTCCCCCCCCCTCCTCCTTAGAGCAGCTTCTAGTTTTCTCTTCTTACCACTCTACACTATATAGCAGGCTGGCCACAGACAGGCACGGCGATCCTTTTATATGCATTCCTGCAGAGGGAAAGGAAGCAGGGAGTGGAGGGGGGTGGGAAGAAGAGTGGAAGGTTCTAAAGAACTGGTTAAAAGCTAGTTAACTCCAGCAGAGTGAGGGGAGATGATGGCTAATTAAACATATAACACCCATAGGAAGAAGCACAACAAAGCAAACCGACTGTACAAAGATGAAGGCTATGTAAGGAGAGTCTGGATTCACAATCAATATTTTGACTGAACGTAAGACTGTTGCAAAAGTTTACAAAGGAATGGCAGGAGTGCTATTCTCCAAAGCTGTCTCTGTATGCTCTGAAGCTGGGTAATTGCATAAGGCCCACAAGACCCATGCTCACTCAGAACTGCATTGATTTCCACAGGACTTATGTCCCATGTAAACATTTTATGTTTTATTTATTAAGAATTGTACCCCAACTTTTGATCAGTTGTATTTTAATGTTAGTTTATTTGTTGATTTTTATTTCATTTATATCCACTCCACCTCTCTCCCCAGTGGGGACACAAAGCAGCTTACGTTGTTCTTTTCTCCTTCATTTCCCTCCTCCCATCAACCTTGTGTGATAGGTTAGACCGAGAGAGAGTGACTGGCCCAAGATCACCCCACAAGCTTCCATGGCAGAATGGGGAATCGAACTTGGGTCTCCCAGATCCTAGTTCGACCCTCTGACCACTACACCACACGGAAGATAAAGTTGTTTTGCAACTATAGTCAAGTTGACCAAGCTACACAACATGATAAAAAAAAATCAGGTGAGAACCATAGTGTATGACTCATACACTATCAGTCATATGAACACAGGAACAGCAACAAGATACCAAAAGGCTCTTCTGAAGGGCTTTCCTCTTAAAACATCAACAGGGATGCAGCAAGGCATAGCCCTAAAACAACACACAGTCAAATCCTATTAGTGGAAAATTTGGGACTGCATGCGAATGTCATTCCCATGCACAGTATGTGCCACTGTAGCATACCTGTGCATTTTCCTTTTGCATGCTGCTTTGAGTCTCTTTCCACGGTATTTAGAAGCTTACATACAGTGTGTGTGTGAGTGGGGGATAACCACGATTTTTGACAGCATGCATGCAGAAGAGTGTTATAGTCAAGAAACGGGTACGCTTGATCAGGGTTCTAGAGGGCCTGAATCAGTCGCTTTATTTTTCACATCATCAGTCACTTTTTACATCAGCTACCATAATTGTATGACTTGAGTTTTGGAACTGCACTCCTCCTCCCTATAATAACTGCACGTTTTTGTGTCTGGTTCTTTTTTAAAAACAGCAAAACAGCCCTGTGTTGCCTCTGCAACTAATTGCATACTTGATACCTATACCATCCATAACAAAGAAGAAAGAATGAACCGGGGAAATCTTTTTCAGTTACACATTTCCACTCCACTGCACACATGTAACATATGGTTGCCAACCTCCCGGTGGAACCTGGCATTGTTTCAGAATTACAACTGATCTCCAGACCTTGACAATTAGTTCACCTGGAGAAAACAGCAGCTTTGGAGAGAAGACTCTATGACATTACAGCCCTGCTGAACTGCCTCCCCTCCCCAACTCCCACCCCCAGTGCTGCTTCTCCAGGAATTTCCTAACCCAGAGGTGGCAACCCTGCATACTCCTGTCAGGCCAGGCTCCTGGCTGCAAATACTCACAAGCTAGCCCTACCTTGCCTCACTCAAGCAGCTGCCAAACTGCACAGTAGGTATAACAGTGGAATTTCAGTTCCTTCTGGGTCATGGATGGTTGGGTCAGGTATTCAAATGATGTGCCTGGGCAGGAGGGGGAGGGGATGACAATTCCCGTAAGGCTGTGAGAAAATAGGCACATGTGCAAAATAACATCAACAACATAGATTTAGATAAACAACAGATGGCAAGACTTTAAAAAACACAGTATTTCTTTATAATCCCTGATGGACTGACTGGTTTGCCCACTATTAAATGATTGGCTTGGAGTGGTGCTCAGAATGAAGCAATTGGTTTATGTGTGGGGAACTCAGTCTCTCATCAGGCTGTGGGAGAACATGCATGTGTGAATGCTGCTGAAATGTTTAAATACAGGGAGACCATCCTTAACAGTGCATACTCTGCTTTGGAATTCAGGCTCACGTGAGGAAATTTGAACTATTTGGGTGCAAGCTTTCCACAAGCTCCTACAGAAAGATATGGAAAAGGAAGCAAACAGGTCAGCCGCTTCCTCTGCCTCAAGCTTGCTGTGTTTTTGTTGCTCCCTGTCCTCTCCTGACCCTGCCTGAACCTTTGTCTCTTCTGTATTCACCTGGCCTGTTTGCCTTTCATTTCCCACTTATCCATTTATGCCATCTACATCCTGTCTTGTCCTTGAAAATGACAACAGTTCAGATTGAAGGCCCAAGATCGCATTTTTGAACGGTGTCTCTCGGCATGCAGAAAATATAGTAGGTGGTTGGTTGGATTCCTTCTCCCACATCGGCTAACTTTCTAAATGTAGGGAGCTTGGAACACAATGGGAGTGTTTGAATCTGAGACCATGTGCTTGAAGACCAAAGATGTATAGCTAAGATGGTGGCTTGCCCAGGGTCACCCATAGCAGAAATGGGACTGAAGCCGAACCCAACTGTTTTTTCCACAGGTCTATGCTTTGTTTGAATATAAATGGGTTTAGGAATGGTTCACTCAGCTAAGTGAGAGCCAGATTGTGCAGTAGTTAGAGAGTTGGACTAGGATCTGGGAGATCCAGGTTCTAATCCCATCTTGCCCACGGAAGCTTGCTGGATAACCTTGTGCTAGTCTCAGCCTAACCTACCTCACAGGATTGTTGTGATGATAAAATGGAAGAGAGAATGACATAAGCGGCTTTGGGTCCCCATTGGGGAAAAGGGCAGGGTATAAATAAAATAAAATGATTCCTTTTGCAACTGCTGGGATAACCTGAAATTTTGGAGTTTCTATCAAATGACAACTCTCCCAATTTTATGCAAAACTGCACAAAACTCACGGAACAACGGCATCTTCATGGTGCGATTTCCTGTAATGATTCCATTTCATGGTGTGATTTCTGACATCATCACACCACAAAATGGAGTCATGATGGGACATTGCATCATAAAGACGCTGTCATTCCATGAGTTTTGCACAATTTTGCACAGTGGTTAAAACGTGTGAAAACGGCCTTTGTTTCAGGTAAACAAGGACATCATCAAATTAAAATTCATTTAAATTTGCTAAGGGGAGTTTTCTTTTGGCTTTGTACCAAAACAAATGATTTGTGGGAAAACAACATTTTAGTTGCACTATGCAAAGTTTCTTGGCAGGGCTCCTGACCTTTGGATGTGTAATGGTTTGTTTTCAGGAAACTTCTCTAATAGCATACACTGAGTTCCCTCAGCATTCCATCAAATGTATTCTGAGCTGTCTTGAAAACTGAAGTTTTGTGAATGCTTGAAAAGAGCAGCAAAGTACTTAAACGCCTAACTTGGAGTAGAGTTTGAAATGAACTTTTCACATTTTTATGATAGAAAAGAGCCACATCGGGATACTTTTTTTGCCCCTCTCTTCTTTGATGCACAGTTGTGTCATGTTACGCACTTTTTAAGGCCCCTTACAGCCAGCATGAACTGCATGAGGCACTGGAGTTCTATCAATAGAGTTCCTAACATGTTTCTCTAAAAATGAGGTATTGGGGAAAGGGGCATGACATGAGGCATCAAGCATCTCCCTAACTCATCTTTCTGATCCACCATAGCCCCAGGGAGCTGCTTTTTGCCATGTCGAAGAAGTATGCATACCGGCAGCTATCCAGGGCCATTTTAGGTCAGGCAAATGACACAGGACGGGAGAAGGTTTAATGATCCTTCTTTTTGCAGTCAGCTCCCCCCCCCCTGTTTTCTAGAGGAAAAAGTACTAGAAGTTCTATTCAAAAACCTCATGTATCTACCCTTCATTGTGCCCCAGAAATCAGGAGGATTTAGACTTTCTGAATAAAACCGTGGTCATTTTTATAGTTTAACATCTTAGAGTCTGTCTGTTGCTATGGTACTGGAACTTACACATGTGAGTTTGGAACTTACATTCTTAGGGGAAGAACATGCCAATATTAACTCATTGCTCCAAACTGTAGTGGCCATGAAAAAAATATTTTGGCAAGTGATACAACAGTTTGAACTCACAAAGTTTTTGCCTTTCCCCACCTCTTCACTGCCACCTTTCAGACTCTTTGAAATGTGACTTTGGAGTAGCTCTAGACTTTGTCATTTGTGAGCTATGTAGCAAAAAGGAAGAAGAGAGAACAGTGTGCCCAACTGGGGCATTTCCTGTTCCTTGCACTTCTATGGATAAGGAATACATAGACCTTGTCCATTACCCAGGGCAGGGAGGTGTTCAAATTTCCATTACAGAAATACTTTGTGCAACACTCTCCCTGGGAAGATGCATGAGATCAAGCACTGAAGATGATTAAGCACTGAGGATGGGAAGTACACCCCAGTTATGCTTCCTGGTCCCTTGCTTTTCTTCTTATTCAGTAATATTTTGACAATTTGCAAGCCATCCCTAAATTGCTGTCAGCACTGTTACTAGGGTTGCCAGGTACCTCAATCCTCTCAGCGGGAGGATAGGGGCTTGGAACTTACCCTTGCATGTGTGCATCAGCGTGCATGCGCTCCAGCTGTGGCATGATGGTGTCACTTCTGTAAGTGATGTCATCACGCCAGCCACGGGAGCGCTCCCACGCTCCGATTTAGCCAGTTTGGGGCCAAATCGGAGCTCAGGGATGCTCCTGCAGCCAGCGTGAGGGGTGGGAGCATAATGCACGGTGCGCACTCCTGAAGTGCATGCCAGTGGCGGGCACGCTCCGGGAGTTTGTCCCCTTCCACCGATCGCTCAGCAATCCCCAGGAGTTTGCCTGCCAGTGGCAGGCACCTAGTAACCCTAACTATTACACACTCAACTACCTGCTCAAAACTGGTTGTCTCTCCATGAGGAATGAACTCTGCACATCCAAAAAACTTTCTTTTAAAAACTTTGATTCTATCTTTTGTGAAGGCATGCACTTCAAAGGGAAAGATGTCCTTAGTCGATTTTAGCTCACGTTCCTTCTGAGCGGCACGCCTCACAATTTTTATAATTCCAAAGACAGACTAGATGAAGATTATGCACCTGCCATGGCGCTGTGCAGGAAAGGCAGAAGGCGTTTAATCCTCTAACCTCCATTTAGTTTTCTTATTCAGGCTTGGCTTCCCTGCTCTGTTATTAGCATTTTAAAGGAGAAAAGATGCCTCCATTAAAACACTAATGGCACAGCAAGGTACCAGTTTTAAGAGCAGTCAAGGATTATGGTAAAGACTGGTGAATTGTGGGATAAGAATAAACTAAAGAGCCACAAATTGAACAGCTCCTTAAGCTGGAGGAAGCCTTGAAACTGTGTGCAGTGGAAGATCTACCCCAGGTAGATCTTGGCCTGGCCACTGTAAGTAAGTGAAGATTTGAACCAGATCTCTTAGGTCCAAGTCCAAAGCTGTAACCATATTGTACTGGCTCTCTGTTTTCCTCTTAACCTTGTGGATAGTGTTTTGGGGTGTGTGTGTTAAGCTACAGGAGAAGTGGAAGGTGAGGAAGCCCTATTCTGAGAGCTCCACTTTGCTCATGGTTTGTGTCAGGTAAACGTTCCTATCTTTCATTTGTAACCCCCATCCCCAAATACACATACAAACTGGAATGCCAAACATATAGATTTAAGAGAATATGCAGACTGACACAGCTCATCGCATTTGTTTTGTAAAGTGACAGATTGCATGGAAAAGCACACTAGGGCTGGACATTAGGGCTGACCCCAGACTACTTCATTTTTTTAATGACGGTCAAAACCACTTTGACTTTGGGGTGATTTTCAGTACTCATTGTAGACACTTTTGAATGGTTTCTGTGCTCTTTTTCTCAACATAATTTCCTTGCCTTTTTGCCCTCATACCTCTTGGCCTTGTTTTCAAACAGTACTTCTACTGGCTGTGGCAAGTCAAGTGATTTCATTGAGGACACCATGATAAGTAGAACCAGTTTGGTGTAGTGGTTAGGAGCAGCAGGACTCTAATCTGGAGAACTGGGTTTGATTCCCCACTCCTCCGCTTGAAGCCACCTGGGTGACTTTGGGTCAGTCACAGCTCTCTCAGAGCCCTCTTAGCCCCACCCACCTCACAGGGTGATTGTTGTGGGGATAATAATGACCTACTTTGTAAACCACTCTGAGTGGGTGTTAAGTTGTCCTGAAAGGCAGTATATAAATCAAATGTTATTATTATAAGTGACAAAGGAATTGTGCTTGTTAATTAAATCAGGCGGGATGCTACAGGTTCAACAGCCCTGTGGACAAAAAGGGCTGATTATACAGAGGGCATGGTATGAAACAACAACCTGAAGACATCTAGACAGCACTGAAACAACAGACTTCAGTCTAAAATGTTGTGGCAAAGGAGCCTGTAGTGCACATGTGTGTGGAGAATCCCTAATATATTATTCTTAATACATTATCATTATCAATATCAATTTTGTATTAAATATTGAAATACAAAAAGTACCCAGTGTTTATCAGTAATCACAGTGGGCTGGATCCAGAAGTATATTTCCACTAACAGATTTTTGCTGAATCTTTCTGTCCACTGTAGATTAGAGATGGGCATGGAACAAAAAACCAAAACGAACCAAGAGGTTCGTGGTTTGTGGGTTTCACGAACCACGATGCTCCAGGAGAAGCATTTTGGGAGCTCTCTGGGCTTCAGCAAGAAGGGGTGTCCCATTCTGCCATTGGAAATTCCTTCCTTTGAATGCAAACCAATGCTTTAACATTTGTTGGCTGAATATCTGGGAAGCAGAACTAGATTTTCTGAGCAGCAAGACAGTTCACCCCCCTTCAGCATTTGCCTTATCTCTCCACAAGGAAAAGGAGGAAATTCTTCTTTTAAAATATAAGCTGAGATTTCAGGGAAAACGTTTCAAATATCTCCAAGACAACCTGAATAGTTCACAACACCCCCCCCCCCCCACGCAATGGCTAAAATTCTTCTGTGAATTTTTGGCAAGCTGAATTTTTTACAAAAATTGTCTGCCTTTCTCAAATGTGCTACCCTACTGTGAATATCCTTAGTTTGTGATCCAAATGCAAGCCCGGCTCATCTTTCCCCAAGTGCATTTCAAATTATTGCAATCAATCCCTCTGATTTAACCAAAATATACAGAAAATCAATTGCAACCTGTTTCAAAGCACAGTGTGATCTGTTGTATAATTTTATTAGAGAATTTGAGGCTTGACTACAGATATACAGAATGCAATCCCATGCTTCTATGTATTGAATTATTCTTTGAGATAGCTGGTATGATGGGGTACATTTTGTTGTAAAAAAATTCAGTTCACTGATGCTTGCTCTTGAAAAGGGGTTTGGATTTAGTCCAGATGCAAATAAGACCATCCACATCTTTGTTCAAAACCTGTGATTTGAGTATATAAAAAGTAAGTAGCTAGCTAGCAATGGTTCACAGGGCAGATCAGAAGGATTATCACACACACCCTCCCCCACTGAGTGCCACAAAAGGGACACATGGCACCCTTATTGGATGGCACTGGAGGTAGTGATGGACCAGCAGAAGCCATGGCTACAACATCACACAGGGGCGCAGCCACTGATGGACTTGCAAAACTTGGCTTCAGCAAGTGATTTCATCACCTGTGCCTTCACTGGGTTCTCTTGCCACTCAACAGTTTTGTAAGAACTTGGTGTTGCGGCTGTGGCCCCTGCATGTCCAGTGCCACTTCCTGACTCCCACCATGTGGGGTGCTGTGCCCTCTCCTGCTTCAGCAGTGCTTGGTGGTGGAGGCAGGAATATTGCGTGCAACCCATACTGTAAAACACTATTGTAACTGGCACAAATGGTGGATACAGTCATCCATTTAACAGCTTATCATTGTGTGCATGTAACAACTTGATGAGCTAGCTATTGGGCCTAGTTCACTAAAGAGCAACTGAAGTGGTTAAAAAAGCAGAGCTTGCTCACAAACCCAATTCATGCCTTCCTCTTCCTTCCCTCCTCCATTGCATGTGGAGCCATGAATGACTGAAGTCTTTCTGGTCTAGGAAGTCTTTGATCTCTAAGTTCAATTTGTCACAATATCCCATGGGATGTGTCTTAATAAACTGAGGCCCATTTCTTTCACAATAACTAGGATTCCACAACAGTTTTAAGCACAAGGGGTATGTGTCAGGAGGGAGAATATTAAGATGCTTCAAGATATAACTAATCAGGATCCATATGCCACTTAATATTAGAACACTTTCCCTTTATTATTAATATGACAATAACCAGGGCTTTTTTTCAGCTGGAACGCTGTGGAACGGAGTTCCGGAACCTCTTGAAAATGGTCACATGGCTGGTGGCCCTGCCCTCTGATCTCCAGACAGAGGGGAGTTGAGATTGCCCTCCGCGCCGAGGGCAATCTAAATTCCTCTCTGGCTGGAGATCAGGGAGCGGGGCCACCAGCCATGTGACCATTTTCTCCGAGGACTACCCACTGAGTTCCACCACCTCTTTTCCCAGAAAAAAAGCCCTGACAATAACTACTACTACAACCATGACCACCACCACTACTTAAACAGGACCTTAAAAGTATAGTTGGGTTGCCAGCCCCCTGATCATGGCTCCCAACATCCCTTGACCCCTGCTGCCACTCAGCTGGCAGGTGGGGGAAGAAACAGGAGGGCTTACCAGCTCACAGCAGGCTCTTTCATGAGACACTGTGACGTTGCCAGTGACGCAATGTTAGCACTTCTTTTATGCCTGGAAGTGATCCCATCATATCATGGGGAGAAGCTCTGATATTTGGGCAAAAGCCATATAGCTTTTAATCTAAATATTAGAGCATTTCTGCTGTGATGATGACATTACTGGAAATGATGTCATCATGTCACCGGAGTGCATGTATGCTGATGCACACATGACAGCAAGAATCTCCCCACTGCCCACTGTCTCCCCTGCTACCTGTTAGTTGCCAAGGGTGACCAGGCAACCCTGCAGTATGTAATCTTGTGCAGAGTTACTCAGGTATAAGCCTATTGAAATCAATGGGATTGCACTGTAATAGGATTGCATTGTAAATATAGTAGACACTTTATGAAAGGTAAAATAAGAACAGATCCCAGTGCAAGTGGTATCGATCAATCAAATACATGAGGAATGGGAAGAAAATTAAAAAACAAGAATATATAAATACTGTGATATACAGTTCCTTTAAATCACACGACTGTGTACAGTATGTGCAAACACAATTTTTTTGCACTCAGAAATGTGCTGAAAAATACTATGTATTACACAAAGGTGCCACTTTCCCCTTTTCCTGGAACAAATATAAAAAACACAATAACAAATAATAGTTAAGAAGGAAATCATTAAGGAATGGAAAGCTGTGCCATGAGGAATTGGGTTTGTTTGTGAAAGAATAAAGTAATATGATGGAATCTTTCAAGGAGAGTATCCCAGGTAGGGCAACCATAAACAAAGAAGTTCAGGGCCTGTAGTTTAACTGTTACATAGAAGAGGGTATTCAGAGAGGGGTGGAAATCTTCATGATGAAATTCTCTCTTTGACATAACTGTACAGGAACCCTGGATCTCCCTTGCATCTTAATTCCAGGCAGAAACAGGAGTGGAACAAGAAATGTGTGACCAACCAAGAATGAAAAAGAGTGGCAACATAGGCTGTTTTCACACTACTAAGCTGCTTCTGTAACGCTGCAAAACATTGCGCAAAAAACGAGGAAGATAGAGTCTTCTCGCGAGAGTTTTGCGTGACATCGCGCAAAACTCTCGCAAGAAGATGCTATCTTCCTCGTTTTTTGCGCAACCTTTTGCAACGTTACAGAAGCAGCTTAGTAGTGTGAAAACAGCCATAGTGTGAAATCAAGATTCTGGGGAACATAATTCTCAACACCTGAATTCACCATACTCAAATTCTTGAAAACTTTACAAATCAATTAAAACCACCAATCCATAAAGCTTATCTGAAAACGGAGAGAACGTAATGATATAATAGACAATGAATGGGTGGTACCATATGAAGTAATAGATCCGAGAGCTGTCTATAACGAACTACAATGTTTAACTTACAAAGAGATAATATTAATGGAACATAAAATGTTAAAAATAAAAACGGAAGAAGAGTTATCTCCCCATTATGGATGGTTCCAATATAGGCAAATCTGAGATCTTTACAACTAGGACTGTTTAAAAGGAGGAATAAGATTGGAAAAGTCGGAACTAGAAGAAGTGATTTTACAAGAAGGTAAAAAAGAAATCTCGAAAATTTATAAAATACTTCTAAAATGGCACACGGAAGATGAAACAGTTAAAGTTCAGATGGTGAAATGGGCAATAAACTTTCATAAAGAAATAACAATGGAATCCTGGGAGCATTTGTGGAAAAATACATTGAAGATTTCAACTTGTACTAATATTAAAGAGAATGTATATAAAATGATGTATAGGTGGTATTTAACACTAAAGAAAATTGCGCTAGGAAATACTAATATGTCAGATAGATGCTGGAAATGTAAAAAGCATGAAGGATCATGATATCATATGTGGTGGACTTGTGAGGTAGCTAAGCAATACTGGGGAGATATAATTGAAGCAATTAATGAGGATTTGCAAACCCAAATAAATAAGAACCCAGAATTTCTGCTACTGAACTTGGGAATGGAAGATGTTCCAATGCAGTACAGAACATTGCTATATTACATGATTACAGCAGCAAGACTTTTATATGCACAGAAATGGAAAGTGCAAGAAATACCAACTATAGAAGATTGGATTTACAAATTGCTGTACATGGCAGAAATGGATAAAATGACAAGAAAACTGAAAGATCTTGATCCAGGAGAATACATCGCAGACTGGGGGAAATTGAAACAATATTCAGGAAAAAAAATGGGATGTGAAGGGAGGATTGTGGCAGTTTGAGAACTATTAATTTGTGATTTTATAAATAGAAGAGAGAAGTAACTTTACCATTAAGGGGAAAAATTAACTATTAATTAATCTAAGCTAGTATTATTATTAAGGAGATTTTATTAAAAATATACAGTTTAAATAGTGACGTAGAGAATAGATATATTAGTGGACTTGATATAGTATATATAAAAGAATCTGATTATGCTTAGAGTAAGAGATATAACATATATATGATTTAGAAGAATATAGTTGAAAATAAGTTAAGTAATAAGATAGGTTAAGGGTTGGAAAGCTGTTGGAAGTCTACAAGGAGGGGGGAGGGAAAGGGTGGGGGTTGATATAAATTAGGTAAGATGGGGAATGTGTGTATTAATTATGTACTCACCAATAAAAATTTTTATTAAAAAAATATAATAGACAATGAAAAAGATATGTAACAATATTAACAATATCATTGTGCTTTAATATGATTGATTCTATTGTTGTATCAGTTATAGTAAACTTGATAAATAAAGCATTTTTAAAAAGACTCTGGGGAATAGGCATGTTCTTTCCACCATGAATTTGAAACTCCAAGGTGATTAGTTGTGAATACATTGCCCAAACATCCTTCTAATCCCCTGGAGAAAGTAGCCATTTTGATACCCTTAGCAGTCAAAGTACTCTATGTTCCATTCTGCAACAACTCCCTCAACACTCTGAGTAGGAGAACAATTCTCATAAAATGTAGAAGCAGCACATCCAGCTCTGTTTGAACGCCGGGAGGATTAATTAGTCAGTGTTCGTAAAGACCACTGAAGATGAAAAGAGCCATATATCTGTGCTATCCTGGGGCTAACTGAGTGGTGTGAAGCCAAATTAGAATTCGTGCTTCCTTTGTCGAGCATTTGTTTGAGTTGGGGGAGGTTTAGAACATTGCTGTAACTTATTTAAAAAAAACTCAGTTCCTCTGCTCATTCCCTCTGACAAAGTATTTATGGGGAGCCACAGCTTCTCTTTGAGGGGAAAAAAGAAAACTGGCAGCAGTAAAAGAAGGAAAAAACTCCTCAACAGGTAAAACTATATTACATTTATATATCTGTCTCACTTGTAGCTGAACCAAAATAAATAACTGGAAGCCAGAGCGGCAATACACAAGGCAAACTTTAATAATTTGCTAGTGTTGTTGACATGCATCCACTTTTCTTTCTGTTTTTTTAAAATCTGCCAGTGTGTGTATGCTCAAGGATACAGAAGTAAATTTCGACACAGGCAGAATCTCTCACACTGCACAGCGAAAAAACCTAGACGAGTGGATTCAGCTTTAGAAGTCACAGAAAGCTGGGCTTTGCATTCTTGATAAATCAACAAGAGTTCTTCTAAACCGTCTGGGACTATATTCAAAGGACACCTCAGTGAGCCATACACCCCAAATCCCTCATCTCCCCATAAAGAAACAGTAAAAGTTCACCCAGTTCTTTGTTCAGAGGAAAATCAAGCAGATTCTGCAGAGCACCTGCAACCTACACTTAAGCCACTGTGAGAAGCCGTGGGTGTGGCCATGGGTGTGGATCTGTCTCCATTTTCACAAAACCAGCGTCATGTCTGTGTACAGCCATGCCATGACTGTTTGGTTGTTATGTCACTGATGCCACAGTGTATTGAATGTCTAATGCTAACCTGATGTATTCTCTCCATGTTCTTTCCATATTATAATTGTTATTTCTCCAGACCCTCTAGACAGGATAGGCCTCTCATGTTATCTCACAGAACTATGCATCTCTGAGCTAGAGACAACCTTGGAGACTCCAGACTCCTGCTTTTGCTACTTTGCCCAGACGCTGGGAACCTATTATTGTGTACTCACTGTTTAGCCATAACTATAAAGGGTTCTCATAGGACCCGTGTAACCTTGCACACCAAAAAAGTTGCTGGAACGCGGGAAAATCAAATATAATATACCTTTTTGTTATATAGTATAATATAGATTTTTGTTTTGCCTTGTCACTTCTACCAAGCTCCATGATGGAATTCAGACCTGAACTGTAAAGATCCTAATAAAAGCTTTTCTACTGGAATCAATGCGTGTTCACTGGAGAGGGGCTGAGGGATCTACCTGGCAGGAACTGACAACCAGTATTAGAAAACATGAGTGCAGTTTTCAGCATGCCATTAGGTTTTGAATTCATACATATTGTATTGATTTCCAGTCTCACCTCCCTTAATTCTTCAACATTATCTTTAAGGGAAGATAGACCATTTGGAGAAGCATCCCGAGGAAGGAATCCATTTGGGGTTGGATCGTGGGTGGCTTAAAGAGGAAGTTTCTTCATTTGGCTGTCCTCATAGTGTAGAGTAGGGTGGCCAAGTCTGGGCTGGGTCATTCCTCGAGATTTGGGGGTACAACTTGGGGATGGTGGAGTTTAGCAAGGAGAGAGACCTCAGCAGGGAGAACGCCATACAGTCTACCCTCCAAAGAAGTTATTTTCTCCTGTGGGACTGATATCTGTAGTCTGGAGATCAGTTGTCATTCTGGGGGAACTCCAGGCCCCACCTGGAAGTTGGCAGCCCTAGTGTGGGCAGCTGCTAGACTAACTAATGCTCTCTTACCCTCCCAGCTGTCATGTGGCTCTCTACTTCATTCACACCTCTCCCTCCACAAGCATGGTAAGAACCTGCCTTCTTAACTTCACCACTCTCTCTTGGAAGTTAGGTCAGGCATATTACTGCACAATAAATTATAGGGAGTTAGTTGCCCAAATACATGTAAGCTCTCTGTCTTTTATGTGCAGCACCAACAGAAGACACTTCATTTTTTGGAATGTGAAGATGAAATATTGGTGTGGCCTTGATGTTTTAAATGACACTTGTGACTTAGAGCAGGGTCTTTTTTTAAAGGGTTCTGCCCAGATGGAGGGCAGAGTCCTTTGGATCCAGTCTATAGGGTCACAGGTCAGAGTTCTGGAGATCACCCTAACTGTCCTATACAACTTATGCCCATCGTAAATTAGGGACTCTTTTTCTTACATATGCATGAAGGATTGTTGAATGAAGAGAGCTTGAACAATTCAGCTTACATTGTGTTCACCAACAGAGAACAGGGAGCTGGTTTTTCATTAAGCAGTTTGGCTGTTGGTAACAGCTCAGACTTATGCAGCAATATGGAACCATGCAATTGGCAGTATTTCATGCATGCATGTTCCCACACAGTACATTGGTAATCCTAGCTTTCTAATCACAGACTTGTTATCACTTTGTGCCACTCAGTGGGCTGTTTCTTTAAGGAAAGCAAGCATACCAATCAGTCAGCCAGTACTTATAATAAACACTTCTTTAAAAAGTCTTGCCATTTGGTGTCCATTTAAGTCCATGTTACTATAGTTACTTTGACAATGTGTATGCATTCGCGTACGGCTATATGGAATTTGTAGTTCTCCTCTGCACCATTTAATTACTTCACTCAACAGTTCATGAGTCTGGGCGAGAATCAATTTCACCTACTATGCAGATGCAAAAGTGCCTACGGGGCAGAAGGAAATTCTGCAACCATAGGTACTGTCTGGCAGCTGCTCGAGTCAGATGGAGGCAAGGTGAGGAGATTCAATGTTCAGCTCATGAGCAATCACGACTATTGAAAATGGTGTGTTCACTGGATGCACATGTATGCGGAGAGGTTTGAACTTCTCTAATGTGATGAAACCTGGGGCCAAGTATAAAATGAAGAGGGTCTTTGTCTCTAAAGTTTAACTTAGACACTTTGGATCGTGTGAAGCATAAAATACGCAAGTACAAATCAGATTTAAAGACTAAGAGAGCCTTCCTAAGAAGGTCTACTGAGAGGCCTACTCAAGTCTGTTAACTGGGGCTTATTCCTAGGAAAGCATTCTTAGAATTGCACTGTAAACCACCCAGTCCGCTGAAGAAGATAGAGCTTCATAGTTTAATTAATTATCTGAGGCACTGGAGAAGCCCTGTTTGGAAAATCCTAAGGCAGAACTGTAATGGGGATATTAAGCACTTACTGCTAGAAGGAAGAGCTAGATGAGACACACAGTATTCCCAAAACTATTATGCAAGATAAGGCTGTTAATTATCCAAGATACTAGTTATGAAACAGCAGTAAAAAAAAGAATAATTATAGAACTTGAAAAGGTCATACTATGAAAGACAGACCAGGAATCTAACATGCCAACAAAAAGGACAAAAATGGACACAGTTCAACAAATTACACATGGATCATAGAAATAGAAAGATACGACTTCTCGCGGCTATTGGATATTGCTATGGTTTCAGAACTAGACTATTCAGAGCAGAATTATATATGTGCATTTGCAGACTATAAATAAACAATAATACTATGGGATGAAGCCTTAAGAA
The DNA here is from genome assembly GCF_028583425.1 of Eublepharis macularius. Lineage (NCBI taxonomy): Eukaryota > Metazoa > Chordata > Lepidosauria > Squamata > Eublepharidae > Eublepharis > Eublepharis macularius. Next base: position 48,513,703 of record NC_072794.1, on the reverse strand, counting down.
GTAAGTGACCTCGTTCTTACAAAGATTTTATAATTATTATTATATACTGAGGAAACTTATGACTTACTAAAGTTTATGATAAGATACTAGAAAAGATCTGTCTATGCTGAGGAAACTTGTGACTTACTAAAGTTTATGATAAGATGCTAGAAAAGATTAATTCATGTAAAGCAGCTGACTAGGTAAAAATCCCCCAAATTGGGCTGCTGCTGCTGATGTTTCATGAATGTAATGGCCAGAAACCGAAGAACTGTAGTGTGAATCCAATGGGATATTAAGTCATCCCCCCGCCCCCCATGAACAGCAGTCCTCTTGGCACTCGAGCTAACTGGCTTTGAAGCTATAAGGAATAACCATCCCAGGGCTGGTGTCCGGGATTAGCATCATTTGGCTACCAAAGAGCTCCTGATACCCCAGAAAGGCCCTGAGCCAACTGGAGTTCTTTGGGGCTGCTGTTCTCCACCACTATCATGTTCCCCTTGCTCAGGTAGCCAATCAGACGCAGAATCAAGGAGACTCAACTGCCCCCACTGCTTGCACATCTGTATTCTGAGCTCTAAGGAGCCATAAATCCAATCCCTGCCACTGCCTAAACAGTGAGGGCAAGTGAACAACTGGATGGCAGTGGCTCTTCCTCCTCCCCAGGCCTGGTCGCCTTTTGACTCTCTGGGAAAGTGAGTAGGTAGCAGTAATGGTGATGGTGGCAAACAGAGTTGTCAGTTGCTTGCTTGGTCACCTGTCCATCCTCTGAGCAAATAACTGGACAGCGGCAAGGAGAAAAGTTGGCATTGGAGTTCAATGAAAGTTGGCAGTGGGCATCGTGCTCCCAAACCTGAAGCTAACCCTTGAGTGTCCAAAGGAGAAGAAAAATTCAAGAATTCTTATTGTTCCAGTGCAAGCTCCTTCATGAACCTAAACAGCCCCTGGGACTCTGGCCAGTGAAGTGTATGAAGTTATGGGACCAAGCCATCCAGAGGAAAAGGAAAGATGCACTTAAGTCATTAAAGTAAAACAAGCGACTCAAGGAAGAATGGTCATCCTTGATGAACTTCGGGTTATTTTTTAGCAGCAGGATGCCTTGACTGGTTGGACTAAATAATCTATTGAATACCTCTTGCTCCATAACTTTACACTTCCATGGCCTTTAAATATCTATCATGTTTTTAACACCACCCTCAGGTGGGTGAATGCCTCCTCACCCCCATTTCATCCTCACAACAACCAGGTTAGGCAGAGAGAGCATATGACTGGTCTCCCAGCAGGTTTCATAGCTGAGCAGGAATTTGAACCTGAGTCTCAAGTTCTAGTCGAGCCGCCTAACTATATACAACACTGGCTCTCCCAAACGGTACATAGTACTCACAGTACTTAATAACCTCCACCAATATTCTTTGCATCTCTTTATACAGTATACAATATTCTTTCACTCTCAACATTATGAAGGCATTGAGAGACACATCTTCCAATTGTTTAGCAAATGATCTGAGAGAACAAAATAGTGTGATGTTGCCAAAGCTAACAGAGACAGGAGAAAAGACCAGCAGAAAATCCACATAGCTCACTCTAAGCTTTCTAAGAGACACATCCGCTTGGATCCAGCAATGTTCCAAGGAAAATATAAACAGACTTAGCACAGTTCTGCATGTGCAAAATCATGTGCAGCACCTAGCATTTTCCTCCCTATGACCAGAAACTGCTTACAAGTTGGTTCTCTCCCTATATTCTCCAGAAACTGCTTACCTAGTGTCTTGTACAAATGGAAACACAGTTCAGGATGCATGATGCTTAACTTTGCACAAGAGGGGTTGCATGACAGTTTCCCCCCCACACTTCTGCTTGTGCATGAACCCTAGCACATGCAGGAAATCTGGTGGATCCAAGCCATCAACAACGACAGGTGCTTTTAATGCTGCTACTGTTGCTGGTATTAAGTTTCATCATAACCAGTTTGAATAAGGAAAAATGGACTTTAAACTCTTGAGGGTAAAACATATGAATAACAAACACCACCCAGACAATGTTCGATATTGCAACATCTCAATCATTCACCTTCTGGAGTTTTCTGTGGTGAAGGGAGGTGATTACAAGAGCTGACAATGCGTGGACCCAAGCTCTGTACAAGCCAACCTCTTACAGTAGCTTCCCTAAACACCCTTCTAACTTGATTGATGTCAAAGGGGTTAGAAGGGTGTAAATCAGTTTAGGGATACACTGTTAGCTACCCTAACAACACTGCTCCTTAATTCTTATGTAACATATTCAATAAGCCAATTGAAAGCAGTTGCTCTGGGAATGTTAACCAACTGTAGTTGTTACTGGAATGAAGCTGCCTCATCTTCATTTGCTCCCTCCCTTAAGCAAAGCAAGCTGGCTCTCTTGTTTTGCCCAGTACACCTTTCCAAAGGTTGTGACAAATGTAGTCCTTGGAATTAGACCTAAAGTGACTCTGCAGTAATTGTACCATCTGGTTCAGTATAGAGTTGTAAAAAGCATCCCATGCGAGTAGAAGGTCAACCAGCAAAATACTATAACAATCAAGTCTGCTTTAAACACAAATGTTAGGAAGATTCTCATTTCACTTAATCACCTTTATTTAGCCTAAACGCTGGATTTGCCAAGAGGCAGACTAGGAATGTGCTTAAATTCTCACATTTTTAGAGTTTTCAAAATCTCTGAAGGGAAAAGATGCAGGTTATCTAATTCTCAACTTGGTCCTACCACATGAGGATGAGCCACCTAGAAATAGGGAGAATTATACACAAAGAGTTGCAGGGGGAGGGAAAGCCTTCCAAAATAATAATAAAAAAACAACAACAATGTGCATGTGCAAACATTGTCCAAAGAGAAAAATACATTCATGTGAAATTTGCAGTTACGGTAGCAACCCAAAATGGCAGCCGATGCTGAATGACTTCTACTAGAAGCTTGATTCTCTCCTGTCTAACTGCTAGGTAGCCAGGAACTAAAGAAATACCTGTCAGAGGTCCAAGCCCCACTGGGCGGGTGCACTCTTCTCTTCAAGGAAGAACATCAAGACCACTTTGTCCACAACCATCAGCCAGAGAATGAACAGCCACAGAACATTTGTTTCTTCTCTCTCTGCCAGAATGAACTGCCAGTGGCTCAGGGACTGCAAAATGAGGGGAAGGAAATGCTTCTGTCTTTTACTAGCTAATGGACTAAGGGCCACAGGAGAGTTTCATCACCTCCATCCAGGCAGCCAGTAAGGGAGGACCATCCTGGCTTAAAGTGAATATAATTCTAACTTCATTCTGATGCCGTCAAATGGGTTTTCCGCCTCTACCTTTTCTCTTCATGTCCCTTTCCCTGATTATGCCTTGCCTCTTCAGCTTGCAAGCCAAGGGGAAGGTCTCATGTCACTTGATTGATGTGAAGTACTTTGGGAGATAATTGTCTGAAAAGTAGGGTATAAATAATAAATATATAAGCAAGCTGCAAACAGATCTCATCTACTGTGATCTCTCTCTCTCCCCCTCCCTCTCTCTCATAGCAACTCAGCATCCACCTTATATATTGTTTTGACCACATTAGAGCAAGCCAGTCTATTTTTTTTAAAGTCAAACAAGCATAAAGGTAGCACATTAAAAATTTACTAGTGGTTGTCCTACCAACTTCAACTGTCCCAGCATACAATTGATGGAGTAGTCTATATCTAATGAAAGCTTACACCAGAATAAATTGAAGATGCTGGAGGACTCTTTTAGGCACACTCCAGTGGGAAGATCTCCTCTCACTTTACTGTCTCTATCTAGGGTTGCCAACTTCGAGTTGGGAAATTCCTGGAGATTTGTGCGTAGAGCCTGGGGAATGCAGGGTTTGGGGAGGGGAGGAAGTCTTGCAGGGTATAATGCTGTACAATTCACTCTCCAAAGCAGCCATTTTCTTCAGGGAAAGTGATCTGTGTTGTCTGGAAATTAGTTGTAATTCTGGATGCTCTCCAGGCTCCTACCTCTATTTATTTGACAATTTCTCTATGAAACATTTATGTCCAGACTTCCAGAAATACTCTCAAGGCAACTTACAAGAAAACAATTTGAAAACTATGATATGACAGAAAATAAAAAACAGACCAACAGATAAACCTAAGACCAATAAAACAGAACCCATCAGTAACCACAGCCAGCACCCAGCAGACAACAACCTGAAGAAAATCGCAGAGAAATTGTCACCTTAATCAGCCTAAATACCCAAAATATAAAGATGATGTTCATAATCCTTCTAAACTTTTTACATCTCACACTGGGAATAAAACTCTAGTCTTGGTACTAAATACTCCGTGTGGCAGAACACAGGGTTGGCTTTGGCTGACCTAAGAGAGTGGTAGGTTCATATTAGAAAAGGGATCCTTGAGGTAACCAAACATTTAGGGCTTTAAAGGTCAAAGCCTGAATTGGGTCTGGAACCAAATTGGATACCTGTGAAGTAGAAATAAATCTGATGTAATATATTCTTAATGACTGACCCTGTCAAGAAAAGCTAGAGCTGTCAACTAAAAGCAATTAGACCTTCCCCAAGAATGCATTGTTGATAGATACAGAATTATCTTTCAACAATGTATAAAACTTCTAAACTTCCGCTTATATCCTGACTTTTCATTTAACTCCACTGATCAATGGGACAAGGGGTGGTGGAGATAGGATGCATTTAGAAGGATAGAAAGACATGAGGTGGGCAAAAGAAGAGAGCACGTAACAGAAAGCTAGGAATGAAGATTCTTAAAGTCAACAGAAGAAATTATAGTATAATGTGAGAAGAAAGACAGTGCCAATATAGAGGGCAAAAAAGAGGGGTAACAAATGTATAGTGATGAGAAGAACAAATGCGGTGATTTGAAAATGAGGCTTGAATGAAGAGGCAGGGAGGCCAAGCAAAATATACTTATTTATGTCAAAAGACTCAAGGTGTTACAGTGTTATTTAAAACCAAAATAAAGCACACACAAAGAAGCAACTGAACCTATCCATTAACAATCAGAAAGTCATTCTCAAAATGCCAAAATCAGGAGCAGCAGGTCTTCAGCAATTTCATAAAAATGCCCTCCTAAATCATTCAGCCATAAAGTCTCTGAAAGGGAGCCTTTCTGACATCCCCAGGAAGAACATTCCACAATGTCAGGGCAACTACTGAACAAGTTCTGCGCACACACTGTTCTGACTAGGATTGCCAGTCCACCACTGGGGGTGGGGGATACTCTGCTCCCACCCTCCACCCCCTCGCCCCCGCTTACCTGGCCAGTGGGGGGGAACGTGCCACCTGGGGAGCAGAGTGTGCATGAGAGAGGGACAACAAAAGGTAGGTGCTGGGCCTCCACCCTCACACAGGGGATTGGAGGACCTGGCAACTCTAGTTCTGACCTGTCTTCAAGATGGCCCAAATAAAGATGTAAATAGTGCTTACTGCATGGAGGCCATTTTAATGGCTTCTGACCATTTGAATGCCTGCATATGATTGGTTCATTATATCTACAACTCTGTTGTCAAAGTCAAAGACAGCTTGAGCTTAGTTATCACTGAAAGACAAATAACATATCACACTGAAGCACAGAACGTATAGATTTATTGGGGTGGGCGGGATTCGTAGTGTTGTCAGATTGCCAACTGCAAAACCTCACCAAAAGAACATACACTAACTGAATATAAATCCATACTGCTGTTTTTAAAACTTCCTGTTGGAGCAGTTGTAGTTTTAGATCTGAATTAGGCCCCACTCCACACCGTGCCAGACATTAGCTTAGCTTTGTAGAAAGTGTTGGAATCTTTATGAACTACTTCTAACTGCTCAGAAGCCTTTTTTAAGATGATAGCACACAACACTTGGGGCTGTGCAGGGCTGGATCGAGGGGGGGCAGGGGGGTAGTCTGCCCCCGGCACCGCCAGGGAGGGGGTGCTGGGAGCAGCTGCCAGCTGCTGGAGTGCGTGGGCAGCAGCACGGGCAGCCTTGCAGCCCCCCACGCTGACTTTCGCCTGCCCTGCAGGACAGGGGGTGGCCGGCTTGCTGTGCACCCCATCCTGCAGGGCAGGCAAAGGCATCCTGCAGGGCACGCCATTCGCCTGCCCCACAGGAGAGGGGACAGCTGGCCTTCCCCTGTCCTGCGGGGCAGGCGCATGGTGTGGGTGGCCTCGCAGCCCCCCGTGCTGCCTTTTGCCTACCCTACAGGACAGGGGGTGCGCGGCAAGCCAGCCACCCCCTGTCCTGCGGGGCAGGTGAAAGGCAGTGTGGGGGGCTGCGAGGCCACCCGCGCCATTTGCCTGCGGGGAGGTAAATGGTGCGGGCGGTTTCCCAGCCCTGCACGCTGCTTCCGCCGCCCTGCGTGATGACGTCACCAAAATGATGTCATCACACCATGCCAGGACCGCACGCATGAGCGCTGTGCACATGCGAGGTCGGACTAGGGTTGCCCTGGGCGCTGGCAACCCTAGATCTGGCCCTGGGGCTGTGCTTAAGAAAGGAAGCAGAGAAGGGAGGAGTTCTGTAGTGGGCTGGGAAGTTGTGCGTATGAAACAGAAGTATTTGAATGAGATGCATATGAGACAGAGAGAATTAGAATGAATCCAGAAATGGCTGGCACAAGGTATTGCGGTTTTAAAAACTGCACTTTCCCACACGTCTCCTTTTGTAGCTTAGCAAAATATTGTTATACACCACTCTTGCCTTTTGGTCTTTCTCCTTACCACACTTAGGAGGTGGTTTGTGTCCTTCTCTTCCTTCCTCTTTCTTCTTTCTTATCTCCTCTTTCACTCTTATCTGTTATTTTTTTGTCCCATGTCCTCCTCCAAATTACTTCATTTTGCCTCCTCATGTTCTGAGACCTACAAGATGATGCTGAGCTAGGCTTGCCAACTCCTAGTTTCAGGAGGGGAGGGGGCTTAGTGCGGCATAATGCCATACAGTCTACCCTCCAAAGCAGCCATTTTATCCGGCAGAACTGATCTCCACAGTTTGGAGAACAGTTGTAATTCTGGGTGATCTTCAGGTCCCACCTGGAGGTTGGCAACCCTAAACTAAGCAGATTCCCTAGAGTATCTGCTGAAAAGCAATGTTATGTTCCAGCAATTTTAGAAATGTTCGGTTTGTGTGCTCAAACAGCTCCAAAATGTACCAGATTGACAGCGAGGGGAAGATTCCAAAGAACTATATGATGTTGTAGTCCTATTACTTGGAAGCAAATTCCATTTAATGATGTTTAGCTAATATGTACTATTTATTTTGCTGAGGATTTGACTTATGAAAATAGGTTTCAGTCAACTGCACTTATGTACTGCTTCTGGACAGATTAGCACCCCATACAGAAGAATGAACAAAGTCAGTGTATTATTATCCCCACAATACACCTGGGGAGGTGGGGCTGGCTTACCCAAGGCAGAGCTCATGGCAGTAGTGGGCGTCAAACAAACAGAGTACTATGGTTGTTGGGGGTTTTCCGGGCTGTATTGCCGTGGTCTTCGGCAATACAGCCCGGAAAACCCCCAACAACCATCGTTCTCCGGCCGTGAAAGCCTTCGACAATACATCAAACAGAGTACTGATTTGCAGCCCAACCAATTAACAACCACTATGAATGGGTTTGCCACTATAGTGGGAGGCCTGCCAACCCTATCTGTTATACTGATTCTTTAAGAAAACAATAAGTCCTTACACTGCTGATTAACTCACACAATAGTTATAACTGAATAGGTATGAAGAGATGAAGCTGGTTTATATGGAATCAGACTATTATTATAGGGAATTGGACTATTAGTCCATGATGGTCAACTTGTTTACTCAGACTGATTGTAGTAGCTATCTAGGATATCAGGTGGAGGTCTAGGGGGACAAGATTCCTGGAGCCCTGTCAGGCTCTTGACGGCCCTAATGATGGATTCATTGGATTGATCATGTATTCAAGGAATGCATTTACTTTTTAATTTTTTGTGCAGTTCTGCCTGCAGCCACCAGGGGGAGCAGGGAATGCAGAACCCAGCAAAAAGCTTCCTTAGCGTCTTTGCCACTTTGGGGCGGCGGGGGTGGGGGGAAGCAATTTTTAAAAAAGAAAGCTCTCCGTGGCTGCAACAAGGTTTAGGCAAATACGGGTCAATCAACGAACTTGATATGCCTTAATACCTCCCCCCTTCTAATTCTTTCTGTGTTTGTCTCTTCCATTATCCCTACCCTGACTGGGGAGTTAAAATATATTTTATTGCAGAACAGAAAGGGTGTGGGTATTTCCCAAGAATCTATCAAATTAGCAAAATGGTGATTCCCCCCCCTCTACTCTTTGTATGCATTGTGTGTGTACATTGTGATCTGTTTTAATGATTGTTAATGTGGAATGCTGAATGACTTTGTTCCAATTTATATCAATGCAAACAATATTCTATGGTTAAGACAAGCTGTGTACAAGTCTCATCCATGAGCCTCCTGCTCAGAAATTTGGAGAACTTTGCACACACATGTAGAGGCTCACCAGCTTCCCAATGGCCAGTGAACATTTAGTCCTGTTTCAGTTTGGGTGGTGGAGGCTACTGAAGGAACCTAGGACTGGGAGTGAGTGAGAAGCCCCCACCCCCAAGTCATAATACTTTCCTCCTCTCCCTGCAGGATAAAACCAACTGTGATGCATAGGGCTGGTTCCAGGTCTGCCTCTCCTGGGAAACAGCCAGTGAGAGCTGGTAGAATGCTGGGCTTGTGACAGTTGAAAGACTGTTAGAAGATGAGGTAAGGCAGTTATGTGGGGGGAGGAGAAGGTTTTGGAAGCTGCTAAGGGAGGCAGGAGAAATATAGTTTGCAGTTGACGCCTGTTCTGATGCATAATAATCCTTCCCTTTTAACCACAAATAGGCCACATTCAATAAATGGTAGCCACTCATATAGGGAAAGTAAACACTAAGTTCCCTTTCCCCAATAGCCCTGGCAGTAGTTAGGTGAGGGAAAGTAAAAATAGGGAAGAAGCTGCCTGTCTGGTGGAGCCTCTGAAAACAGGAGAGAGGGGACCCAGTGTTACCAGAACTGCTATTTTAAGGGGAAATTAGCAAGGGGAAATTGGCTTAAGGTAGTGCAGATCTTTACCAATGTATACCAGAGTTCGAACTTCTGGATTGCTCACGCAATAAAGAGGCATCAACTAATCAATACAAAACGTGTTTACTAGGATGTTTCATAAGCCTACAATAATACAGACGTACAAGAAACACACAAGGGCTAGGAAATAAAGGTTGGAAAAATAGAGCCATTTGCATTAGCAGGGAACCCACTTGTGATCAAAGAAGTGGGGCGATACTTCACCTGATCATGGCGAGAAGCAGAGATTCCAGCAGCAAGGTTTGGGGGATGGGGTGTAGCGCCCACAGAGAGTTGGTCTGGAATGGGGTTGGCATGGCGCCGGGCCAAGCACCAAGCACCTAGTGTCAGACAGAGCCTGCTTAAATAGCCGAAATGTGTCCAGAGGTGGGGGCCCTTTGGCCTGCCCTGGACTGATTCCCAGGTTGTTTTTAACAAAAGATATGATGGGCCAGTATTATGACTTTGATGGGCCACTTTAGAGTCTCATTGTGTGATAGTGGCACCTTGAGAAGAGGAGACAAAGGAGGGGAGGGAGTGCCAGGCGGGTTGATCGGATCTGTCAAGAAGCTGGAGTTGTCTTGATGGGATCCACCCCTGGAATGCGATGGCTGCATTGATATGCGTCCATTAGGTGTTCTGGACAGTTGGCACGTAATTCCCATCTCAGGTCGGCTTCCAGCAATATGCATATCAGGGCGAGGCTGGATTCCGTGAATGTGACAGGAGCCTGGTCTTGGAATGGCAGCTTCAGAGCAAACTGTCCCTGGTGACTCTCTGCTGCCTGAGAACATGTCTTCTCCCCTGGCACTCTTCGTGGGCTGGCTAGCAGGCTGCCCAGTGGCGGGGGCAGACTCAGTGACTGTCCTGCAAGGAGCTCCCTGCGGGAACTGACCAGGGGGTGCCTGGCCAGGCTTGCGGAGGGTCCTTCCAGATGGCACTGTGCTGCTAGCGGCATGGGTCTGGGCCCAGGTGGGGTTTGTGTCCAAGGAGGCAAGAAACAGGTGTTGGGGTGACACAGTCCATAACAGCAGAGAGGCAGGAGGCAGGCATGGGCAACGCTGCCCCTAACAGAGTTCTTGGCAGAGCCTTAGAACAGCAAGGCAGGAAGCTGACATAGTCCAGAGCAGACTCCATAACAGGAGGGGGGGGTCACTGGCAACACCAGTGTGGATTTGGGTCAGGGCTATCTGCCTGAAAAATAGAGGTTAGACTGGTTCTGGATAGTGATTGACTTTAACTGCCTATGAAGCCCCAAACCTGTATAGGGAGATTTAGGGTAGGTGGCGTTTTGAAAGTTGTGGTGGGGGGAGTCACACTGATTTTTCACATCTCCCCACTTTTCCTTCCATCTTTAAGCATCTTCATGTTGTTGTGTGCTTGCTTTTTTGTTTTGGATTAGTAGAAATATTTTAAACGTTGTTTCAGTTTAGTACTTTTTGAGAGTCTTATCTCTCACTTTATTCAGTGAGGTTTATTCCCATGTAACTTTTGTCTCACCTATAGTGTGCTTGAGTGTTCTGGCTAGGCGCTTGGCTGGAGAGTCTTCCTGTTTTGCTTGCTCTTGGTTTGTTTTTGTTTGGGGGGTAGTGTTGCCAGGCCCCCTTACCTTCCCAGCGGGGAGGACCTGGCCCTTACCAGGGGTTTCTTCCTCTTGCATGCACTGCTGGATGCAATGATGTCACTTCCTTAAGTGATGTCATCATGTCTAGTGATGAGCCTGTGTGCAGTGCAGGAGCATGTCTGTCGCTGGGCGCGATGACATTACTTAAGGAAATGATGTCGTGCCCAGTGGAACCATGCCAGCTGCACACTGGCCCAGGAGGTTTTTTGTCTCCCGGGCCCATTCCCTGGGCCTTTCCCCCTCAACGACCAGATGAGTGGTGGTGGGGGTCAGAGGCTGGGAGTGGGGGATCCCCTACCCCTACTGGGGGACTTGGCAGCAGTATTTGGGGGTGGGGGCTGCATTGTATCCTATTGCAATTATTATTCTGTTCTCACTAACAGAAAACCAGGTGATTTGTTTTGTTATGGTACTAGTTTTAGATGAGGGGGGTTTGCTACACGGAGGAAGGCAATGGCAAATCACTGGCTAATCTCTTGCCTTTAACACCCCATGGTTAGGCTTATTATGAGTCAGCTCCAACTTGATAACACCTTCTTCTTCTTCGTATGTGGGGGCAGATGGAACTTTTGCCCAGGGCCTCTGTCGTGATTTTGTCTTGGCAGCCCTGCTGATCCTTTTAACTGGAGCTGTCAGGGATTGAACCTGGGACCTTCTGCATGAAAACGAGATGTTATCCTACTGAACTGTATCTCCTCTGGAAGCCCTGTATCATGGAGAAGAATGTGATGCTGCAACTTCTGGCAAGGGTAATACTGGCATGAAGAGAAGGGCATCTTGCTCCTTAGCAGGGGTCATTTTGTAGAAAAAGAGCTGGAGGAACTCATTAGCATAGCTCATTAGCATATGCCACACCCCTTGCCATCACCGGAAGTGTGTCATTGGCATAACTGATTTGCATATGCCACACCCCTGACATCACCTATCTTGGCTGTTTTGGACCCAATCCTGGCCATTCAGGGCCGAAATTGGGCCCAAAATGGCCAAAAGGGGCTGAAAATGGCCAAAAAGGGGCCCAAAATGGTCAGGATTGGGCCGCTGCTGAGTGAGAGAGTGATCCACCACCCGTCAGAAGCCCGATCTGGGCCGTTCCAGACCCAATACAGGCTGAAAAGGGGCCAAAATGGCCAAGAGTCAGGTGGGTGGGACCACCTGACATGTGACCTCTTTGGGGAACTACTGCTCCTTAGTATAATGTTTAGAGCTAGTCCTCATATTAAACAACATAAACTCTTTCACAAGTTACCTTCGTGGACCTGGAGTCACTGCAAATGGCTCCTTCATGCTCTATCTGCTAACCCAAAACACACACACCTGTTATTTCCTGAAGATGAGGCTTCCCCACAGAGTCTACTTTCAAGTCTATGAAGGCAATGTCATATGGCCTGAGGCTCCTCCCCATGTTAGACCCTTCCGTGCGGAGATTTTGAAGCAAGGGGTCAGATCCAATCAGGATTTTTGGCTCAGTCTTGATGAATTCTACTCATTAAGACAACCCTGCCCGCACTGCTTTTGACCATGCTTGTACCATCATCCCCAGAATAGCCTGTGAGCACAGTGTGTGTGAGAGGGGAAAGACGACACTATTTTCCCCAGGAATTTAAATAAATTATATTATTAATTTCACAACCACTAAAATCAATTTATTCCTCACTGCAATTATACTAGAAAATTATCTGAGTTACATAAATTTAAAACATTATATTGCAACCTAAATAATTAAATGGGCAAATGATAATTTGTCCCTTCCACTGCAAGATGAAACATCTTTGGGAAGCATTCTTATGTAGACTATGCTACACTTGTGCAATGATTAATATTATCGTTCATTATGTGAATCCATTAACATTCCACCATTAGGAAAAAACAAGCCTAGGAATAAGAACTGGACTACAATCACTGACTTATGCATTAAAAACACTTTTTTTCTTTGCAAAAGTCACCCAAGTGCTCCCATTAAAATAGGAAAGAAACCACATTGCTGTGCTGTTTGAATGTCCAGGAGACGCAACTGTTGTTTTTGCTAGTTTACTAAAGGCTATATTTATATTGATATTGGAATTGAGAGGAATAGTTTACCCAAGGCCACCTGCTGAGATCATGGTAGTGGTGGGATTCAAACTAGCAGAGTGCTGATTTACATCCCAACCACTTAACCACTGTGCTATAGCAGCTCTCTTTGGGTTATATTCAGATAGTCACATCATGTAATTACGGTTAATGAAAAATGTGCACCAATGTAGCTTGCCTCTTTCCTCCCCTTTCCAATTTCATGCCAAAAACTGCTGTCAGCCACTAATATCAGTTACCTGTGATGAATATCAGTTACCTGTGAGGTACACATGAAGGTACATGGATTAACCAGAAGTAGTCCACTCCACAAACTGGGATTTTATAATTTAGGATCCCAGTTTGTGAGGAGAAAACTAAATCAGGTTAGCCAGTTTACCTGTATTTGTACATGACTGGTAACTGGAGAGTATTTCACTGTGATTCTCATTCCCACTGTATTAGTCTACTGCAGCAAACAGAAGCCCAGCAATTCTCTGCATGAGAAGAGAGAGGGGAGGACAAAAGTATGTGCATAAGACTAGCAATAAGATGAGTTTGTGCATATTCTGGGTTAAATACTATGTCTGAATATAGCACTGGGGACAGTCAAAGGTTGACTCTTTTGTTCTAAGGAACATACAGGTTTTCTGCTGGACACAAAAACTCCACTTCCCATATGCTGAGCAATGTCAAACACACAGGCAGGGATCAGGGAGGCGTCTGGGAACATGGGCCGTTTGTGAAAAATCTGTTCAGCAGCTGCCCCTCCCTTTTCAAGTGTCCGGCATTTCCTCTTGACTCTTCTCCTGTGCTCTTTTCAGCCTTATGGACTCTGAAGATGTTCTTGGGGCTTGGATTGTTGAAGGAGTGATACGTTTGAGCCCCCCTCCCCTGCAAAAAGGGAATAGATGGAAGGAGTGCATTTGTCCTATGTCACTCATTTCTGGACATACGCTCTTTATTTCTTTGTGCTTCCCTCATTGCGGTTATGTTGGGGTTGGACCCCTTGATCCTTCAGTGAACAGAAGAGGCTTGGGGGTTTGCTTTGGGTTTTATCAGAAGAGGGTGATTTTACCATCTCCCTGCTTCAGCCTCCTGAACATGGCTGTTAAACCACGTATGTCCCATGATCCTATGAATCAACTTTCTTGAGATCAGAAAGGACTGCTGAGGGGAGAGAGACATGGGAAAGAGCTAGAATCCTTGTAGATTCTGGGATCCAATCTGTTTTTTAAAATATATATCTGTAAACCACTTTGTGTCTGCTTGATAAGGAGAAAGATAGGATAAATAAATGATTGCTTGTTTTCCTCATAACCAAGGGGACTAGAAACTTACTTTTAAAAAAATAAGAAATCTTGAGATCCTACAGAAGAGATATGTTGTTGCACCCAGAATCTCAATGTACAGAATTTGGGATGTGTGTAAATCACAGAAGCCAAACAAATCTGCTGCTGCTATACTCAATATAAGTCCTGGTAGCTGTGATGGCTGAGAACAAATTGAGTGATCTCTGAAATATGACTCCTTACAGTACTTTTGACTTGATGCCAAGTCCATATCAATTTGAGAGCCCAGCCATGACACTATGTACAAGGGAGAAGCTGTATTAACAAGAAGTTAAGGTTCCTTAATGTTGATGTCTATGATGAGAATGAAATTTCTAAAGGTAGAAGAAAATCTATTTTATTCCTCTGGAAAAATGTAAGTAGAACATATGGTACTCTGGGAAAAGAAAGGAAGAAACTAAAGCAGTGGATATTAAAAACCCGCCTGCAAACAATTATTTTATTGAACCACCAGGCCCCAATGGAATGGTACTGGAAATTCAGTGAAAGGGGCCAGCAAGGCAATTTGACGAGTCTCATGAGACAATAAAAATCATATTTCCTTTTTCTTCTCATCTCCTATCACATTGGAACACACTCCCTAAAACCAGGGCCTGTGGTTACCAGATGCTTCAGCTTTCCAGCACCATGTACCCCAGCTAAACAGAATATTATTGCTTTCTGTGTTTTGCCACCATGAATATAATATCAAATGAAATTGCCTTTTCAAACAGGTAAACAAAATGAGTTTCCCTTCCCCAATCAGTTGCCAAGGCTTCAACTTCTGTTTCAAGCGGTGATTTATCTGTCATGCCAGCAAAGCAGGCTTTTCCAAGGCTGAAGCCTTGTTCCCAGTACTTCATACAGGAGAACTGCCAACAATTAATTGATGTTACCGAAAAGAACAGGGCTGGTTCTGGATAACCTGATGCAAAGGAGGATGAGACGCCTGGACTTTTCACAGGTCTGTAGAGACGAGACTTTTGAGATGCAGCTTACTCACTCACAAGCTACGCTGGCACAACAAGCTACATCTGACTTGCAACTAGGAGCAAGTTGGTGTTAAAGGCACAGCTACAGGGGCCAGTTAGAAACTTGGCAAACTTGCTGCTAGGAAAGCTCTGCAGTTGTGGTCCTAGACTGGTAAATAAGCTCTATTTATGTCAGTGAACCTTTTGAAAGAAAGGACTGAGACCATAATTTGTACAATGACACCATCTATTAGTGTTTGTGGTTCTAAAGTGTTTCCGTACTCCCATCTGCAAATGGGACTGCATAAACGCATTTATCTGAAATAAGGGAAATCTATGAATTCTAATACGACTAATTTCTTAAGTGCTGCATGCCTGACTATAATGATAAATCCTATTGACTCTTCTAGGATTCAGAGGATGAGCGGCATACTAGATTGGACAGTTTACAGTTGTTTCAGGGATTAATTCACACAATGTCTGTCATGTTCTATCCCTCAAGGCATGCCTAGCTGTAGGCACCTCCTAAATGGGTGAGTGCATTACAGTATTGCAGAATGCAGTATTGTCCCCTAGTGAGCTACTGGGGAAATGACAGGAATGCCATCTGTGAATGTACATTTATGTGTTCTCTCTTTCTCCTTGCCCTATTCTCTATGACTCCCTTGCCTTGCAAAGAGGCTGCTTCTCAGGGCATTGTTCCTCTCTGAAGCCTCGGTTGGGAAGACCCTTACTGTTCCATGACAGCTTTCCCTTCCAAGTGAGCAGCAAGTTGCCTGCCATTCCCCCACCTGGCATGGGGGAAGCCCTGCCCCTACCTGCTACCCCCCTGGCCCCATTCACCCGACTGGCAAGGAAGAAGCACAGGGGTGAGGAGAAGTGCATGCAAGAATTCCAGTGCTCCCCCATTGCACCAGCAATGGAGGAATCACAGTCCACGCTGAAGCTGAGTGCTGTGAAATCCGCCCCTCTGGAGATGATTTTTGCTGAGCTCCACTTCAGCTCACACAGTGACTCCTCCGACATGCTCATTTTCCAGTGTGATAGAGGAGTTGTGGTGCATGCTGAAAAGGAGCGCAGTAAAAACTACCTCCAGAGAGGTGGTTTTCACAGTGCTCAGCCTCTATGTGTACTGCAATTTCTCTGCTGCGCTGGAAAATGACATTATTTCTGGCATGACTGGGGGAGCACAGGAGTGCACGTGCACTATACACATGCACAAGAGGTGGATACCCCACTCTTTCCCACGCCTAGCCACCTGCACCCTGCTTTGGCCCCTGGGGCCCCTGGCAACTCTAGTAGTGGGGTCTCTGGATAATATGGTTGCAGTGGCTGTGCTTCCTTTCCTGTGTGGCCACCTGTAAAAAGGGACCATGCTTGAATGAGGGGACTGGTCCTACATCAGCAAAGCTCTCAGGATTGTTGTAGTTATTGTGCTACTATGGGGCATGTCATGGTTTTGCCTATAATGGTGGCGGCAGTGTTTCCTTTGTTACATCAGTTGTTATATTCTGTGTGAATAGGGGACAGGGTAACATCTGGGAGAAGTGCCGGTATCAATGTGCTTTAGGCCGATTTCAGACGGCCCTCCCCATCCCGAAACGTCGCGCATCGTCGCGCGTAAAACGCGAAATATCGCATTTTTTCGCACGAATTTTGCGCGACGTCGCGCAAAACCCGCGCGAGAAAACGCGATATTTTGCGTTTTCCACGCAACGACACGCGACGTTTCAGGATGGGGAGGGCTGTCTGGAATCGGCCTTAGTTAGCTGTTTCTATTTATGGGGGCATGGTTGGCACACTGGTCAGTGATTTGTGGCTTGGGCTGTGTGCTATGGATTGCAGCACAATTACTTATCCTGGGGAAAGGCGAACGGCGCGGGCGGCCTCCCAGCCTCCCGCGCTGCCTTTTGCCTTTCCCCAGGACAAGGGGCAGCCGGCTTGCCCACGCGCCCCTTGTCCTGGGGAAAGACTAACGGCGCAGGCAGCCTCCCAGCCACCCGCACTGCCTTTTGCCTTTCCTTTGTGCCCATGGCTTCAGAACACCCCCTTCCCCCTCCCTCCCCTGGGTTGCTGCTCCATGGTTGGAAGGAAGCCTGCTAATCAAGGAAAGCTGGGCTTCCATTTGTGTTTCGAGGGCGACAGAAGGAGGGCAAACACAGCTCATTCCCCTGGCTCCGTTGCCCCGGGAATAAATTACTGGCGCAAGAGTGTCTGCAATTCCAAACAGAAACCGATATATCCGATCAAGTCCCGAACAAGCAAACCCCCAACTGCTGGATTGGTTGCCATGGACGGAACCGATTAGCTGAGTCACGATGGCGCAAGCACCAAAATTGGGGTTTTTTTGAAATCGTAATTCAGATCGTGCCCCTTTCTAGTTGTAAGGATAAAATCCAAACAGCCTTGAATGGATCAGACAAAAATAGAGAACTTTGGATGACTCCTTCTAACAAAATGACAAACGTATTGTGGACAGGTACATCACAGTCATGAGCACTTGGTTCTGCCATAAATTCATATATTATTATATCTCTGGACATGGTAGTCTTCCTTGTGGCTACACAGGGAGCTAACTCTTGTTTTATTGAACTTGGACTTGAAGAGGGATGATTTAGCGTCCCCCCCTCTTTTTCTGGCTTCCCAAACCTCCTTTAGTATTTTGTTTCTCCCTTATATGAACCAAAACTGGAATTCTTTATTTTGCAGTATTTTCTATGTCTTACACTTTTTTTAAAAAAACATAATTTGTGTTTCAATAAATAAAAAAAACCAGCAATGGGTACCATGGATGGAACCCACAGTGTTATTTTGGGGGCTAGTATATCGTCCTGGGGTCATGCAGTTATATGGAAATCACATAAAATTCACTTTAATTATCAAAAACTCATATTTGAATAAGAGTTATGTATTGTTCTGGAAATATAATTTAATTTTTCCTCCTTTGCTCAAGGTTTCTTCTTCCTCCCCCTTTTTGAAAGGCCATCCAGTATTTGAATTAGCAGAAGCTGATAAACATAACATTTCTTCACAAATATAAAGTTCAACTTCAAAGCCTGCCAACCTTCATTGGTTTAATCATGCTTTGGTCTAAGTAAATCATGAAAAAGAAACATTTAAATGTGTTTTGTGTCTTTTCTTTTCAAGTGTCAAGAAGAATAAATGTTACATAACCATAATGGCTTTCGTCCTGTTCTGATTAAATCTAATTCCATTTGAAGACTGTACTATAAACATGACATCTTACTGATCAGTATTTATTATCCCTCTCAGAGATAATGTATCAAATTTGCTTGTGGAAATATTTTTTAAAATAGTTTAAACACTCAGCCTATGTCCCAAACATTGAACACTTTTTCTTGGATGTTTGCACAGTATCTATCACAATCCAGAAACCATGTATTAGTTTGTTTAGGAGATTTCTAGGCCTTCTCTTCAGAGACCTGCTTGCTTACAATTAAAATAACATAACAATATAAAAGCAAGCCATTAAAACATCATGTATTTGAAAACAGAGCAGGAAAAGTTAGTAAGAGGGATAATAGAAAACTCTGCAATAACATTTTTTTGCATACACTTCTCTTTGCCCATGATTTTTTCAGGGTTCTTGATCAGGTGGACAGAACTCAACGTAAGTACAACTGAAAGCACATTGGTGTTCCAATGAATATTTGTAGGTTGGGGGCAGTGTTTGTACTGTGACCCTGTTGCTTATTCTCAATCAACTCTTAAAAAACTGGCATTTCTTTGCAAACTAGCAGAACTTGGGTATGGAAGTCCTGCTGCATTTTCCAGCATGCTTTATGCTTTATGGCAGCTTTACAGCAGTTTTGCAACACTATGAATCAGCAAGATACGGAGCGCATTCAGAAGCCACCTGATGCGGAATTTCATCTAAAAGACACAGGAGGAGTTAGGCTTCAAGGAATAGGAGGAATAAAGTATTTTTCTTCATTGTCAGAACCAGTGTAGTGCAGTGGTTAGTAGGAGTGTGCATTCTGGAATTCCAAAGCCAAAAATATACATGAAATTTGCTCTTACAGGTTGTTACTGTGATTTTCTGGAACAGTTACACAAATCTAGAATTCTTAGGCATTGCAAAACATCACCACCACCACACACACACCAATAAAAACCCTGTGTAGTTCTTCGTGCTTGGGTACTTACCACTACAGGTGAGCAAATTTGGGTTCGGTATTCGGTGAAAAATACTGAATTTTACCTGATTCAGTAAAATTTGGTATTACCGAATTTAAAAGGGATTACAGAATCAAATTTGATAATACTGAATTTAAGTTAGCCAAATTTTTCGGTAAATTCAATAAACTTCAGAAATCGCGGTTGCGCTGTTCCTTGCTGTTCCTTTGCTCAAGAACAGCAAAGAAACACTACTTCCCACCTTTTTTAACCATATGGGAGGGGGAGAAGGGGAGAAGGCGTGAGTGGCCAATTTGTGCAGAAGCTCTCCTCTGGCCAATGGGATTATCATAAAGGAGAGTGCCTTTATTAAACTGCCCAGCAAGGAAGCCTCCATTTTGCTCTGGCCTGGAGACTAAAAGACACTGCCTGCATCATGGGTCAGTCAGGCAGAGCCAGCCCCAACAAAGCGGATAGCTCAGGGGAAGAGGACAAAACAACCACAGCAGGGATCTACCCGCCTTTAGCTACAAACAACCCACTGCTGGTGAGTGGTGGCCCATCTGTTTCAGCCCAGGACATACCGACTAGCTCTCCACAAACCACCTTGCCTCCTCCATTGCTGAAGCCGTTGGATGCAAGTGGAAGAGAGTCTGGTGCGAACTACTGGAGAGGAGGCAATGTGCACAATTAGAAACTCAAAGGCACTTGGAGCTGATCAAGAGTTCGGAGAGTGCACACACTGTGCAGGTGCAGCTCGGCAGCAAAATGAGCACCTTGGTGATAGGGGGGGAGAGTGACCGGTTGTGGAAGCAATGAGTTGAATTACCCTCGACCCTGCTGCCACTGAACCTGATATTGCCTAGCCTCTGACCTCAGATTGCCTTGTATTACGACCTTGAACTGTTTTGGATTGTGACTGGATCCTGCTGCCCAGTGAGTAGATTCCTGGCTGCTGCTTCCTGTTCTGAGACCTGCTGCACCTGGAAGACTTCTGCTGATTTCTGGTTTGAGAACCGAAAACACATTGGGTTTTTTTCTCTCTTTGGGGAGGGAGTTGGCCTGGTGTCTGGGAGGAAAAGGGTTGAGGGTGGAGGAAAAGGTTTTTTTACTTTGCATTTTAAAAACTGCTTTTTTGCTATATGGGAGCTGCTTTGATTGGGCTTTTGTAAGGGAGAGCTTTTATTTCTGGCTTTTGAAGTTATATTTACTGTTCATTTTGCTGCTTGTACTTTTTTTGGGGGGGGCGGCTGTTTCCCTCTGTTGTGGGTGTTTTCTTTGTTGCTGTAAATTTTTGCTCATTGTTTGGGGGGAGGGAGCTGTTTTCCCCATTGTTGCGACTTATTCTTTCTTTACAGAAATTTGGTTGGTGCTTTTTGCTGGGTTCTGTTATCTGTTGGCATAGAAGTTGGTGTGGTGTTGAGTTGTTGTGGGTTGTTCTGTTTCTGGGGGGTGCTTGTTGGGGTGCTTGGTCCATGTGTTTCTGCAGTGGGAGTCAGCTTGAAGTTTTTTCCCCACATTAGGAACAAACGGAGTGGCTGGGGGCAACTTGTTCAGAGGCCCACAGAATTTGATCCCAGGGTCCAATCTCCCTGAAATGTGTGTGTATGGGAATCTTTAAAAGACAGTTGGAAGTAGGTTCTCTGCATATTCGGTGGTTTTTCCCTGCAAAATGCCACCCCAGCCTCCTGACTAGCTCCCATAATATTCCCCATAGAGAATAATGGAAATTGGAGGTAGCACCTTCTTGGCCCCTGGAGTCCAATCTTCACGAAACTTGGGGGATAATTAGAGGACAGTTAGGAGTAGATCCTGTGCAAATTTGGTGAAATTAAGTCCAAAAATGACACCTTTCCCAGGCCACCGGAAATTTCTGAAATGAGTTTCCCATCGGAAACAATGACCGAATTTTACCAAATTTTCTCTGTATTACCAAACTGAACTGAATTAATTTGGTATTCCCTGAATTCTGATCCCCCCCCCCGCCAGTTTGGTATTACCAAAACCAATCAGCAAATCCCCCCCCCCCCCCGTTATTCTCTAAATTTCCCAGGCAGTGGCCTCAGGAAAGCAGCTCCTGGCAGGTGCAAGCCAGGTGCAGAGCCTGGCAGAGCTGTGGTTCTGGCTTGTTCCTTCTCCGTCCTTCCCTCCTTTTTAGGGGTGGGGCCATTTTTCCCTCTGCATCTTGTTCCGGTCCTGTAGAACTGGACCTGTTTGTCCAATTCATTTGAAATTTATGGCAACTTTAGTGGCCAGCCAGCACTAGCTCTGTTGTAATTTTGGTGTCATTTGGTTGAGAAACAGTCACTATAGCCCCCATAGGGAATAATAGCAGAACTGCAGTTCTCCTTCCCTCACTTTGTGAAAGGAAACAAAGAATAGACCATAACAAGGAAGGGTGGCAAACACAGGTTTCATCAGAAAGGTAAACAAATTTTGTCCGTCTGTCACTTTAAGAGTAGGAAATTGAAACAAATGCAGACTTCTTCTTTTTTTAATGCCAGTGGCCAGCCGGCACTCTCTTGCTAGGTTGCCACTTGAATGCCATCCCCCCACAGGAATCAGTACAGAGAAGTGGACCTGCACTGACAGGAACCTTCTTTGGGGAGTCTATACATTCAAACCACTTTGTTCAATCTCCTTGAAACTTAGGATGTCTTTAAATTAGAGGGAGGACTATGTGATGTGCAAGTTTGGTGTCATTATCTTTCTAAACAGTTTCCCTAGATCCTCAAATACATTCCTCATTGACAACAATGGTCCCCAAACTCTGGAACTGGAAAAAACCACACCAATTTGAATCCCAAACTGGTAATGCCTGAGCCTAACCCCAGTAATCACAGTGCTATAAAAAATTCCCCCACATCCTGGATCTGAAATTATAGCACTTTCCCCCCCTCAGAGCATACCTCTAGTGTTGGATTACAAGTGAGGTGACTCAGGCTCAAATCCCCACTTACTATGAGTCTTGCTAGGTGACCTTGGGCCAGTCACTCTCAGTCTAAGCTACCTCACAGGGTTGTTGTGAGGATAAAATGGAGGAGGGGGGACCTTGTACACTGCCTTGAGCTCCTAGGGTGACGGATGGGATAAAAATGCAGCAAAAAAGGAGGGCTGAACCAAGCATGGACCAAAAGACAAGAAGGAACTGATGCAGTGGGAAAATTAATTTTAATTTATTCTGAAACCTCTATGCTCAGAAACGACACATGAAAATTTATGCTATGCAGTATTTGGACCCTGGCATCCAGCAGCTAGAACTGGCCCGAGGTCCTTTACTACCTTAGGTGAATTACATTTTTATCACAGCACTAAGCATCATAACCATAGTAGTATATTAACAGTGCACTCCTATGCAGTTATTCAAGTCTCAGCCCATTGATTCCAAGGGGTTTAGACTGTGTAGAGATAACGCTGTAAATCATCAAGAGTTAGTTGTCACTCTAGTTCTTAATTTTAATCTCTGTTGTTTTGTTTCCTCTTCTTTACTATGGTATATATGCCCTGCATATATGCTCGTTATCCCTATTTAGTGGACTGTGTATCTGGCAAATCACCATTACCATTTTGTCTTTACTTGCTGGGCAAACCCTGTTCAAATGCTTATTTATGTGACTAGAGTTGTCATTTTAGCCTTTAAACCAAAGAACTTACATAGTGTAGGGAGGAGATGCATTACATCTAGGACTGACAGGTCCCCTTACTCTCTCAACAGGAGGAGGGGGACCTAGCACTTACCTTCTCCTTGTTCCTTGTGTGTCCTCCTGTGTCTTGCACGATGACATCACTTCGAAGTGACATCATTGTGTAAGGCATATGCATGTTTCACAGTGGGCCAATTTGGTCCCCAAACAAGCCCAATTCAGCCTGTTTGGGGCCCAAATCAGCCCACTGTGACGCTCAAGTGTGCTCTTGGGGTAGCACAATGATGTCACTTTTGGAAGTGATGTCATTGCGCCACCCCTAATAGTATGCCTGAGAGACTCCTTCCCTGCCTTTTCACCCTGCTGGCCAGGTAAGCAGGGGAGGGGAGGGGGAAGGTCAGAGCGGGAGAACTCCCTGGGGAATGGGATCCCTAATTACATCTTTAATGCCCATCTATATCAGCACACATGTACAAATGCTCAGATACCACGTTATGCCCAGCTCTTGATTTTCAAGTGCTGATAATAGCAGTATTTTTTTCCTGTTGTAACAAAAATAAATGCCCCTTATTTACTTCTATTCTTCTCTTCCCCCAAGGAGCTCAATGCAGAGCACACAGTTTTTTTACTTCCTCCATTTATGCTCACAATGACCCTGTGAGGTAGGTTAGGCTGAAAGAGAATTAGTTTGAAGCAAAGCAGAGACCTGAACCCTGGTTTCTGTGCTGCAAGTTTAACCTTGGACCATTCCATCAAATTGCAATAGCCAGTCTTTGATTTAAGTAACTGAAAGACTGGCCACTGCAAAGGAAGACAGCAAACAGAGTAGAGCTTTCAACAATAAATATCAAAAGGGTCAAGCAATGATCCTCAGTACAAAATTAGGAGGGTAACAAGAATGACCCTGTTTTCATCTGAGAAATCTTGGAAGGTCTGCCTATACAACTAGTGGGAATCTAATAGCTCACTATTACATCTCTTAGAATGCATGCTGGAGATATAACTCAGTTGATATATTGCCTCTGTGTGCATTCTTGAAAAGTACAGGTTGTTTCTCTGTTGTCTTGGGACATTTTGGTTGCTAAAGCAAGTACTTTGGAGAATTGGCACTCTAAGCACTTAAGAACACATGAAAAGTCCTGCTGGATCAGTTCAATGGTCCCTCTTATCTGGCATTCTGTTTCACAATGGCCTACCAGCTGCCCGAAGGGCCAAAGAATGTACGGAGAGACCAAGGCCTTGATGTCACCTTGGTCGAATCCACATTCACCCATTACCCGCATGTTTATCGGATATCTTCCGTTTGCCTCCAATCCGTGATTTTTTCCTCTTCGTTCACATCCCTGCTTCCAATCCGCCTTTCTCGCGCGCCCCTCCGGTCACACGGCTGCTCAAAAACTGCTTTTTTGGGCGGGACCTTTTTTCCCCGCCCATTTTTTTAAAAAATTTTTGAGCTCACTTTTCCGTTATTTCGATCTTGTGTTATAAAGAAACATCATTGAAGATAATGATGCCTCTCTTTCCCCCACTGACAGCACTGATGGCTCTTCCGTTTCTTTTTTGGAAATTTTGAAGCATGTGGGAAGCTTTCGTGGGCATTTCCTATGCAGGACAGTTCAGTGCTCAAATTTTACTGAAGTTTCACAAAGCCAAGTTTTGGGCGGGTTCAGGCCGGTCAGTCACTTTGGATGAAGAGGCTGGTTTGAAAGGTGGTTTGAAAGGTGCAGTTTGAAAGGCTTGTTTGAAAGGTGCGGGTTGCATGTCTGTGCGAGTGGAGCGTGCCGAGACGCCACCCAGCCGTCCGCTCCCCCTTCCCCCCTCTCCAAGACTGGAGCGGCAGCGCCTGCGGGGTCAAGCCGGCTTGGTGGCCAGAGGGCCGTTTACCCCAAGGGGGGAAGGCTGCGCCCCCTCCCCTCCCGCGGACCGCCGCACTGATGGGCGACCTCGCAGGGGCAGGCGCCCCGCGATCTGGGCCTTTGCGTGGCGAGCGCCTGAGCCGGAGCGCCCACAGTGGAGAGGGCGCCTCGCAGCGCAGCGCATCCTCGCCCCCCGGCAGCGCAGCACTGGCTCACTGCAGAGAGGCTTGGAGGGACGCAGCTGTCCCCTCGGCCGGCATCCCCGGCCCACCGCCGGGGCAGCAGTTTTTAAAATCCCTGTTCGTCTTCAGCCCCCCTCCGTGGATGTGCCAGCCCACGGGCCAAGCCACCTTTGCTGTCCCGGCAGCCCCCGCAAGCCCCGCCGTTCGGCTCAGCCGGGGATGCCTTGGCCAGTCCCTTCTCCGCTCTGAGCCGGGAGCCTCCAGCTGTGCCTGGGCTTCGACTCGGTCTGCTGGGCACCTTCTTGACCCTGGCGGGAGAGGAGGCAAGTGATGAGCCCGCCGGCTTCCCAGCGCCTCCAGCCCCGCCGCTGGGGCGGCCCTCGGCAGCGACTGTTTTCTTTATTTTGAATGATTGATTCACTGTAATTTCGATATTACAGTAATATAAAATAAAAAAATAAAAAACAGTTAAAAAGGAAGTTTTGCGAGTCCGTTCTGAGGATGGATTCACCCCAAAATGATTTTTCAAACTACCAGATTTGATTCAGAAACAGCATAATCAATAAATCCAATGCTATGAAGTCAAAAACAGTCTTTTGCAGACTACGGAGCACTTGCAAGTTGAATCAGCCAATAGGAACTCTCGGAACGGCCGGAGAGACAGGAAGGGGGGTGGTTTTTAAAAAAACCGCGTAAATTGCGCATTGGACCGTTCACGGCCACCGTGAAACTCCCGTTGAAAAACTGTGACCACATATTCGGGAGAAATGCGAATGAAATGCGTCTGTTTAATGAGGTAATGTGACCAGCACTCGGGATTGCGGGGAGAATGCGGGGAAAACGCGGAAAAAAAGAAGTAATGTGGATTTGGCCCTTCTGAGCACTGGTATCCGGAGTTACTGCCTCTGAATATGAAAATCAAAAAGAGTCCAGTAGCACCTTTAAGACTAACCAATTTTATTATAGCATAAGCTTTCGAGAATCAAGTTCTCTTCGTCAGATGCCTGATCAAAACTGGGCAGATACAGAAGAGGAGGGGGAAAGAGAGGGAAGGAGGGGAGCATAAATCACAAGAAGGCAGAATGCAATTAGCATAGAGGCAATCAAAACATTCCTTTGCTTGGAAATGTAAACATTTCCTTTTGGTGTGCAGTCAGTTTGTAGCAGTGAAGGTATCCAATTCCTATGTAGTATAAGCCTTCGGTAACCACAGTTCTCCCTGCCAGTTGCATCTGACAAAGAGAACTGTGGTCCCCGAAAGCTCACACCAGGCGTCACTGGGCTCCCCCAGATCACGCCTCTGTAAAGAGAATCTGTTACCTGTGGTAATGTGATAACCATTCATAGTCTCTATTCAGTCCCCGCTTGACAGAGTCAAATTTGCATATGAATTCCAATTCAGCAGCCTCCCGTTGGATTTTGTTTTTGAAAGGTTTCTGTTGAACCACAGCGACCTTTAAGTCTTTGGTGGAATGTCCTGGTAGATGTCCTGGTAGAATATGAAGGATCCCTTTACTCAGCATGGCTAGTAGAAGATGATGGACCTCTCCTCCAAGAATCTCTCTAACCCCCTTTAAAAGCTCTCTGTGCTCATGATCATCATCACAACTGCTGGCAGTGAATTCCACAATTTATTTACTTGATGAGTAAAGATGTATTGCACTAGTTTGCCTCTATGACTGGGCCAGCCTTCCTAGCACCTTGAAGAATAAGGGATGGATCACCTTTCCAAGCAGGTAATCACCATTGCCTGCTTGGACAGCTCACATCCTCTGTTTGGAGTGCTTGGTCGGGGGAAAACTGGAGGCTGCAGCAGCCTCCTGAAATGAAATGATTAGTTCTCTCCAACAGTGTCTAGAAGGAATGCTGAAATGTCTTGTGAAAGTATACGGAAAAAAGACAGTAAGTGGAATTTCTTTGCACAAATATAAAAGTAGAAGCAACAGAGATGCACGGGGCACTGGGAACATGATCCAGTCAAAATGCTGAAATCTCATTAATTGACTACGAGCATCAAGTCTAAGCTTAAATCTCCCCTATTAAAATTAATGAGACTTTGTTTGTATCATACCTTAGCTTGGGTAATTAAGGGGTCCTGGCAGCACCAACTACCAAGCATGTGAAAATACTAACTTCAAAATAATATTTATTTATATTGTTCATTTGTAACATTTCTGTCTCTCTCCTTGAGTTTA
Organism: Eublepharis macularius; assembly: GCF_028583425.1. NCBI lineage: Eukaryota > Metazoa > Chordata > Lepidosauria > Squamata > Eublepharidae > Eublepharis > Eublepharis macularius. Next base: position 48,486,657 of record NC_072794.1, on the reverse strand, counting down.
AAAGTCTACTTGGAAACATATAAAAATACAAAACAATGATATCAGCAAACAATACACCAAAAATACCACCACCAGCTGTGATACCCAGCAGCAAGAAGAAACAATATCAAAACACCAGCTTAAAAAAACAAACAAAATTAATGACTTGAGTGGAGTAGCAGTAAAATATTAAGCAAACCAGCTATTTTCTCCAGGGAAACTGATCCTTGTACTCTGATGATCAGTTATAATTCTGCAAGAACTCCAGGCGCTACCTGGAGGTTGGCATCCATAAAGGCAGACACAATCTGTGTGTGTCTATGTACACATCCTACAAAAAGCGTATGATTGAGAAAGAATGGAATGGAAACAATTGATAACAGCATCAATGTGGAATTTAAGCTCTAGTTTCTTAAGCTTCCTATTAGCATGTAAATGGTATATCAAAGAATTTGGAGGATCCTATCCTTTCACCAACTTTCAGAATTATGCCATCAAGCCCAGAATTCATTGTTGTAATTTGGGTAAGTGCTGCAAAATTGATTTTATTTGCATAGCAAAATGATTTAGCTTGGTTTGAAACACAATTTATCAGCCACTCTATAGGGTATTTGCATAAATGACTATATTTCACATAGACAAAAACCAAATCTATCAGAACCTACACAGCAGCAAACTGTTTTATTTTGGGGGAAGGGGGGAGTTCAAACAGAAATGTGATGTGTGAAGACTTTAACAGTTTAAGGCTTCATTCCTAAGGACATTCTCCTGAGAATAAACCCCACTGAATAACATAGGGCTTACTTCTGAGGAGACTTTCTTAGGGTTGCTCCCTAATTTTTTTCTCTCCCATTCACTCTCAGAAATAACTACATCTGTTTCACAAATATCTTTTGCCAAAAACACCTCCACTTTTTGGCACTTTGGCAAATATATTGGGTGGACTTCAATCAGTGAGGCAAAAGTTAATGCCGAAGGTGTTTTTTGAGGCTATTTTGGTTCTGCTATGTAACTGTAACAAGGAACAAGAACAAAAAAAATCAGCCTTTCCATCAATCAGGGAGTAGTTGCTTTACTTCCCTTACTCTCTCAACAAAGACCTGTATTGTATTATACATGTAATCAATTGAAATGCAGAGGATTAATCAAGCCAAAGTTTCTTAATCAGTTGATGGTTCTAAAAATTATGTATTTTGGTATCCAGATCTCCTATACCACAAACCTCTGCATGCTTTTTACTGGAAATAAATCCTATTGAGTTAAGAATACTGGCAGATACCTAAAGTATGCATGTATAGGATTGTGACCTTAGAAAATTAAATGTATAGAGTAATATTGATGATATCCAGCACAAATCACCCATAATGTATAAATCTTCCACTGTACAGGAAGTCCAGTGTTATAAAACATGAACGTTCTTCTGTAGCTCATTTATCTCCTTCACTATCTACCTCCATCCATCTTTCTTGTCCACTTTAAAAGATTGGGTCAATTATTTAAGACTTTTTAATGGGGTTGAGATGGCAGGTCAAAGATGCGCTTGCCTGGATTCAACTTCCTATTAGTGAAGGAGATTTGAATCCTCTGAATCTAAAAATAGACTTTTGAATCTCAAGTTACCCCAGGTGAGGAACTTACTACCATAATAAGCTGCCTGCCCATGCCTCAGATGTGGGCAGGCATGAGTGGCAGCTTCTGCAAGAACCTGCTGTTTGTAGGTGGCAGGGTTGTGGCTGGTTGGTGAAGGGCCCACCTAGTGTGAGGCCAAGAGCAGTTGCCCTGATTGCTTATTGGCTGACTGATCCTGGAGGAACTGGATCATTCATCTGACTAGACTGAATGCCACTCAATTTACTATCTAGCTAGTTCATATTCATGTTCCATCTAGAGTTCCCAAGTCCCCTGGTCAGGGCGCGGGATCACCTGCTCCCAGTACCTGCCCCCGCTGCCTCTTTCCTGACTGGTGGAGTGAAAAAGGTGAGGGGAATGGGAGCATACTCCTGAGTCTTTGTTGTCATGCTAGGAGTGACATCATTTTGGCTGATTTTAAGCAAAAATACCCCCACGCTGAGGCCTTCCCTTACTTGTCGTGCCAGGGATGACATCATTTCCAGCGGAACAATGAAGACTCTAGAGCATGTACGCATTGTGTGCACGTGCACAGCAAGTTCCACTTGTGCGTCCCCCCGCACCTCCTCACCCCCTGGTTTGGGCCTTGGGGGTACTGGCAACCCTAATTCTATCTTCTCTAACTCAAAGATAGATCTTCCACCATAACTGAAACTTGGGCTTAGTTCATGTAAAAAAACAGATTATCTCATTTAAAACTGATTTTACCATTTCAGATTGTGTTAGATGCTGCAATCACCCAGGAATATGATGAGGGTCTTCTTGGATAAACGGAATATAATTTTATTCAAAATAAAGAGTATGAAACAAAAAAAGTAGACCAAGACCTATGCCTTTCACAGCAGCTTGCCTAGATACAGCCTATATGGAGCCATAAATAAAACTTGGTCTGGAGTTACTTCAGAGTCTTTCCCTGAAGCTATAATAAAACAAGAAGTAAAGTTATGACTATTAGAGACTACTCTGTATGCCTATTTTCATGCAAAAAAAATTCCTTGCACATATAAAATTATATGTCAGTGGAAAGAACTGTAGCATTAGCTTTTCCCTGATGCATTAACTTTATGTGTGAGATGTGTGTGTCACTAGGAGGTATTCAGCCATGCAGTTCTCCCACCCATAGGGCAAATCCACACGCCCTCGGAGCATCCCGGCATTGCGCTAAATGTTCGCTAAACACCTGGAAGTATAGTGTCTTTCTAGTGTGATTTCAGAAATCGTGCTAGAAAGATGCTATACTTCCGGGTGTTTAGCGAACATTTAGCACAACACCGCAATGCTCCAAGGGTGTGTGGATTTGCCCATGGTCTAAACAGCACAGAACAGTTTTAACACTTTGTCTGGTGTTTATATGAACCAGGCCTCGCAGTCCTAGCTATACTTGAGCTAGGTTGCTAAATATGGTCTATGTGTGCATTATGACACAGATCAGTTCCTAGGGTTGCCGGCCTCTAGGTGATGACTGGAGATGTCCCGGAATTATAACTGATCTCCAGGTGACAGAGATCAGTTCACCTGGAGAAAGTGGCTACTTTGGAGGGTGGACTCTATGGCATTATACCATTCTGAGGCCCTTCTCCTCCCCAAACCCCGCCCTCTTCAGGCTCCACCCCCACAATATCTCAGAATTTCTCAGCCTGGACCTGGAAACCCTATCAGTTTCCCATGCATTACACCCTGCTGAGCTCCCACACCTGCCCTCCCCAGGCTCCACCAGCCAAATCTCCAGGAATTTCCAAACTTAGTGTATATTTGGGTGCCTGTGTTATGCTCTTAAAGAAGGGTGGGGGGATAGAGCTCGGAAGGTCTTAGAATTGCTAACTGCAGATTAACCTGAATGTGATGTCATAGAATCCACTCTCTACGGCTGCAATGTCCTCCAGGACAACCAATTTTTGTAGTTAAAAATGCTGGGAGAACTCCAGGCCCCACCTGGAGGTCGGCAAACCTGTAAGGGCTGTCACTCAGACCCAACTCCTCTTTGCCATCCTTTCTGTTCTGTATGTCCTCAAGAGGATTCAAGCAGGCCTACAGGAATTGACTCTGTATGAGAAAGATATTTTAATAGGGTTGAATGTAGGATTGGGAAATTCCTGGAAATTTGCACGGGGTGGGGGGAGAGGACAGGGGTTGGGGAGGGAGAGATCTCATCAGGTGATAATGCCATAGAGAAGGGGTTTCCAACTTTTCTGAGCCTAAGGATGCATTTGGAATTCTGACAGTGTGGTGGGCAGAGCAACAGTATGGCTGCCACAAAATGGCTGCTTCAGGAGATGGAACTAGTCACAAAATGGTTGCTACAATTTACCTTCAGTCACACAGTGAAGATCCTTTCACTGCTGAAGCAATTACTGCCAAACCAATGTATTTAAAAATTTGCACTGCCAACTAATACTCCAATGGCCAATCAGAAGCCATGCTTTGTAAAAGCCACTTTCCAAAAACGCTTGGCAGGTAGCAGAAATGGTGTTGGTGGGCTCAATTGTGCCCATAAGCACCACATTGGGGACCCTTGCCATAGATCCTACCCTCCAAAGTGGCCATTTTTCTCTGGGGGAACTAATCACTGTGGTCAGGAGATCAGCTGTAATTCTGGGAGATTTCCAAGCAGCACTGGAGGTTAGAATTTGTGTGAACACACTTTGCCCCAAACCTCTACTTTAGCTCACTCAACAAATTAACCATATGAGTGCCTATAACTTTCTGTAATAGCCACCTATCACTTCATCCCCCCCTTTAGAAAACTAGCAATATCTTCAGTGCTGCTGCTTGCTATGTTCAATAGACATGGGCATGAATCAAAATACAAAACAAATATGACGAAACTGGCCCTCTTGTGCTTTGAGAAACACGTTTCATGGGGGGCTGAGGTTTCACGAAATCCACAATCTTTTGGGCCGTTTCGTGTGTTTCGTGATCAATTTGTAACGCCAGACAGGCCTATTGATTCCCTAGACAATGGAGGGCAGGAAAGTCTGCAGATCTTTCATTGCCCAATCTTAACTCTCAAAACCGTGATAGGCAGCTCTCTCTGCCAACTGGAGAGGTCCCATTTTGCCCTATACAGCAAGGGGCAGGAGATGGCTACTGAGGAGATGGGCCTTCTGTAGCCATGGGAACACCAATCTCTTCCCTCCAAACCCTGATGGGCAGGTCTGTCTGCCAACAAGAGAGCTCCTGTTCTGCTATATGTGAGCATTTCGTATTTAAGGCACAGCTCTGCCTCGTGCTTTCAGTTTCAGCACAGAGGAGAGGGAGGATCTGTTGTTGCTGGAATTTGGGAGTGAGGGTGGAACTGGGAGCTTTTGGAAAGAGAGAGTGGAGATCTTTTGGGAAGCATTTGGGAGCTTTTTGGGAAGAGAGAAAGAGTGGATTTGGGAGTTTTCTAGGAAGGTCTTTTTGGTGAGGGCGCCTTTTTTCCTCCACCCCCCCTTTCTCAGGCCTTTGCCTGGCTCTGGGGCCTAGCTTGACTCTGAGGCCTCTGGCAGCACTTTCCTTCACACCCTTCCCATTGACCTTCCCGTTCAACGTATTGCAAACTGGGAGGGTGGGTGGAGGAGAGCCTGCTGAAGTCTCCCTGTGAGTTTGGCATCTCCGGGTATGAAGGGGGGCATTGAAATGCCCCAGGTTCTGACGAATCATGAAACTAACGAAGCATTTCGGCAAATATGTAAATTTTGTGAAATTTTGTAATTTGCAATTCATGGATCGCAACAAAACATGAAACTCTCGTTTTGTTTTTTCTGTTTCGTGCCCATGTCTAATGTTCAATGTTTGGGCCCAGAGTTCATTATATTTCACCTATTGTTCAATGGGTTTACATTTTAAAGACTAAGTTTTGGGAAACATTGGATTTGAGAGAGAGGACGGCCAGTTTAGAAAAACTCACATGGCTGGTTCACACATGTATGAACCTCACTGGACTGCTCTCTGCTTTATTACTGTATATGCGAATGGTTTTCAGACAATATTTTAGTGTTTGGGGAAGCAGGATCATGCAGACTGTCCCTGCTCTCATCTGTACATGTTGTTTGAGAATACAGTCATGTGTATACGTGTAGGAAGTTTCCCATATAGCCTGAACATGAGGAAAGTGAGGGTTCCTGATTGCATGATGAAACCCCATGTGTGTACAGCTGTTCATTTTATTCTATCCTTCAGATCAGTAGGTCGGAGTGGGGACAGAGTATATCACCCTATTCCTTCCTCTACAAGTTAAAATAATGCAGGAAGATAGCGACTAAGAGCCAAACTAGACTAGAATCCATCCCTGGGTTCACCATGGGCACAGATCTCTATTTTGTATCATTGGGAAAAGCCATTTAAGAGTGTCATGAGGCCCAATTCTGGTTCAGACCACCGTGGCATGGGTGGAGAATAGGCTCCTGCTTTCCTCCCACACTGTTTTTCCAATATGCACCCTGGTGCCATTTGGGGTTGGAAAAATGGCCTTTCCTTCCCCATGCTGCAGTGGTCTCATCCAGGATTAACCCTCTGTGATGTTCTTAAATGGCTTTCCCTGGTGCTACTAAATGGAGGCACATCCCCAGGGTGAACTTGGGGATGTTGTCTCATTTAGTTTGGCCCTAAGGGAGCAAGGCTAAGCAGGTTTTCTTATAAAGAAGACACGTTATTCAGTGGTTCTTACTCCCAGCAAAATGTCCTTAGAATTTCAGCCTCAATGTAACAACTAATTCCATAAAAAGTATTACATTTGAACAGATGGGAGAAGAAATGAAAATCTGTCTGTGATATTCTTTATATCCTTGATAGCTCATTCATACAAATTGATTTGCAGTCATTTAGTGCTGTAGTTGCAACAGTGCAAACCAGCCCTTGATGACTGGCATATCAATGTGTCAGACTGACACAGCTGAGAAACATTGTGGCCAAGGTATTATATCTGTGGTGACTAATCTAAGATGGGTCAGTGACACATGTAAGTTGTCATTTGCCATTGTAGGCTTCAACTGTCAAATATACATGTGGGGACATGAGGACATATGCTTGCTTAGGAAATACCTGGAGATTGGGGGGCTACCCTATGAGGATGGCCATGTTATTCATGAACCGTGGTATGTGTAGGATCAGGGTCACATTCTTGGAGGACATGGTGTAAACCAAAAACATTATTTTAAAGATGTCTTGAAACTTATATCTTTTACACACTTTAAAATTATTGCCTACCTTCCAGCCATACTGACTCTGAAAACCACCAGAGAGCCTAGATTAACTGAGTTTTGCTGGTGGCCAAAACATCTTTTATAGCATGCCTGGAAGGAGGCCATTCCACATAACATAGGCAACCGATTGCCTTCTTCAGATGCTTGCAAATGAGGATCTATGCAAAATGAGAGTTAGGAAAATTTGAAGCAATTTGACCTCTCTTTCTGGTTTATTGTGACTTTTGAAATAATCAAATTCATTCATAATGAGAACTTGGCATGGGTGGCCACTCCCCCCTCCCTCTATTTTAATTTCTGCTTCCTCCTTCCCAAGTAGAAGTTGAGACTGTTGGGAGAGATACAGAGAGATTAGGAATTATGACAAGAATACATAATATATGTAGGTTGTTCTCTAGTGTCTTGTATGACTGAAAGTTTGCTAAAATTGATAGCAAAAAGGCATGTCTGTCAACAAATTATTCACTTGCAATCAGCTGCTTCTGTTAATAGAATTGGCTGTTGCTATAATTGCAAAACTACCATCTATGACTATTATTGTCTGTTTAAATCTTTATCCCTCTGGCCAACACTATTATAAAGATTCAGGGCAAACAACAATAATTTAAATAAAAAAGTACATAAAATATGCATTAAGATAAAGCCAAAATGAAATAAAGAGATTAAAAAGCTCTAAGATCTTTTTACCACCGGTAATAATACTTAGCACTTACATAGAATTTTAGTGCATTCAGAGTGCTTTGTTTATATTGTCTTCCTGTAATCTTTGCAATTAGCCTGCAAGGTAGATTAGTATTATTAGCCCCATATTACAGACTGGAAACAGCGGCTTCCCTAAAGCCAGTTCTTGAGTTCAGGCAGGAGATAGTTTGAGGCAGAAGATCTTCTGGTTCATAGCTCAGTCTCTTGCACTGAAATCCTAAACAGAGTTAAGTCCATTAACTTCATGCATTTATCTTCCATCATCAGAAATGTTCTGCAAAATCCAAGCTCTAGTCTTTAATGATAAGCGTTGCTGAAATCATCACAGTTGTAACCTGAGGATCTAAGGGATATGTTTTGAAATTTTCATCTGTATTAATTAATGTAATGAGCATAAGCCCATGTAGGTAGTCTATAGAGTTCCTGAAACCAATAGGAACATGGGTACACCATGTTCTGGGAAAAAGGCACTATGTACAGAAATCCTTACTGGTTCAAACCGTCATGTGGTACATCATTTTTGTACCAAACTTCTCCCGCCTTCCCTTAGTGCACAATTTAAAAAGTGATTCCCAAAAGAAATCAACTTGTACTAGAGTTGCCAGCTTTGGGTTGAAAAATTCCTGCAGATTTGCGGGGGGGGAGCCTGGAGAGGGTGGGGTTTGAGGAGGGGAGGGACCTAAGCAGGGTATAATGCCATGGAGTCCATCCTCCAAAGAGGTCATTATCTCCAGAGGAACTGATGTCAGCTGGAGATCAGTTGTAATTCTGGGAGATTTGCGACCACCATCAGGAGGCTGGCAAGTATAACTTGTACAAATATGATTGAAGGAGGGAATAACGATTGATACTGAGTGCTTCTGAGGTAAATATTCTCTGGGTTTGCTAGTTAATTGTGATAAGTGCATACCTGCCTATGTAGCTTATTTGGGGATAAACCCAAGGTTCCCCAGTGGAGTTCCTGATGGTCCAATCCTGGGCAGAGCTAAGTCCAGTGGTTTAATTAGACTTAGAAACTCTGCACAAGATGACACTTTCTAAAACGCTTGGACAGGGATGAGTTGTTTTCCCCCAGTGGTGTCTGTCCTGTGTTCCTTCTCTCCCTCCCCCAGTCCATACATTTGGGTCAGACGGAATAAGGGCAGAATTTATTTGGCAATCTATCAAGCCTAGCCAAACAAACTCAAACCACAAACCGTATACCAAAAAGCACACACACAAATAAAGATGTCACAATTAAGATAAAAACATAAAAACACATCAAGGGAGGCATCTATTCCTTAGATGGTCATTTCCAGGGATTTTTTTCAGGGGGAACATGGGGGAACGGAATTCCGGAACCTCTTGAAAATGGTCATATGGCTGGTGGCCCCGCCCCCTGATCTCCAGACAGAGGAGAGTTTAGATTGCCCTCCATGCTGCCAAGCGGCGCAGAGGGCAATCTAAACTCCCCTCTGTCTGGAGATCAGGGGGGTGGGGCCACCAGTCATGTGACCATTTTCTCCAAGGGCAACCCACTGAGTTCTACCACCTCTTTTCCCAGAAAAAAAGCCCTGGTCATTTCTATGTAATGGAAGAATCCCCATGCTGCAGAAAAAGTGTTTTTTCTTTTTTTAAAAAATATTTAAAACAATCCTTTGGGCAGGGATGCCCTGTTGCTTCAATACAGAGACTTGGAGACTTGTCTTCTGTCTCTCTCCCCACCCTCTGCTGCCAACCCCCACTCCCCAATTATTTGCCATCTCTCCACTGTGCCCCCAACTACGCATACTGCCTGTCTCAGATAAAATGATTGCAGGATTGCAGATAGTGCCCATTTCGATATAAACAGTTGGAGACCCCAAATACAACATCTAAAAGAGACTTTTACTATAACAACTTTTTTGGATATCACTAGGTTGTATTCAATCACCTGTGAACAGAAGGAAGTTGTAGAAGAGAGTATTTGCCACCTTTCCCTGCCTGCCAGCAGTACACTACTTATGACAGCACAGCAGCCATTCTGAGATCAGCAGCTGTTGGACTGCTACAGGGTTAAGTAAAAATTGCCTGTTCCATTCTTGTCTCCTGTGGCATCTTTGCACAACAATTGGAGCAGCAAATATTATATGGAGCTTTCTTCTGGATGCTAGAATTGCAGCTTATGAATGAACTGGCATAGGTTGCAGAAAAAAGGGATGAGTGCTTCTGTACTTCAGAAATTGCTTACAGCTAATGGAAACATAATTCAAAGGGGAGCCAGAACTGTGCCTGGTCAGAGTGAAAAGCTTTTGTTTTCAATTAGGTCTTGCAGCTTCCCGTTCTCATTACATGCTACATCAGAGTCTAAATGAACTTCCCAACTTTATTTCCTATTCTAGCAGGTCTGTTAAATCAATGCACAAAATGACCGACTAATCTTCCTAATTAGAGAAATTCATTTAGTAGACTTACCTGCTCTACCACGAAGTATCTTCATTCCTTTGACGGAATTTTCAGCCAACCCTCAACTCATATCAAGAATGTTCTTTTGTTGAAGAAAGATGTGTGTTACAAAAACTGAGAGCATTCTATCCACTGTTCAGAATACTTTGTCTAAAAGACATTTAAGAAAACTCAGGGGAAAAAAGAGGTTTTGGCCAGGTCATGCTGAAAGTGACAGAAACATAGAGAACCCCAACGGTCATTTAGTCCAGCTTCCTGCACAATGCAGGAAATTCACAGCTGTCTCCCTCTCTCATCTCCCCTAGTGACCCTGCTCTATGCCCAGAGGAAGCCACAAAAAGCTCCAGGATCCCTTGGCCAATCTGGCCTGGAGGAAAATTCCTTCCTGGGTCCAAAAGTGGCAATCGGCAGTACCCTGGGCATATAAGAAAGGGCCATGAATGCCTATCACTGGCTCATCCTTCATGCATTCCCTCTCCTGACCTGTGTACATTCATATTAAGTCAGAGAATCATGACAGTTGTCAGGTGACCATCTAGCCTCTTCTTAAATACCTCCAAGGAAGAAGAGGCCACCACCTCCCAAGGAAGCCTGTTTCCCTGCAGCAAGTTCCCACCTCCTCCCCATCTCCACAGATTTCCAGGCCACGCTTGGCAACTCTATTGCTAGGCCTTCTACCACTCATGTTCCTAGCCACATGCACTGCCCAGAGCTTTTAGGGGAAGGGCATGTACACAGTGTATGCAGTTAGGAGTGTGGGACTGTGGATAGCAGGCAGGCTAGAGAGCAAGGGAAAGGACACATAGGTAGATGAATGGGAAAGGGGTGGGTGGGTAGGTGGTAATATGGTGTTGAGGCAGAGAACCCCCCTAGCCTTCTCTGCCCCAAGCCCCCCAAACCTTGAAACTGGCCCTGTTTCATTGGTTTGGAAAGAGTGCATTCTGCTCCCTCCCCCCAACTGTATCAGCACTATATTGTGGATTTCAGAAATTGCTTTATGGCACGGTTTTGCAGCACTTCTTTGCAGCACAACATGACTTTGCTTTGCAGCATGATGACATCAGAAAACACGCCACGAAGCAAAGTCATGATGGAAAATCGCACCATGAAGGCATGTTGTTCCGTAAGTTTTGCGCTATTTCTCGGAAGGGGGAGACGTGTGGAAATGGCCAATAATTCTCTGCTAGGTACTGAGAATTCCTAATGCACAGTTTTTATTTGTCTTATTTACTTTAATATGTTTTACTAAGAGATAAATCTTCTCATGTGATTTAAACAAAAACCTTTTTGAAAATCTTTTCCTGTGATTCTCATGACTTCAGAGACCATGACCTGAAAAACAATGTGCTCATACAAGGAAAACCCTGACATGCAGCCAGAGTTTCTACTGCGCCTGACCACACTGCTGAGGAAGCAAGTTACATTTTAAATTTAAGAATGGCTTACCTCTTCAGCAGTGGGAGTGTCTGATGTGTATGCTGCAAAGAAACCTGGCGTGTGTGTGTGTGCGTGTGTGCGCACGTGCATGCAGTACCCCAGGTCCTGTGTACAGCTTTGCTGAATTGTAGCCTATACATGTACCATACAATCATTGTCATGTAATAACATTGATTGCAAGTCACCACATTTTGTGGTGATAGTAATTAGTTCTAACAGATTTTTAAGGGATTGGACAAATTGATGAAGAGTCTATTAATGGCTGTGATTGCTAAATAGAACCTTCATGTTTGAAGACAGCATATACCAGATGCTTGGATAAAAAAACAGAGGGACGGAGTGTTACCTTTGTGTCTTGCTGGTAATCTTCCTGCTGTTTTAAACAGAGGGCTGGATTAGATAGATCTTTGGTCTAGGGTTGCCAGCCCTGCACCAGCAAATGCTGGGAGCTTTGGGTAGGTGGAGGCTGGGGATGAAGAGTGTCTCTGATTCTGTGATGTCACTTCCAGGTGAACATTTGGAAGTGATGTTACAGCAGCACCACCCCTACCACCATGAACCGCTCTAGAAATTTCCCTAATCTCTATGGTAAAGAGCTAGAATGCCATGGGCAGGCCCTCGGAAGTGATATCACAGTGTCCATGCCATGTGCTCCCTTCATTTTTTCTCCTGCTGCTGGGTCTGCCAAGCATCTGAGTGCGGAGGTGGGAATCTATCTACCTACATTGAATATTACCAGGTGGGCAACACTACTTTGTTTTGCCCAATTTTAATTTAATTAATTTATTGATTGATTTTAACAAATCAATTAAATACTGTAGTCTTATTTATCCACCCATTTTCTTCTGGGTATATCTTGCTCCAATTATTGATTAGAAACCTTTTAAAGTTTTGAACAGGTGTCATCTACAGTTATGAAGTTACTTCTCAATGAAATATAGTCTTTCTGAATGGAAATATGTCCATTATTTTCTCTCTTAAATTTCAGAACTGCTCATTCTCCGGAGACTTATACTGCCCAAAGCAAAGTACCATCATCACTATTGAGACAGCTCTTCATTAAGAATAACAAATGCTCTCAGGGGATGTTAATCATCCCAATGATTGTGGTTCCCCACCGCATAATGCATTATCACTCTTTTATGTGTCTCAGGCACATGAACGAGACAATATCCTTTCAGCGAGAGAGCTTGGCCCTCCAATGGATAATAAATTATTCTTCAATGATTACCGAAATGCAGGCTACTGCAGAAGTTGTTCAGGCACAAGGAAATGATGTGATTAGGCTTTGTATTGCTCTGCAGAGCGGCAGCTAGATCTCCAATATTTTAAGCTATTGTAATGGAGCAGAGCAAACCTTTTATATTACAGTAAACAGTTCTGACATCAAGCTGATGGATCATTTCCCCCTTTCCACACAAAGGGGCTCACAGCTTTCAAATGCAAACTAGTTTAGAAATTTCGGTGCACATTATGTCATATTAGAAGCATTCATCCAAAGTAACATCATATAACTAAAGGAAGGAAACAAGTTCTTTTCCTCTGATGGTATGATCAGGTTTATTGAAAACTTCATAGAAACTTGATAATCTGGCTGGTACACTGACTTTACAGTGCAATCTTAAACAGTGTAACAGCCTTCTTGGCTTCAATGGACTTAGAAGGGTGTACCTCTTCTTAGGATTGCACCATTGTACACCTAACTCAGAACAATTGCTGAGAGATATTGGTTTGAGTTTTTTCATCACAAATGACTACGGGGGCAACCTGCAGTTGATTAACAAGTTAGATTAAGTTTATTGGACTGATATAGGTCAATCAAAAAGTTTCTTAACTGGGCAGCAGATTTTTTTTTAAAAAAATGAATTATGTTTAGTATTTATAGTAACAGTAGGTGATAAGTTCTATCTTCATAGACACAGGTGAGAATGTCTTTTACTAAGATAGCGCTAGCTCTCACATGTATGATTTTTCCTTCACAAATATTGTTATTCATATGAAAATATAGTTTTGATCCATTAGTCAGTCTATTAACATTTATTTTATTTTTATTTATTTGTTATTTATAGACCGTCTTTCTGAGACTCAAGGCAGATTACACAGTGTGAGTCAGTACAGTCAATTTAAAAGACATTTCAGTAAACAATTTAATAAGGTACATAAATGCAAATTTGCACAGATTTTAGCTAGCAGAAACACAATACAGAATTGAAGAAATACTGAAACAGAGTATAAGCAATTCTAAAACTGACATATTAAACAACATAGAAACTGCCTAGCAGGATCATACTTAAAACAAAAGACAGTGCATAGTAGTAAAGTCTATAGTCTATAGGCCCTATAAAATGAATATGATCAATTAGTTAAAAGGCATATGATTAACTGATTTTGTTAATGAGAGAGCAGACTGTTCCCCAGACTCCCTGCTCTCCGCAGGGTGTGAATTGCTGCACAGAAATACCAGGTGTGTTGGGAGGAGATGTCTCATAGGAACGTACGTTTGTATGTAACATGTTTGGCTCCACACAAAGAAGGTGGCTCCAATTTTACAAACTGCTCACCACAGAAAGTAGCATGGCTTTAAGTGGATTGCACCCTGATTTGACTGCAAATAATGCAGCTCACAGCTTACTAAAGTCAATTTATAATGAGCGCTTTTAGACTGAACACTAAAGCTGTTATTGTTATATGATAAGCACTAAAGTAATTTGCTAGAGCAAAGGCTTTAAAATTGAGCTTCCTAACATGAGTTCAGGTTTTGTAATAACGATTTGCCATGACACCATTAGAATATGGACATGCAACCCTATCGGCTACACAATTCTGCAAAGCCAGTGTAACTTAGTTTGATATAAGCAACTTAGCAATACAGAATACAGAACAGGTGAAAGAAGAGTAAGGGACTGCCAGATGCCATTTCAGATATAATGTTCAGAAGTTTCTCCTGAAAAGACTCTACCTAATGTGAGAAAATAAATGATGAGAAGTGAAACTTTATGGTTGGAAAGATGTAGGAAGCATCTTACTTTGATTTTGTTATTAACTGGAATACAGTTCATTGCTCTGTCCTTAAAGTGCAAATTGCAAGCTTGTGGAGCCTCAGTTTTCCTAGTAGCACTACAGAGAATGGAAAGGCGGTTTTACTCTTCAACCCCAATGCAGTTTCACGGCCTGAAAATGATCTCTTTATGTTTTCTAAGTATTTCAAATGGGACTGCTATGAGTTTTTAAAGGAGGTGGGTTTTTTTCCTTTAAAATGATAACAAAGCAGCAATCCCAGTTTCAAATTGTAGAACAGATTGCAAAGTTCAGCCTCCTCTCCCTTGCTTGCGTGGTCCAAAGACGAATTAAGCTAATTTGAGATTGGGAGACTGGCTAATTTTGAGATTGGGAGATTGGCAAATTGAGCATGGAATAGCTTAATAATGTCAGATCTCGGAAGCTAAGCTGAATTGGTACTTGGATGGGAGACCACCAAGTAAGACTGCTCTGTAGTGGAAGGCAATGGCAAACCATCTCTGCTTCTCAGTTGCCTTGAAAACCCTATGGTCCTGAGGTTGTCATAGGTCAGTAGTGACTTGAAGTGTGTGCACACGATTTAAGGTTTTATCAGGCATCCTCCATTTCCAATTTCTGTCCCTGCTTGGATCCATTATGCTGCTATGGGGATCTTCCACTTGACAATTTAAATGGTCTCTTGAGGAAGATTACTAAAGATCAGGAGAAGCCCTTTCTTATAACTGATCTCCACCAAAAGAATGTTGAATACGAGAAGAGGCAAGCACTCCTGCAGTATAAAGAATCTTGGGACAATTATGATTGCCAAGAGAAGAGAACAGGAAGCTTTTGAACCATTAGTTCTAAGTAGTGGAAGATGACTTTAGGGTATTACTGGATGGAAAGACTATGAGCATGGTGCTGAAGTTTCTGAAGAGCTCTCGGGAAATATCAGCCCTATTGACTGTTGGCTCTCTGGAAGTACCAGGTGAACCTGCCCCCCCCCCCCCGCCATGGTCTTTGGACAGCAGGGGTTTTTGACCAAGGAAAATTATTTTGGATCCTGTGGTTGAATTGAGGGAAGGAAGCAAAGGAACAAGCCAGTCAAGTTTTCTCAGCATATTTGTTGCCAGGGACCCCCCTCCTCCTGTTATGGGGCCCTGCCATAGACTATGTCAGTTTCCTGTGTTGCTGTCCACTAAAGACTCTGTTTTGGGGCAGCATTGCCCATGCCTGTATCCTGTTCTCTCTGCTGCAATGGACTGTGCCATCTATGTCTGTTTCCTGCCTCCTTGGGCACCCACCTCACCTGGGCCCAGAGCCATGCTGCCAGCAGCATAGTGCCAGCTGGATGGAGTCTCCACGAGCCTGGCCAGGCACCCCCTGGTCGGTCCCCGTGGAGAGGCCCTTGCAGGATGGTCACTGAGTCTGCCCTCACCACTGGGCAGCCTGCTAGCTAGCCCAAGCCGTGCCAAGGAAGAAGCCATGTTCCCAAGCAGTAAAGAGCCAGCCTGGACAGTTTACTTCAAGGCTGCCATTTCGTGAAAGCGAGCTGGTCACGTCTGCAGTGGCCAGCCTCGCCCTGCTATGCATATCTTGGAAGCCACCCCGGAATGGAAGCTACATGCCAGCTGTCCAGAACACTTAATGGACGCATCTCAATACTACCGCCACATTCCAGAGCTGATGCCATCAAGACAATGCCAGCTTCCTGGCAGGTCCAATCAACCCACCCAGCACTCCCCTCCCCTCCTTTGTCCCTTCTTCCCGAGGTGTCACAATCATACAATCAGGGCCGGCATGCCTATTAAGGCCAGGTAGGCGGTGGCCGCAGGCACAGGGTGCCGGAGGGAGCGCCTGAGGAGGCGCGGCGGGTGGGAGCGCGCGCTACAAAGCACCAGCCTCCTATCCCTCCCACCCCGCGCCGCTGCCGCTGCCAGCACAATCCCTTGGTCAGGCGCAGCCACCGCGGGCAGGCATCTGCGGCGGCGCAGGCAACCGAGCGGGAGAGCTTGGGGGCGTCCCGCTGCAGCAATCGGGCCAGTGGCGGCGTGCGCGCTCCCGTGATGACGTCACGCGTGACGTCATCATGCAGGCCGGTGCGTGAGCGCGCGGGGGCGCCTGGCCAGCCGGCCGCGAGCGTGGCAGACCCTTGTGCCGCCCCTGCATACAATTAGACACTAAACTGGCCCATTAAGGATAGTTGTAGAGCCATCAAGCTTTTGTTCCCCTTTTGAGAACTACAGGGAAAGGCACCAGCCTCGGGTTATGTTTTGGGGTACTTAAGCAGGCTTCCCCTGCCATGAGGGGCGCGTGCCATTCCTATCCTGAACCTCTGCCACCTCTCTGCGTGTCTAGTGCAGGCATTAGATACTGCCACGCTCCGCTGCTACATCTTTCTTCCACGCCGTGACAAGGTGAGTATACCCAGTTCCGTCGATCTCAAGTGGGTCCTCCTGCTAATGCAAACGACTCTATTTTTCCTACTCTTTATTTCCTAGTATCTTGTATGTAACTTTTTGTGTGTGTTATTATAGGCATACACAACACTATTAGTAAAACACGTTTTATCTTTATTAGTCTTGCCTTTTTATTGCATGAGTAATCTGGAAGAGGGACTCTTGTATAGCTGGTTAAGATCCGCAATAATTAAACCCAGACTGCAGCTAATTTCCCCATAAAATAGCAGTTCTGGTAACAATTTCCAGTGGCTGGCTACTATGTACCATGTGGTTTACGTGAACAAGGGAAGAAGGAGGAAAGTGAGTCTCACGGGTGGTTAGAAGAGAGGAGTGAATTCAAAAGGGGGAAAGAACTCAGGAATGGTAGGAGTCACAAATTACTCTTCTTACTCCTCCATCCTTTCCTCTTCCCTTGCAATTCCTGTACACATTATATTTCTTCTTGATTTTGTATATAATAAAATGGGTAATTCTATTTCTTACAACTGGAAAAAGGATTAATTTCCTTACAACTGAAATAACTGACACTGTTTTTACTATACTTTGATTAAAACAGGGCATGGCTGCCAGGGCCTGTTTATAGAGTTGGATTACAGAGTTGTACATTACAATCTGTACTTGTTAAGTTTGATGCATTTGTGGGGGAACAAAGAAAAATGCTTTGGTTAATTAAATTAAATTAAATTATATCTCGAACCAAACCTTAAACTATTTCCTTTCAGCCTTTGTGAGGGATGTTATAGTTGTAAGATGCAACTCATATAAATGGAGTTCCAAACCCCATGCTCGGTTCACTACATCCTGAAAGGCTTCTTTTAGGATGCAAGTGAATGAAAGTACAATTTCCACCCAGAGCACCACTAGACATATAGGAAACTTCTTGCAGCCAAGTGCATTTATTCCATCTAGTGGTATCTGAGATGGTCGAATGAACATCAACATCTGTTTAAGGGCATCAGCATATAAACTTCACGTATAAGCAGAAACCGAAGAGTCATTCAACATATATATGCAATCTATCTGTCACAGAAAAAGATGCCCAGTTGTTGAAGCCATCCCAGCTTCCTCTGTCCATTCTGGAGTGATGGAGGAGCAGAACAGCTACATTTTATTGTTCCATGGCAGAGGTTTGCCAAGTGAGAACCAGCTGCTGCTCACTGCTAGCAACCACTAATAGCATGAAGTAGAAAGATCAATATAACTGTAGCCAATTTATCAATGAACTGAAAATCATAAAGCCCATTAAAAAGTCCTCTGAAACATTCTCATCCTCATTAAGGCCTGAGATCCGTTTGGGATTTATATCAAGGATATAAATGCTGCATGTGGACAGGTAATTGAAGAGCAGTAGTGAAAAAGCACAAACTCAAGAAAATAATATAGACTTCAAAACTGAGAAAATGAAGAGGCTATATTCAGTGAAACTCATTTCCCTGATTTTCATTGCTACATAATCTGCTGATAGGATAACATAATTAAATCTCTTACTTAACTGCAACATTTGGCTTGGGCAGACAGACCTGCAGTTTGACTACTGTATATTAAAAAACAAGTGCCTCCAAAAAGTAAAACTCCAAGTAAAAATCCATTCCCACAGGTAAGGTAGTACAGTGAAGGAAAGAACGATTCACAGGGGCTGTGGTACTTGAACGAGAAAGGAATCTCAAAAGGGGACAACACAGAGCAGAACCACAAGTGACAAAAGGCACAGATTGGACACTTGTCAGCTTCCCTCAAGTTTTGATGGGAAATGTAGGCCTCCTGGTCTCGCAGCTTCGCTCTCTGACTGCTGTCCAATGGACTTTTCAACTGTCACTTGTCCAACATTCCACCAAGCTGCCTACATTTCCCATCAAAACTGGAGGGAAGCTGACAAGTGTCCAATCTGTGCCTTTTGTCACTTGTGGTTCTGCTCTCAGAAGCAACAGAAGGGGGGAAGGATGGATTTCCCCCCTATGGGGGAAAATGTACATTTGAAATTTCATTGGGGCAAAGCTGAATGGGTAGCAAAGAGTAAAGAAAATGCAAGCAGAAAAGTCAAACCCTTTTTGTGGAGTTTCTCCATTTTCAGTTGGGCCCTCCCTGAAGCTGCTTTTCAATCTAAAAAGGTCTGTGGGTTACACTGAAATATATTTATGCAATAAGCTGCCAAAGAAACATGACTGAGTGGCTAGGTAAACGTGTGTTGCCTTATAGCTCTTTTTTAGCTTCAAAAGCCACCTTCCGAGAAAGAAATGCAATCCTTCTCCTTTTCTTACTATCTGAAAAAGAACGTTATAATAAAAGATAAAGGACATCCCAGAGACTTGGCAGTAAAATAAATTAGAAAGGCTGTAGCTGAATGGCAAAGCACATGCTTTGCACACTGACAGTCCCAGATCCAGACCCTGGCATTTCTAATTAAAAAGGATCTCAGGGCACAGGGCAAGAAAAGACCTCTACCTGAGACCTTAGAGGGCTCCTGTCAATCAGAGCAGATGGGTCTGTGCTACATGAACCTGAGGCCAGACTCACTATAAAGTAGGTTCAAAAGTACCAACAATGGGGCAGAAAAAGGTTAATTCACGTGGGAAAGTATAGAAAACATACAAAACAGCCAGAACAAAAAGCAACAACCAAAGGCAAAAAAAGAAAAAGACTTGTGGGATCCACTATCACAAATTACGGTGACAAAGCCAACTCTGATAGCTTTTAAAATCAAATGCAGGAAAGATAAGTTTATCAGTGGCCATTATCCTCAAAAGCTAAATATAGTGTCCAATGGTTAGAGGCTGCATGTCTCTGGTTGTATGGATTTCACTTTCAGTTTGTCTGTGAGAATCCAGAGATATCTGGCTGGTCATTTTTAAAAACAGAATGTTTGTACAAATGGACCTTGGTCTGCTTCAGGAAGGCTTTTATGATCTTAGCATAAGAGAGGGCAGGAGACTGTAATGACCATGATGGATGTTTGTATATTTCACCAACACTAAAGAGTAAAGTTATGAATAGGGCTGACCATCAAATCTAAGCAGGAAAAAGTACACACTCCCCTTATTGCCTTGATGAGAACTGAGAATGCATCTTGGTCTCAGAATGTTGAAAGCAGCTGAAAGTCAATTCAGGGGGGCTGAGGGACAGAGGGCTGTAGAAAATTGGCTTGCCAGTTTAGTGTAGTGGTGGAACTCTAATCTGGAGAACCAGATTTGATTTCTCACTCCTCCACTTGAAGCCAGCTGGGTGACCTTGGGTCAGTCGCAGCTCTTCCAGAGCTCTCAGCCCCACCCACCTCACAGTGTGATGGTTGTGTGGATAATAATAACATACTTTGTACACGACTCTGAGTGGATGTTAAGTTGTCCTGAAGGGCGTTATATAAATCAAATGTTGTTGTTGTTATTATTGCTCGAGTGGGGTGGGGGAGATTTGGGTGTGGTGGGAAAAATTTGTAAAAACATTCCTTCTTACAATTCTTAGCTGACCCTTTACTTGTATGAATAATAAAAGAGAAGTTTGCCAAATTGTGAACTTCAAAAGAAGTACAAAGGTGCCACAGTCAGCTCTTGAAAGTACTGGAAGAAGAGTGTTCAATGAGACCTTGCTTTTTTCAGAGAGAAAGTTTTTCATAAGTCTGAGAGACTTTTAAACTCAACATGTGTGAAAAAATATGGGAAGCTGGCAGTTCCAACAAGCAAGTTAAAGCTGGCAAGTTTGAATCCGTCCACTATTTTCTTTGTACTGTTCTTAAGTTTCCCCCACTGGGAGACCCCTGTGCTCTGACGCCCACACAAACCTATTTTTTCTCCCTCTTGCAGATGGTGTTCCTGTTGCTGCAGAAGCTCCGGCTGACACATCTGTGTGCTGCTTCTTGCTTTTGGAAAAGATGGTGGCTGAATTTTAAGTGAATGGACCAAATCTATCTGCAATGCAAATGCTATAGTGGAACAGCTAACTTTAGTGGAACCAAGTCAGGGAAATATGATTATTTAAATATATGTACTCCAATTTTATTTGCATGCAAAGAGTGATTTGCCTCTAAAGAAAAATTAGCACATTTTTTATTGTGTCGGTTGAACGTATCCGCCTTTTTGCCTCCCTAATGAAAACTGTGACAATAGATAACGGAAATCTTTTTCGTATCTGATTAGTATTCATTAGCAGAACACACTGCCATTAAGTTAAATTTGCAACTGAGATGACCTGGGGGTGGGGCGGTCTGTAGTGGGTAACAAACATTTAAAACAAGCTCATATGTAACAAAGGTACCACATATTGTGGTACATATGGGCATCTATTAACCCCCAAACTTTAAAGCATGATGTCATCACCCTGTAAAGTGACATCAGGAAGAGTATGAGTAAGATTTTTGACTGCAGTGGGTCTTGTGTTCTGGAATTTCCTTATCAATCAAAACATCAGCATACCTCATTTCCTGTTGTCAAAAATCATATTTGCTCTTAAAGACTTTTGGTCTTACTTGTTTTGACATTTACAAAGTTGTTTTAATATGTAACATAGTTTTATGTTTAATGTTTTAAACCTTTCAACTGGCAAGATGCCCATCCAGTGAGAATATGTGCATGGAAATACAGGCATAAAGATGAGTGGTACCTTAGTGACCAGGCAGGTGCCAGTTTCAAGTTCCCCTTCTAGATGGCTTTGCTCCACTTCCTTTTCCCCTAGCCCCGGCCTCCCCAGTTCAGTGTATGAGACTCCATCCTGTATGATTGCTCAGGACCAGAACAGACATGAGAAGAATTATGGATCACTTCCAGTCTGTAAAAGGTAAATTTCATGTTTGCACAACTGTGATTTGGGGAAAAGGGATTTAACTCTCCAACCCACATTCATTTTCATTAACCAGAATTGGGCTTCTTACATTTGAAAGGGGAAAAGACATGTGTTAGAGGGACATCCCCTTTTTTCTTTAAAATTGCTAATAACAACTCTGGGATTTTGGTTTCTGTCAATGAAAACAAATGGGACTTGAAGGGCTAAATTCCCTTCCCATGTAGTCCCAGTCTGAATCACAGCTTGAGCACATGTGAGTTGCCTTTCATAGACTAACTGCACCCTTGGAATTTCATCATGTCTGTTTTGGCTCTGATGTTTCTTCTGGGCAGGTATGGCTACACAGGAGGGCATTTAGTTGTATTTTCAGGTATTAAATGTCTTGGTTTTCCTCCCATATGCATGCCCACATTCATTCTTGAGAGTATTTTCCTAGACCTACCAAACATGGCCTTTTGACAAAGAAAATGTTATTGGTTGTTGAGACAGGGTCTCCAATAGAGATGGGCACGAACAGCAATATGAACAAAAAAAAGCCACGAACAGCCCAATCTGCTGTTCATGAACAAGCTGTTCATGAGGCCCCATTCTAAACGAACAGGTGGTTGTTGCAAGCCTCGTTCGTCAGCAAACCAGACAGTCTGGCACCTGCAAGCAATTCCCTTGGCAACTTAGGCAGGGATTGTTTGAACTCTGTCTGAACCCCTGCTGTTGCCCTGGAAACCCCAATCTAAGCCCAATTTAGCTTGATAGGTAGGTCTTCCTTTCAAGTGTGGAGCTCCAAATTTGTTACAAGGGAGCAAAGACCAGGGGGGAGGGGGGCTCCCAGCTCTGGCTTAGTTTGCAGACAATGGAGAGGGAGAGACAGTTGCTGTTGGCATTTTGATAGAGAGAGTGCATTGGAGCTTGAATTTTCTTTGTGTGTGGTGAGATAGGGATCTACCCCTTCAAGTCCAGGGCTGCTGCCAGGCTCTGGGCCAAGCTATTATTTATTATTGGTACCTTTCCTGCTGCCTGCTCAGGTAAGGTTTCTGGGAGTGGTGCGGTAGGGATCTACCCCTTCAAGTTTCAGGGCTGCTGCCAGGCTCTGGGGCCAAGCTATTATTTATTATTTGTACCTTTCCTGGTGCCTGCTCAGGTCAGGTTTCTGGGAGTGTTGCAGTAGGGATCTTGACCAAACTTGGATGATGGCTGGAGGAGAGCCTGCTGGCCCCCACAAACATCCAACCACGGACATGTTCGTGAACAGGTCATGCTCGTAAATGTTTGTGAGTCCCTGTTCATGGATGGCAATGAACAATGAACATCATGTTTGGGTCTTTTTTCTGTTTGTGCCCTCCTCTACCTATCATCACACAAGTGATACTACATTACTGGCAAAAAATGGTGAAGACTTGAAGAGCCAAAGCAGGATTACAACTGAACATCAAGGAGACAAAAGTAATCTGAGAAATTAACACAATTTTAAGACTGACAATGAAGAAATTGAAATGGTTAAAGATTTTCTATTCCTTTGTTCAATCATCAACCAAAAGGGATAGCACAACCAAGAAATCAGAAGGAGATTGAGACTTGATGGAAAGCAAAGAAGGAACTAGAAAAGATCTTTAAGGATAAAGAACCTGGGGACCAAGATCAAGATAATTCATACTATGGGATTCCCCCTTATTAAGTATGGATGTGTAGGACAATGAAGAAAACTGACAAAAAGAAAATTGATACATTTGAAATGTGATATTGGAGGAGAGTTTTACAAATACCATGGACATGCAAAAAGACATATAAGTATGGTCTAGATCAAAACATGCCTTAATTTTCTCTAGAAGCTTAAATGATGAAACTGAGACTATCATATGGTTGTTGTGGGTTTTCCGGGCTGTATTGCCGTGGTCTTGGCATTGTAGTTCCTGACGTTTCGCCAGCAGCTGTGGGCTGGCATCTTCAGAGGTGTAGCACCAAAAGACCGAGATCTCTCAGTGTCTCTGAGAGATGTCTCTGAGAGATCTCGGTCTTTTGGTGCTACACCTCTGAAGATGCCAGCCACAGCTGCTGGCAAAACGTCAGGAACTACAATGCCAAGACCACGGCAATACAGCCCGGAAAACCCACAACAACCATCGTTCTCCGGCCGTGAAAGCCTTCAACAATACATGAGACTATCATAGTTTGGTCACATCATGAGATGACAACACTCAATAATGCTAGGAAAATTGGAAAGCATTAAGATTCAATTTATGTGGTGTTAAATACCAATTGGACAACAGCTTGTAAAATTGGAGTTTAATATTCCAACAACTAGATTTGTTGGAAGGAGAGTTCCATATATGTTTCCAATCAGATTCCGAGAAAACTCGTTTTAAAGAATCAGACATTTTTTTTGGTATGGCAAAGGGTCTTTATGTGTCACCCTTAATAATAATTTGTAAAGGGTTGAAATCCTACCCTGTTTGCCATCTTTCCCACTCCAAATTATTTCCTCAAAAGGAGTTAAGGACCAAAGCAAATCCTTGGACCTGATCAGTGTGGTGAACAGATGTTTCAGCTGAAGATATCTAAACCAAGATATCATAATTCTGAACCTTTCTTCCACTATAGATTTATCCAGAATTGTCCCATTTTTAATCCAATTAATAATCAACAATATCCCATAGTCTTTCCATTCCCTAAACTACTTAAATCCTTTCCTGGGGGAAACCAGTCTTGGTTAATGAAAGGTGTTAGGGGAGAGATACCTGGAGCTAAGTTTTTCCTATATTTATCCCAGGTTTTCAGCATTCTGTCTAGTAGGGAATTGGAGGAAGTCATAACTGGCCTATTTTTAGCTGAGGACCAGATGGTTACTGGTAAGGAAAGTGGTGAAGAAAAGAAACTTTCTACAGAGATCCAGGTTTCTGTTGGGTTCAATCTTAAAGCCTGAATCAATGGAGCCAAAGAGGCATCATGATATAAAGACAGGTCTGGGACATTCAGACCACCTAAATCTGAGGGCTGATGTAAAGTCCGGAACCCAGCTCTTGGTTTGCGACCAGACCACATAAACTCATTGAGAGGAAAGCATTAAGAAAAGAGGAAGACCAAACATGAAATTCCTTTACTTAGTCAAGGAAGCCACTGTCTTCAGTTTGCAAAAACTGAGAAAGACTGCCAATGATAGGATGTTTTGCAGATCATTAATTCATAAGGCACCATTTGTTGGAAGCGATGGGACATGACACACACACACATTCTTATTCCCCCTCACACTTTGCACCATGTGAAACTTTTTTTTATTTCATGGATTTTGACATTAACACAACTAAAATTCATCCTCTCACTGCAGGATTATTTAGCTAGCACGTCATTACTTGTCGACTGGCACATCTGAACCTCTGAACTTTTCCTTATTGTCTGTATCAAGATTTCTATCACATTTTGCTATCTGGATTCTCTTTCTGCAATGCAAATTCCATACATAACAAAGCAGAGCGCTTCTCCATTCAGTTGAAGCCTTTGATTGGGGGCAAGAGGTTGTATTTTTTTTAATCACTCACACATCTTTTGATGACGATTACATTAATTAATCTCTTAAAATTTGCATTTTCCTGTATTCTATGCTATTTCTGAATGTGGTAACTTAAATGCTGTTCAGAGGCCCTGTCCTTATAAAGTTTCCCCTTTTATATTGCCACTGAATTCAAATAGCTTTGTATTTCTTACTTTAATGGCAAACCAGTTCATGGGATGATCATTTAATCTGCTGTTTCTAATTTGCATTTTAGCAGCATGAAATCTCTGAATATATTGCACTTTGAATTGCATACATGCAGTTCTTTCTGTATGGCACAATTTGTGCTGTTTTGTATTTCTGCCAGGAATAGGCAATGCAGGCTTCATGGACCAACACTCCAACAATGACCTTACAGCATGTGTGCTGTATCATGCCGTTGTAGTTAGCCACATTACCTGCAAATCATTTGTTTCAGGTTAAGGGAAGGGGCATTTTACAGAGAAAATCCCACTGTACTGTGAATAGCCCACAGTCCTGATTTGGATAACCTATTTCCCTTGGCTCCCTTCTAGTTATTGTAGATGAATAAGTTACTGTACAATACTGCTTACACATTATTTTAAATTTCAAGAACTTGTCATATAGATTGTACTTATTATTGTTGCTGACAGTTACACTTAGTAAGATTTCATTAGGGTTTTTTGCATTGCTACTTGTTACCGTGATAATCTCCCACTTTGGTTGTTGTCCCTTCTTGTTTAGATAGCAGAGCTATTATCCGAAAGCTGAGAGTGAGAAGTATGTAACAACTGTGTTTAGAAAACCTACAACATGTGAGAAAGCTTCTCCCCAAAGCCTTTCTCCCTAAAATAGAGAGGCAATAAGATTTCCCCCTACATTAAAGAGTTATTAAGGCATTTGTGACAGCCATTACTCCCATCTCCTGCCTTAATCTCAGCATAGGGTTACTGAACAATCAGCCCTTTTAAAGCTGTATATCTGAGAAGAGCACAGAGCTCTGCCACCAGGTGTTTGGCTCTGCTGTTTGGCTCTACCCTGGATCTGCTCCCCCTCAGCCTCTAAGCTGGGGGTAACTACCCCCATGTCCCATCTTGATACTAGGATGTTTCATTCTAAGAGTTGGAGACTAGAGATGGGCACGAACAGAAAAAAACCCCGAACATGATGTTCGTTGTTCATTGCCATCCACAAACAGGACTCATGAACAACCACAAACATGGCCCTGTTCATGAACATCTTCGTGGTTGGCTGTTTGTGGGGGCCAGCAGGCTCTCATCCAGCCATCATCCAAGTTTGGTCAAGATCCCTATTGCAACACTCCCAGAAACCTGACCTGAGCAGGCACCAGGAAAGGTACAAATAATAAATAATAGCTTTGCCCCAGAGCCTGGCAGCAGCCCTGGAACTTGATGGGGTAGATCCCTACCACACCACTCCCAGAAACCTTACCTGAGCAGGCAGCAGGAAAGGTACCAATAATAAATAATAGCTTGGCCCAGAGCCTGGCAGCAGCCCTGGAACTTGAAGGGGTAGATCCCTATCCCACCACACACAAAGAAAATTCAAGCTCCAATGCACTCTCTCTATCAAAATGCCAACAGCAGCTGTCTCTCTCCCTCTCCACTGTCAGCAAACTAAACCAGAGCTGGGAGCCCCCCTCCCCCCTGCTCTTTTCTCCCTTGTAACAAATTTGGAGCTCCACACTTGAAAGGAAGACCTGCCTATCAAGCTAAATTGGGCTTAGATTGGGGTTTCCAGGGCAATGGCAGGACTTCAGACAGAGTTCAGACAATCCCTGCCTAAGTTGCCAAGGGAATTGATTGCAGGTGCCAGATTGTCTGGCTTGACCAACAGCAACAAACAGCAACGAACGAGGCTTGCAACAACCACCATTCGTTTAGAATGGGGCCTCACAAACAGCTTGTTCGCAAACAGCAGATTGGGCTGTTCGTGGCTTTTTTTTGTTCGTATTGATGTCCGTGCCTATCTCCAATGATAGATTCTACATATAGATGGAATAGACAGGGGAATGATATAAATCATTGGCCCTTTTCACACTGCTTACCTGCTGCCACAACATCGCAAAATATCACTCAAAAAACACGGAAGATAGTGTCTTCTCACGAGAGTTTTGCACGATGTTGCGCAAAACTCTCGCGAGAAGACGCTATCTTCTGCGTTTTTGCATGATATTTCGTGACATTGTGGCAGCAGGTAAGCAGTGTGAAAAGGGCCATTGTCTGACACCTTTGCCATTTGGAAACCATAGTGTTTCCTCATATTCTGTTTTAACAACAGTCTCTTGTAGGAGTGTGCAGGAGGGAGTTGATTCGGGTTTCCCAATTCGGGTTTCCCACTTTGGGTTGCAAGCAGCGGTGGGGCCCTTTAAACACAGCCCCGAAGCTTTCCGAAGCTTTTGGAGAGCTTCGGAAATCTTTGATTCAGGATGCTGGCCCCAATTCAGATATTCAGAATCTTTCTGGATTGGGTCCGATTCGGGTAATTTACCTAAATTGGAAACCCGAAGCGCACAGCCCTAGTCTCTTGTGCAGAGTTAAGAAAAGGTTATGTTTCAAAATGATCAGACGTTGTGGCATGCCCATCTCTTTTCACAGTATCCATAACTTGATTCATAACATGATTCACATCCATAACTTGATCCATAACATGATTCACACAGTCAAAAGCTTTGCTGTCATTTATAAAACAAACTGATTTTCTTTGGCAATTCTCTGCTATACTCCAGTAACCAGTGTAAATTTGCAATATGATTTCTTGTGCCTCTTCCATTTCTGAATCCCGCTTGAACATATGGCATTTCTCATTCCATATATGGTGAGAGTTTTTGTTGTAAAAAATTCAGCATCATTTTGCTTACATGGGTGATTAGTGCAATAGTCTGATAGTTGTTTTATCTTCTTTTTTGGAATTGGAATGTAGAAGGACCGTTTCTTGTTTGTGGGCCATTGTTTTGTTTTTCATATTTGTTAATATATTCATGTTAAGATTTTGATGGACTCAGTTTTTGTTGACTGAAATAGCTCTATTGATATCCCATCTACTCCAGGTGATTTGTTTCTTCCAATTGCTTTGAGTGCAGCTTTCACTTCATTTTCTAAAATTGCAGGTTCTTCATCAAAAGATTCTTCTTTAAAGGAATTTAAACCTTTCATTTCTTTTGTACAGTTCTCCAGTGTATTGTGTCCATCTTTTCTTTATTTTTTCCTGATCAGATGATGTGTTTTTGTGTTGTTCTATCAGATTCCCTAGCTGTGGTTTGAATTTCACTTTGAGTTCTTGGATCTTGTAGAACAGTTCTTCCTTTTCTCTTCTATTTCTTTGTGCTGGTTATTATAATAGTTCTTTTTATATTCAAGTTGCTGAAAAGCTGCATTTAGAATTCTATTTCTGTCACTTTTTACTATTGGTTCTTGTATATCTTTAGCAATTTTATCAGTTTCCTCGGCCATTCATTGAGAATTTTCTTTTGGCTACAGGAATAATATTTGTGCATTCTTTATTGATAGTATAACTGGTTTCAGCCCAGAGTTCTTCTGGTTCATGTTCACTTGAACTTAGTAATACAAATTTGTTATTTACATCAACTTTAAAATCTTCAGGAATATTATTTACATTATATTTTGGCACTGTGATTATTTTACTTCAGCTTTCTAAATTTGTGGTCTGTATCACAATCAGATCCTTGTCTTGCTTTAGCTGAGAGAACAGAGTTTCTCCATCTTCTGCTTCCAATTATATAATCTATTTGATTTCTGGTCAGTCAGTGACATCTGCATATACAAACGTTTGTCTGCCTGAAGCATGTGTTTGCAATAAAAAAATTATCGGCTTCACAAAATTCTTTCCTCCATCTCATAATCCTAGTCCAAAATTTTCTGACAATATTTGACACTACTGGTTCCTGCTTTTGCATTCAAGTCACCTATGATAATCAGCACACATCTTGTTTAGGCGAGTGATCTCCCCCCCCCCCGGATACTTGTATAGAAGCGTTCAATTTCTTCCTCTTCAGCATCTGTTAGGGCATAAACTTGAATAATGGTTATGATGATAGGTTTTCCATGGTCTGATTTATCCTATTTGGTCAGACTTTGTATTATAGCCTCTGATTGCTTCTGCCACATCTCACCTCACTATTTAGAGCAACATCATTTCTTCTGAGTTTGTCATTTCCAGAGTAGAACACTTTGTAATTGTCCAACTGAAAATCTTCTAATCCAGTCCACTTTAGTTCATTCTCACCCAATATTAAAATGTTCAAACGTTCTATTTTTCATTTTATGACTTTGAGCTTACCTTGATCCACGCTTCTCACATTCCATGTTCCTATTATATGTGTCATACAGCTCTGGACTTTCTTTTTGCATCTATTCACATCAGCAACTGAGTGTCCTTTTGTCTTTAATCCAGTTGTGTCATTAAGAACAGTGCTCATACTTGCCCTCTGATTTTCCGCAGAAGCTGAGTGCCTTCTGACCTGAGAATCCTGTCTTCCAGCTCTATAGCTTCTTTCTATTTGGGTTCTCATCATAAAGTTTTTGAACTATGAAGTGACCAGAAATGGTTTACAATTGCGGCATGCCAGTAACACCTTCCACTAGCACTGCTACCCTTCAAGAATTCCGTCAGTTCTCTTCTGCTGATGTGACCATTGATTCCTGAAGGGAATCTTAGTCTGATGTCTCAACTTTACTCACTCCACTTTGAGTGACTCCACTAGCAGTTTAGACTCTTGAGAGAGTCTAAATTCCTGATGCTATTGCTCTCGACTTCATTGACACAACCCCCCTCACCGTCTTAAGTGGGGGGTGTCCTGGAGAAAGTTACATTTCTGTCCTTTGTGGCTCCCTTCATGAAGACAACTATTAAATATATGATTGGATATAGAAGAAGACATTGTCACTGTTAAGAGGAAGTTATATTTGGAAAGGACTTTTTGATCTTCTGAAGCCTGGTGTGCCAAGGCATGTATGTATCTAGAGTACAGCGGTTATCAGAACAGATTTTTCAGGCTGCAGCCCCAATTTCCAATTCAAAGATTTTAGGATAAATACGTTTGCCTGGACATCTTAATTGTTTGTGGAGAACTTTTTAATGACTTGAAACAAGCTTAGTTAATTGTTAACCAATGTGCTGAGTCGTGGATGTTTCTGGGCTTTGAAATAAGACAGGAATCAATAACAAACTGATTTAGAATCTTGGCATACAGGATATAAAAGCCATGGTTAAGCTGGAAAATGAAAGGCATTTTTATCCCTAAATAAAGACTCTTTGAGTAGATTTATGTTACTGAAGACATAAGGCTGTTGCTAAAAACAAGACATTCACATGTTCTCTTCAAGTCCATGTAATATGTAAAAATACATAATGAAGTTCTTCATTTCCCGTTACCGTAGCCCTGCAAATATGTGAACATGCCGTTTCAGATTGGTATGGGGAATGAGCTTATTTCTTTGTGCAGGGAGTGGGAACTGGGATCTTTACATAATGAGGTTGCAGTGGGTAGCTGTAAGGAGTATGATTCAACAAGAGAAGGACAACAGAAACAGCTTTTAGAGGTTTAAAAAAAATTATGAAGTTTATTGGGGGACTGGGTACAATATTAGGAAGGGAGAGGAGGAACGTATCCTACTAACAAGTATTGAAACAAAACACAAGTGACTAGCACATTTCTGAACAATGCCCAGAAAACATCAACCCAAACTATTGACTTTTGACTTTTCCCCATAGGAAACAATAGAGTGGCTGGGGGGCACCTTGTTCAGGGGCCCATAGAATTGGCACCCTAGATTCAATCTTCCTGAATCTTGGGGGAGTCGTTAGTAGTCATAAGTAGGTCCCTTGCAAATTTGGTGGAGTTTTCTTGATAAATGCCTCCTCCAGCTCCTGGATAGCTCCCAGATATTCCACCCCTCCCGGTAGGGAACGATGGATGGTGGGTGGGGCACTGTCTTTGGGGACCCATAAAATTGGCCTCTGGTGTCCAATATTCATGAAACCTGGGATGTATTTAAAGGACAGGCAGGAATAGGTTTTCTCCAAATTTGGCAAAGTTTGGATGAAAAATGACCAGGCCACGATAGACCCCAGAGTGATTTCCTATAGCGAACAATGGCTAAATTTTTCAGAACTACCTGAACCAAATTAGGGAATCGATTTGCAATTCAGGGAATTCTGATTCCCCCCCCCCCACAGATTTGGTAAAAAAAATCCAGATTTACTGATTGAGGGGGGGATGCACACCCCTAATGGGACACATATGGAAGCCCATAGCCCACACAGGTTTCCCATCATGTGAGGAGGAAAACTTGCTCCTGGCTGTAAATTGGAAGGGATTTTTTCTAATTGTGTGTGTGTGTGTGTGTGTGTGTGTGTGTGTGTGTGTGATAAACTTACATTTGTAGAGGAAAACACATCTGTGTACACAATGGGAAATGGAAATGTTTATTCATTGGCCAAGCCTGGCTTTCATTTTTCAAGGCATTGCATTCTTCAGAAAGGTATAACTGGCCTCTGTGAGTGGGACTAATATTATCTTGGAAATATTCCTGTGCAGAATTGAGGCACACCAAATGCTAATGAGCAGGTGGCAAACTCCACACTACCTTGCTCGAGGGTGTTCCTTAATGTGAAAGACAAAAACACATCAAGATGCACACTTTTTAAAAAGACTGTATCAAAAAATGCATTAATAGCAGTAATAGATTTCTTCCAGGGTCTGATGCAGCCAACTACTTTAAAGAGCTAAGTCAATCTACATTAGCTGTTAGGAAGCCCAAAAGGGTTCTTGTAGTATAAGGTAATTGCAATTCACAGGAATTTCTGTATTTATTTCACAAAGTAGTAAAATAGGCAGCCAATGGCACTGATGTGTATCTCTCCTTCAATGATATGGACAGCCAGCCAGAAGCAGTAAGTAAGCAGTAAGTAAGCATCTGCCTGGAACTCACTCACTGAACATAATATGGTGTTTCTGTTCTCCTTCAGATTCCACCACACAACACCCTTTTTTGTGAAGTTTTTGGCTTAACCCCTTAATCCTCAGACTCGACCACAACCTGAAGCCTAGACTCCCTGCATCTTCAGATGTTCTTCCTTTTCTCTCCTTTTCTGTTACTCTCCTCTCCCATCTGTTCTGTTTCCTTTCCTGTCAACATTTGATTGGGAAAGCTCCTTGGGAAACAGAAGACTTGTCTTTTTTTTGGCTTGTGAATTTCTACAGTGTTAAGTACTATGGTAGCATTGTAATAAGAATAGCTATCTGGGAATTGTACAGGAGCCAACATTCCCGGTTGCTAAAAAGGGAGGATGCAATTATTCCCCTTTTGCCCCACTCCAGGAGGCTGTGCATATGTGTCAGTGGTGCTAGTGGGCAATGGTCACCGAACACCATGGCAGGATTGCCTCCTTGCCTTGTTTGTAGGCTTTGCAGGCATATCTTGTTGGCTCCTGGACGCTGTGGCCTGACCCAGCAGAACTCCTCTTATCTTCACTGTAAATCACCCAGGCTGTGTGCATTCAGATGCCACATTAAGACAACCATAAGCTTGTTGCTGGACTTGCACAGATGATTTGTTCTTGCCTCTTCCTCTCTCACATGCAGTGTGATGAAGGAATCCCAGTTCAAAACAAACTGCAGTCAGATGTGATGTATGAATGCAGGTGCCCAGGTTAAACAGAGTTAGTTTCCCATTAAAAAGCAACAAAATACTAGCTAATGTGTGTGTGGACACCTGCATTTGTACATCACAAGTTACTAACCTCCACCTACATTCATAGGTTTTAGTTGTTTAAATCAAGATTCTTTTGTTGCACTCGAGGGGGAGAGCGGCAGGAAGGCATATGTGAGCCCAGCAACAAGCTGAACCCAGTTCAAGGCTGGCCTAACATGATGTCTGAATGAGCTAATTTGAGCTAATGGTTGAGCAGAATTTGAACTCAGGCATCCTTAGTTCCAATGCACCATTCTAATTGTGACACACTGCTGGCTGTTTATGGATTCCATGAATTATAACAGCAGCAGCATGCAGCTGGATTGTGGCTCTGCACATATTGAAACATTCCCCCCCCCCACACACACAGACAATTAAACAACTGAACTAGTACCTTATGCTCACCATATGGATGGCAAGCCTCCAAAATTATTGTGGGTGGGGTGTTGGATTGGCTCATACAACAATTCTGATTTCTTCCTTCCTCATCTTGCAGATGCTATAGAAAGTGCTTGTATTTGTTGATGCTTTTGGATGGGTTTAGTTCTAGGTGTGAATTAAATTAAGTATGCTACACATGTCTTGGTAGAGGTTTAGTTTCACAGTGGCACAAAAGAATTTTAATATGAATAAAGTGAGAACTGTTTCCCCTGCAATCAACAACTGTCAAGATATTCCTGCTGTGATTTGACTGCATTTCATTAATCAAATTATGGATAAAAAAAACATTTATTTCATCTATTATAGCATCACTGTCCCTTAATATAGCTCCTTTCCTCCCTCCCTGTTGCATTTACAAATTCCAGAATGCATTAGAATTAATAGAAGGTGTTCAAGCATGTAAATCCCTCATCCACTGTTTCCAATTGCAAAGTGGTTTCAAAATTGGCCACTGAGTGAGGAAAAAGGCAGATGCCTCCTTGAAATGGAAGAAGCTGCTTTAAAGCCACCAAGCTGACACAAACGGATTTTAACAAACTCTCTCACTGTGCGGTGTTGCTGGTCCCAACTGACCTCCTTATCCTGTTGTTAGCACTGAAAGACAAAAAAAAAGATACTCTCTCTTACTCTGGCTGAATCCACACACCCGCGGAGCGTCCCGGCGTTGCACTAAATGTTCACTAAACACCTGGAAGTGTAGCGTCTTTCTAGCGCGATTTCTGAATCGCACTAGAAAGACGCTACACTTCCGGGTATTTAGCGAACATTTAGCGCAACGCTGGGACGCTCCGCAGGTGTGTGGATTCAGCCTCTGTTTTCCC
The DNA here is from genome assembly GCF_028583425.1 of Eublepharis macularius. Classification (NCBI taxonomy): domain Eukaryota; kingdom Metazoa; phylum Chordata; class Lepidosauria; order Squamata; family Eublepharidae; genus Eublepharis; species Eublepharis macularius. Next base: position 48,452,571 of record NC_072794.1, on the reverse strand, counting down.
TGTTGGAGTTAATAAAAGTGTGGGGCTTCAATCAGCCTAACTGCATATCAGAGTAAACCCTCCTAGCTCAGTACTGTGGTCTTGGTGGAAACTGGCTCTCTCTGCAGCTGCTATTGCCTTTAAAAAAAAGGAAGTGAGATTTTGGTTGTTGTGGATTTTCCGAGCTGTATCGCCATGGTCTTGGCATTGTAGTTCCTGATGTTTCGCCAGCAGCTGTGACTGGCATCTTCAGAGGTGTAGCACCAAAAGACAGAGATCTCTCCATTAGCATTCCACACCCTGGGAAACTCTTACAGGATGACTCAGCCCAAACCCACTTTCCTGAGTAGATACAAATTACCTGCCAACATCTTCTCCACACTGTGACACTGAGAGATCTCTGTCTTTTGGTGCTACACCTCTGAAGATGCCAGTCACAGCTGCTGGCGAAACATCAGGAACTGCAATGCCAAGACCATGGCTATACAGCCCGGAAAATCCATAACAACCATTGTTCTCTGGCTGTGAAAGCCTTCGACAATATATCGAAGTGAGATTTTCTTATGCATCTCCCAGTGACTTGTCCAATTTGGCTCTTCCTTTAGAATTCAGCTTAGTATTCCATCCTTTTGACTGTCAACACCAAGGCACGCCTCCCCCCCCCCTCCGTTAATGCTGGATAGAAGAGAATGCTAAGAAGCATTCTTGGACCAAGTGTTAACACTGATGAAAGGTGAAAACACATGGAAAACATTGAAGGCTGGAGGTGAAAATTACAGTTCCATCCAATTGTTGGCCTTCAGATACCAGCAGTCTTGTCTCCATTTTTCTGAACTCTTCAATTTATCTTGGTAGGATTCCTGATGACAAAGCACACACACAAAACTGCCTTACACTGAATCAAACCTTTGGTCCATCAAGGTCAGCACTGGAATGCTCCTAGGAACTCCTGGATCAAAGGCCTCTGCCTCCAAAAGCTCCTTCACACTTGAGACTCAAGTCTGCTGGTTAATAATCCAAGGCTATAGATTTCTACTCCTCATTCAATTGAATCTGGCAATTCGGTCACAAACCTAGGTAAGTATGCTCAAAGTGCGATTTAGCCTTTGTTAAGAGAGCCTCAAGTCCTCAGCCCACCTGCTTTCCACCTCCTTTTGGATCTAATCCCACTGTGAATCCAAAACCCATCCTTCAGAAAACCCCTTTAAAGGGTGTTTCAAGCCCCTTTGACTCTGTAGCTGGTTTTGCACTCAGTCCTGATCCTGCAGCTTATTGGCTGGTTTCCCTTCTGTTCAATCACTGCATTCCTCACCTTCCAAGTTACTTTTGGTTTGGCTTTTTCCTTTGTCCTGGACCAACTTTCCTTTTCTTCTGCTCCAGATCACAACCCCATGGACTCCTCTCTTCAGGACAAAGGCAGTGTATACTTTTCTTTTCACCCTTTATTACCCCTTATACTCCTCATTCCTCTTTTCCTCTTCCTAGTAGCCCCGTTATCCTCTCCCCTTTCCTTGCATCCTTCTCTACTTCCTACCCACCCATCAACCCACCTTTTATCTGCTCCCATCTTCAGCTATATTTATTTATTTACTTCATTTTTACCCTAACTTTCTCCTCTAATCTATTGTATCCAACAATTCTGTGAGAGAAAGTGTGTGACTGGCCCAAAGTGCCTCAGTGAGCTTCCATGGCAGAGTGGGTATTTGCACCTGGGTCTCCCATATTCTAATTTTAAACTCTACCCACGTTGTCTATAGTAAGGTGGCTGCTGTTGAACAATAGCAATCAGTCCAAACTGGATGAGCCATGGAAATCACACAATAGTAAGATGGGTGGTGGTTGCTGCTTGGCTCGGCTCTGATGAGTACTATGTTAAAGCCCAAAAAAAGCCCTGGGTCAAATCCACATTCACCCATTACCCGCATGTTTATCGGATATCTTCCATTTGCCTCCAATCCGCGATTTTTTCCTCTTCGTTCACATTCCTGCTTCCAATCCGTCTTTCTCGCACGTCCCTCCAGTCACACGGCTGCTCGAAAACCGCTTTTTTGGACGGGACCTTTTTTTCCCGCCCATTTTTTAAAATTTTTTTGAGCGCACTTTTCCGTTATTTCGATCTTGCCTTATAAAGAAACATCATTGAAGATAATGATGCCTCTCTTTCCCCCACTGACAGCACTGATGGCTCTCTCCCGTTTCTTTTTTGGAAATTTGGAAGCATGTGGGAAGCTTTCGTGGGCATTTCCTCTGCAGGACAGTTCAGTGCCTGAATTTTACTGAAGTTTCACTTCCTTGGAGTGTCATTATTTTGATATTTCATAATTTCGATATTACAGTAATATAAAATAAAAAAAATAAAAAACAGTTAAAAAGGAAGTTTCGCGAGTCCGTTCTGAGGATGGATTCACCCCAAAATGATTTTTCAAACTACCAGATTTGATTCAGAAACAGCATAATCAATAAATCCAATGCTATGAAGTCAAAAACAGTCTTTTGCAGACTACGGAGCACTTGCAAGTTGAATCAGCCAATAGGAACTCTCGGAACGGCCGGAGAGACAGGAAGGGGGGTGGTTTTTAAAAAAACTGCGTAAATTGCGCATTGGCCCGTTCACGGCCACCGTGAAACTCCTGTTGAAAACCTGTGACCACATATTCGGGAGAAATGCGAATGAAATGCGTCTGTTTAATGAGGTAATGTGACCGGCACTCGGGATTGCGCGGGGAATGCAGGGAACATGCGACTTAGAATGAGTAATGTGGATTTGCCCCTGGAAAAGGCCCAGCCCTCTTCCCATTTTCTTTTATTGATAGAAACCAAGACTTTATGCTCATAATACTGTTGTAGTTGCCTAGCAACAACCACTGAGGGCATTCATTTCTTAAAGCCCTCAGTTTTTGAAGCTTTTAATCTCTAGTGTAATTTTTTTTTTAGATTGCAATTTTTTCTGCAAATCTGTTTTTTCCCCAGGAAAGTTCTGGCTTGTCTTTCCATGGCCTCACAGATGGAGCCAGGTTGAGAATTAGATACAGTTCATTTTTAATTTTCTATATTAATGTATGTTGCAAGTTGGTGTTAAAGGTGAGTTTCATACAGGGCTTTTTTTTAAGGGGAACGTGGGGGAATGGAGTTCTGGCACCTCTTGAAAATACTCAGCAATAGGGCTTGAAAATAATATGATTTCAAAGAATCCCACGTGTTTCTTCCTCATTTCCCTTTTGAGAGTTCTGCCACCTCTTTTTCCAGAAAAAAAACCCCTGGTTTCATATCTTCAAAATGACTGCATTAGAAAATATTTTGATTTCATGTACAGACTGGCTATAGTAAACTATATTTTTGGATGATCTGGTCTGATTTCCTTTGTTGTAGAAAACTATGAATAACGTGTTATGGAAATTGCATTTGAGTTGGCCTTTAGATCTCTTCTACTTGTGAAAATTTTTGACACTCTCAAAACACATTTGCAGAAATCAGGACTACACATCCTTCATTCACAAGCATGATAGATTGAAATAAAAGTCAATCTCCACAAAATGTATGGACGGATTTTAAAGACCAAAAAAGATAACTCTTGGATGGGAACTATGACTCATCCAGAGGCTATCTTTCTCATAGCCATTAAAGCAATTTGATTTTTCCTGAGTGGTATTGACAATCAATTAAGAGCCATTTCTGCTTTTCCTCCACCTTTTAGCATTGATGGCAACTAAAATTATTTTCTCTCCTATACAAGTTCATTCTCATTTGGCCAAACAATATTGATCAACCTTCCAATGCTAGCCAATGTTTGCTTTTAGCCAGTTGGCCCTTTCTTCAAGTTAGTTGAAATAGCAAGGAGCCTTTGTAACTCTGTTTTACAATTGGGTCTGTGCACAGTCTGTTTCTAAGCTCTGATACTTAGAATCTCTGTCTCTGTCTCTGTCTCTCTCTCACACAGAAAGAGAGAGAGGGAGGGAGGGAGCGAGGGAGGGAGGGAGGGAAAGAGAAAATGGAGTAGCCTGAGAAGAGGATAGAAGGAATTTGGGTTTGAAAGAAAGTATTTAGAGAAGCAAAAGAGAAATATCCTGTTTAGGATGGGATGGATAATTGCCTATCAAATCAAATGCTAATTACCCTTTATATTTTTATCCCTTATTTCTACTCCCATCTCAAAATCATTTCTCATTTATTAAAAGTAAATTTAAGCATTAAAGACAGCATAGCTCCCAAAGGTGCCAAGCCTCCCACTATGGTGGTGACTAGACATGGGCACAAACAGCATTACGAATGGAAAAAACTCATGAACAGCCCGTTCATCTGTTTGCGCACAAGCCGTTCATGAGGCTCCATTCTGGATGAACAAGTGGTCATTGCAAGCCTCCTTCGTTGCCTTCGTCAGCCGTTCATCAAGCCAGACAGTCTGGGGCCTTTCAATTAATTCTCCTGGCAACAGCAGGGACTGAACTCTGTCTGAACTCTTTCTGGCTTTAACCCTTCAAAGTACTTCCAGCAGAGAGTCCTGTTTTTGCCACTGTGAAGAGAAAATGACAACAACGGGGAAGACCCATGCATCATGCCTTTCCTGGGGTGCAATCTCTCTGAAACTTGGGGGTTCTTCGGAGGACAGTGAGGACTTTGTCCCCTGCAAATTTGGTGAGTATTGGCTATTGGGAAGGTCAGTTTGTAACCTCTCAAAGTAGCTTCCAGCATAGAGTCACATTTTTGCCACTGTGAAGAGAAAATGACAACAAAGGGGGAGACCCATGCATCATGCCTTTCCCAGGGTGCAATCTCTTTGAAACTTGGGGGGGTCTTTGGAGGACAGTGAATAATAATAATAATAACATTCGATTTATATACTGCCCTTCAGGACAACTTAATGCCAACTCAGAGCAGTTTACAAAGTGTTATTATTACCCCACAACAATCACCCTGTGAGGTGGGTGGGGCTGAGAGAGCTCCAGAGAACTGTGACATGCCCAAGGTCACCTAGCTGGCTTCGTGGAGGAGGAGGAGGAATCAAACCCAGCTCTCCAGATTAGAGTCCCGTGCTCTTAACCACTACACCAAACTGGCTCTCCCCTGCAAATTTGGTGGGTATTGGACATTGGTAAGGTCAGTTTGTGGGGTGTTTAAAGGGCCCTGCCACCTGTCAGCTGATAGTTTAAAGGGATCTTTAAAGGGCCAAGAACAATGAACAATGAACATGTTTGTGAAGAGGGTCATGTTCGTTACTATTCATCGTTTGTTGTCCATGGATGGCAATGAACAACAAACAGCTTGTTCGGGGGGGGGGGTTCCATTCGTGCCCATGTCTAGTGGTGACAGATCTTCTATCTGGTAGCCCTGGTTGTTTGCTGCCTCTTGGTAGAGGGGTAGGAGAAATATGGGGAGAAATAGGCACTGCGTCAATGCTGCAGTGCATCATTGCATTGGCTACATTGCATTGGCTACATAGCTGCTTGGCAGGATTGCCAACCTCCAGGTGGTGGCTGGAGCTCTCCCAGAACTAATCTCCAGATGACAGAGATCAGTTCCTCTGGACAAAATGTCTCCTTTGGGAGGTCCCTTCCCTTCCCTCCCCACACCATACCATCTCCAAGCTCCACCCTCAAATCTCCAGGAATTTCCCAATACGGAGTTGGCAACCTTACTGCATAGCAGCTGCATAGGTATGTAGGCTGGTCCTGATTTTTTTAAAACACCCCTTTGGAGTGGAATAGAGAAATCTCTCTCAAGCTTATTGTCAAAAACAATTCCTGGTGGAAGCCCTGTTCACTGCATGACAAGTTTACGGTTTTTGCACCCCACTCATGCAGTCAAGCCCCTTCAGCGTGACTTTAGTTCAGTTAAGAAAAGGAATGGTATATATTGTGGGACATCACCTTCATATTTTATTTGCAGTTTTCAGTGATTTTTCAGACTCCAGGGGGTGGTGGTGATTGTGGTGAGTGGGAAATTAGGGCAGGCAAATGGCATCCTAGAGCCATCTGATCATCTCTTGGTGGAAAGAGAGTAATAGATTGGATGGATCTTTGACTGAATCCAGCAAATATTGTTTTTAAAATGTTCTTAGGAAGCTCTGGGCTTGGGAGCAGCATGGAGAAGGCTTTGTCTATTATATTTGCATTGATGCCATGCAGTTTAGTTATCTGGGGAAATTAATTAGGCATTCTTATTTTACATTCACTGTTTAAGAATTGTCCCTGAGGTCTCCCCACCAAGCACAGGGTGCACATTGTTTTAGAAATGTTTTTGAACATCAACATTAAAACTGAATAGAAATTTGCTGAGCTCTCAGGAATACAAAGCAATGTTGTTTCCATTCATGTACCTTCCGATCTTGTCTCATTAATGGAATAGTTTCCCTTTTGCTTTGTACAGAGAGATATTATGTCTACTCCATACCAATCACGGGGGGGGGGGAGAACTCAGGTAAAAGCACTCAATTGTCTCTGCCACAGATATTAGAAGTGGAGGAAAGGCATGAATGGAGCTAAGAAAAGAATGTTTTTGAACATAAAGATATGATATCGCCTTTATCTCATTTCAACTTGACAATGCCTGCAAAGAGAACAGCATTAGGTATATTCAATAAAGTTGGGCTGATGGAGGAACTCAGTAAAAATCTTATTATTCTCATCTCAGCTTTGTTTTTGCATCCTTGATACTAACATCATAACATAATAAAATCTGAATGATCCTTTAACTAATCAGTTATTTTTAATTATAGCCATGGGGATAGAAAAAAAAATTATATGCAAGGTTGAGGTGACTGACCCATGTTTTTTGACAAAAATGAGTGGAGGATGATGACAACCACAGATGTGCTCTGAATATGGAACTGGATGACTCAAGAACACAACATTAATTTGGTAGTACAAAAAATGGTCTGGAACACAATGGTGGGGCCCTGCATTTTTTTTTCATATTTCACTAATTTGCTGAATCATTTGCTGTATTGAGTATCCTTAATTATACACTCCAATTTCTCATATTTATTGTCCATAGAATAGAAGACAACCATTCTTTGATTCTAGCCAGGATTTCAGAGTACTTTCCAGGCTACCCCGTCCTCTTCTACTATGCAATTCAGCAGGAACGCTGGGAAGAAAAGCCAGCCAATACAATTGACATATGTTGTGTGGAGACATGTTCTACACCCCAGCATTCATATCTAAGGAGCAATAAGTGTGTCTGCGTTCTGTATATGCCCAATGAGTGTCAAAATGGCTCTTACTGTTTTGTGCCAGGTAACGAGAAAAGCAACTTGGGTTTGTCTGATTTTATAGGCACAGTGCAATTTTGGTGCCTTGCAAATGCAAATGATGCACGCTGGGGAGGACAAAAAGATATGAGCTCATACCCCAACAAGAGAGCATGCGCGTGCTTGTGACCTGTGCAATGACATTCCCTAGGCTGGGGCACAGTGGGACACTTATTTCCCTAGCATATCTTTGTACACATCCCCGCCCACATTCCCCTATCATGCCAAAAAATGACATTATTTTCTGGTGTGATGGAGGAGCTGTAGGGTATGCTGAAGCTGAGCTCAGCAAAATTGTCCATTTGAAGGGGATTTTTACTGAGCTCAGCTTCAGTGTGCCCCATGGCCCCTTAGTCGCTGGTATGATGGGGGAGTGCAGGAGTGTGTGCGGTGATTCTTCCCCTCCTGTGCCTCCCCCCCCATCAGCCAGGTGAGTGGACCAGGAAGGTGGGGGTGGGAGTGGGAGGTGGCAAGCCTAGAGTCACACCTGAGAATGTAGTGTTTAAATGACTAGAAGATAGATAGTATCCATTCTCTTGGAACAAGGGAAAGATGACCCACAAGGGGGTGGACAAGGAGAGAGTATATATTTCCTGACTGTGAGGAAGAAATACTTAATTGCTGTAAGCCATTTTGTCTCAAGCCATGAAGGACTATGCCCTTATCTAGAAGACTACATCTTGACCATAGTAAGAGACAATGGGACAGGTCCCAGCTCTAAACACTGAAGTAATGGAATTTTTATGAAGTCTTATACCTCCAGGGAGAAAATGCCCAGCCATATTTTAACACCTGTTAGGGACAAGTTTAGAGCAGGGTTAGAAGGACTGTGTTTATTCACTTTTCTTCTAAACTTTGCTCAGTTCTGTTGCATAAAGAAATTATGTATGTGCTTTATTCATTAACTGGAAGTTTGATTTCTGTACCCATACCATGCCTGACAGTCATGTTTACCAAAGAAATAATAAGGCAATAACTTCTTCCATCCCCCAGTGACCAAAAGAGAGTGCAGGAGTCCCAATCCTTCAGTAAGAGAGGCTCTTACAACTGGGTAATAGTAGAGGAAATACCAATGGAGCAGAAGTTACAGCAAAGTAAGCTGGTAAAGGGCTTCGCCAGATGGTAAACTGGGACTGCCACGAAGCTTTTGAACACCCCTGGAAAGAAATAGGGCCTCAAGAGGACAGCTTGTATGAAAGGAGAAATAATGAAAAACACGGTATTTTCAGAGCATTTTTGTGATTATTTCATTTTTTATGTCTCATAAATATGTCTCCAGAATAAGGCAGTCCCACTTTCCCCTCTTAGCAAGGGGATTTGTGCCTTTGACATGAATACCAAGAGGCAGGCTCATTTAATTGTTTTTGACGACAGTCACTCAGGCCAAACTAGAAACTGCACAAGCAACTGTGAGCAGTCTCCTAAGGAGTTTTTCTCCCCTGAACTGAAAAGCAACATCTGAGGCTGTGATCAGGAGTGGAAGAGTGTTGAGGGGAGGAGAGCAGGAGGGTCTACTTAACATTTTCCCTTCCTTCTACTTTTCTTCTAAAAACTGACGCACTTATTTATTTGTCACCCATAGAGGAAAAGCTACAAGGTATTCATAGACTTTCCCCTTGGGGAAAAAACAACAACTGGGGGGGGGGGTGTAGGGTGGCATTTTGAGTGGACATAGAAGGTGTAAAGCAGCCTCTCTCCCTCCACCCATTGCTCCTTTGCTGAAATGAAGAGTGTTTTGCTACTACTTTTCAGTAAAAAGAATAACTGGTGACAGTCCATGCTGCACATCTACTGTATTAACTTCTAGTGATGTTATTCCGAAACTTGTAATACAAACTTTGGGAGCTTTTAATGCTCTAATTTAATCTCATGGTGAGCTTTAGATCCCTGAAGTCTTCTCTGGCTCAATTTTTCATCAGAGAAAGGAAATTCTCTGTCCCATCCACCTACTGATTTGGACGCTAGCACAGTGGTAGCAGCAATCTCTCTCTCTCTCTCTCTCTCTCTCTCTCTTGCTACCAGTTTCCCTTTTGCCTTCTCTCCATTTTTCTCCATTGTGACGGTGGCAGCATGAGGCAGAGAAGAAGAGTGATCTTCCTTTCCCTTCCCCTGAACCTGATATTCTACCATATTTCCTATCTAACCACTAAGATTGCTGGGACATGTAGTTCTCTTAGAGAGAGAGAGGAGTGTGTTGGCATGGGAACAATCCGCTTCCCTCCCTAATGCCTCAACAGAAACAGAAGAGAAAGAGAGGGGGGAGTATCACTTCACTGGAGCTGGAGCTGCTCCAAAGCTTCAGAAAGGAATTATGAGGCAATTTAGAACTTTTCTAACCTTTCCACCCAGTTTCTGTTTTGCTTATCACTGCCACCAATCGCAAAGCAAGTCTTAGGAAATTCCACACGTCACTATTTATTACTTACTTCATTTCTACTCCACCTCCCAATGATCAAATAATAATGAATTGCCGATTAAGAAAAACAAAAAAGCTCTCCAATCACAGGTGGATAAAATGGTTGCCATGGGGATAAGGGTGGGGGAAATGGCTGCCAAGCTGGGGAGGGGATGGGGAAAATCTGAACTTTACAACCCACAGGATAGCCAACCAGGCTTTCTATGATCTTTATGAAAACCCTGCAGCAAAGCAGGTTTGGGAAAGATTAGAGAAAAATCACAGATGCACCATGATACTGTGGGAAGCAGGAAAAATCCCCACTTCTCAACAACATCAAGTTCAGAGCCGATAACCCATGAGTCACAAGCCTGACCTAAAAGGTGCACCATTTCAGAGGTACCTGAGGGACAATAAATATGAGAGAAAGCGATGGCTCAAAATGAGATATTAATTAAGATATGCTTCATGTTAGGAATACAGAGAAAAGGCTCAGCATGGGCTTTAACATACATTAACATTAATGTACACAGATGTGCAACACCTCTTCTTAATTGATTCAAGAATCACACTAACTTGTTTCTTCCCAATTCATCAAAGAGGAACAAATCATTCTTTGCCTTGTGCAGGATACTTTAAACTGACATGTGTTTATACTCCTGAGACATACTTAAGTTTATGCTCTGTGAATGTGCTCAATACTTTTGACAAGGGAAGATAAAAAGGAAGTATTAGCTACTCTCCATCAGCTGCTCTTTCAAGCATTACTGCTAGATTTATTTGCTTTGGAAGGTCCCAGGTGCTCATACCTTTCAATCCTATCTACCATGTCTCTATGGGTCCAGGCGTGAATTTGCTAACTACTGTACATCCCTCACATTGAAGTTGGTTGGTGCTACTATTTACAATATTTACTATTTCATGGTGGTTTGTAACAAATAAAACCAATTAAGAACAAAATTCCAATCTAAATAACCAATAATAAATACATAAAATTCAATTTAAGGAAAAAACGGCATCTGTAAAAAAAAATTACCCATCCAGTGCTTGGGAGAACAAAAGGGCAAAGACTGAACATTTATTATCTCTTGCCCCCTTTGTGTCCTAACCGGACCCCAGCATCCAAAACTTTCTTGCTGGTGCATAGCACATAAGGTATTCTATCCTTGGTTCTGTGCAATATTTTCTTCTAGACCTACTTTTCCTAGGCTCGTTCTGCTTCACTCATCTTCTTTCTGCTCCTCCAAGAAGTCATATACTTAATTGGGTGGGTAGGGGAGTATTGCTGAGATTGCCAGCAAAGTGGCCTCCTCAGCCGCCACACCATCTTGAGACACATTTTTTTTTCTTTTGACCCTCCTGTTTGCCTTTCGTTTAGGGTTCTAAATACCTCTCTGTAACTCTTCTGTGCAGAGTGCCTTCTTTTGGTAGACTGTTAAGTTTTATTGTGTTTGCGTGTATGCACACGCACTCACACAACTTCAAGTCACAGCTGACTTAACGGCAATCCCATAAGTTTTCAAGACATGTTCAGAGGTGCCCTTGCCTCTGCATAGCAACCCTGGTCTTCCTTGGAAGTCTCCCATTCAAATACTGACCTGGGCTAACCCTACTTAATTTCTAAGATCTGACAAGATCAGGCTACCTAGACCATTCAGGTCAGAGCTAAGTTTTTTATAACCAAATTGATTTGCCTCTTTCCTCACAGAAGCTGAATGTTTGTCAACGTTCTGTGGCTGACAGCTGCCATGAATAATTATTTGTAAATATGCCATGATGTCACAGTAGATAAGCCAAGGCTGGGAAGGGACTCAGAAGTGATATGTGACATACTCATACTCTGAGATACTCCCTGGGCCAATATGGCTCTTAGTCATAAATCTGAGCAAGGCCTTTATCTGTGTTCCATTTTGATCTTAATTCTTTGTTAATCACAGAAAAACAATCACAATAACTAATTATGTCACAGTAGCACATTGGAATATTTTTGCAGAAGACAGGAATTCTACACAGGCAGAGGCTTGTGTGGCTTCCTCATTGATGGTGCAGCAGCAGATAAAGTGCAGCAGCAATGGGGATTCCACATGTCAGGCTTTCCTGCAGTTTCTTTGCCCCAGTCCCCCAGCTGCGGCTACTCCCCCCTCCCCATGGGTGCCAGAGCTTCTGCATTTTCTAAAAAATGGCCTAGAATACGATTACATCCATATACCATTGGAACAACAGGTGTAACAGGTCAACTGAATTCCTTCCATTCATTTAAAAAAAGAATGTCTCTAATCCCATCTGTTGTAAAATTCATTTCTGTTTATATCTTAGCAAGGGAAGGGGTTAGTGACTTACTTTTTAAAAAATGAAAGCTGAGAATTTAGAGAATATGCCCATTCTTACAATAATATATGGATATAATAATATTTTGGATCCATGCCAATGATACAATTGTTTTTTTTTAAAAGACCCCCCCCCTCGTGGCAGGGGAGGAAAAATGGCTGTTGGAGGGGTAGTGGCAAGGAAAATGGCTGTTATATGGATGTGAAATTCCAAATTTTCCCATCTGCATAGCATAGGGCTGCCAATTCCCCGCCCGGGGGGGGGGATCCCTTGTTCCCACCTCCTCCCCCCTGACCCCACTTATTTGGTCAGCAGGGGGGCGTGCCCCTGAGCGGCGCAGTGCACCCATGCCCCACAATGGGCCCGTTCGGACAGAATTGGGCCTGCGGGGGGGGGGGGCGATTCAGCCCTTCGGCGAGCACGGGAGTGCATCCCAGGCCGCCCTTTGACCTCCGTGATGATGTCACGTCCATGCATGCTGGGAGAGAGGACACCGATCACAATGGAGGGTGAGTTCCAAGTTCCCAGTTCCCCACTGGAGGACTAAAGGGACCTGGCAACCCTAGCACAGCAGCCAGCCAAGCTTTATTGTGTTCTGTCTCAAAACCTCAGAGCAAAACGGGGATGAGAAAGATTGGAGAAAAGCTGGGGAAATCCTGGAGATGCATGGATGCACCACGATACTGTGGGAATGCAGGAACAAATGTGCTTCCCAACAGCATTGAATCCAGGGCAGCTAACCTGTCTGGAAATGAACACATTTTCAGATTTCTTTCATGCATGATAGTGGTTAGAAGGTTTTAGTGTTGCTGTTGTGTCTGAAAAAGGAAAGGACAGAAAAGAGGGATATGAAATTCAGCATCACAGTAAGATTTTCAAGAGCTAAACATTGTTTAGACACCAAACAACAAAAGAAATAGGGTGGCTTTGTGTTGACCTCCAGAAGTCTATATCATAGCTACATGTCCAGTGATGTTCTCTTTGATATTATTTTATCTTTCAGTTGTCTGATCTCTATAGCCAACTCTGTGGACTCAATCAATATCTTTGTGCCAGGCGGCTGTCACCATTGCCTGCACTGATCAAAAAATCTACAGGAGGAATAGGAGGAGGAATAAACTGGACTCAGGAATGTTGTCTTGAAATGCAATGCTCAAAGAATATCTGCCATCTGGACAAGTTCAGTAAATACTTGTGAAATAATTAGGGTTGACATCAACACACACACAAACACACACAAACACACAAACACAGACAGCTTTTAAAAGCCTTTTTAGTCAGGATTTTTAAGTAAAAGCCTGAAATGTGGGCTGGTGGCTAGAACATTTTCAGGAAAGCTGCAACTTTTGGTGTTCAGGCCTGTAGTAACATTTTCACTTAGTCAAAGTAAATTTCCAGACTCTACTCTTAACCAATATATAGGATTATCAGGCAGTGCCTGGCAACTTGGGGAAGCTTGGGGGAAGATGGGGGGAGGAGAGCAACACTGGCTATATTCAGTAAAACCATAGAGTTTCTGGCACTTCCTAGAGCTAATGTATGTCACCCCTGGGTTTTCCAAGGGAAAAATGTCTCCTACCACCCCTCGCAGCAGCAGCAAGAAAATGAGGCTGCATGCAGAAGACCTGGCAGCCCTAGTTAAGATTTTCAGGTAAGGGTTGGGATTTTCCTGAAGATTTGGGGGTGGAGCCAGGGAAAGGTGGGGTTTGGCAAGGGGAGGGACCTCTGAGAAGGGGGTATAATGCCATCCTCCAAAGCTGCCATTTGCACTAGGTGAACTGATCTCTGTCATCTGAAGAGCAGGTGCAATTCTGGAAAATCTCCAGGTCCTACCTGGAGGTTGGTAACCAAAGCTCGAGCATCCAAACAAGAAGACGAGACACATTGTTCTCAGTGCCCTAATGGCTGCTTGCTGGAAGAAGGAATTGCTGCCTTGCTTTCTGCTGTTCAGCAGTGCCACCATTACAGATGGCCAGAAGTTTGTACTGCATTCGCCAAGTCAGCTGGGAACAGATGACACCACAGGACAACAGGGTTCCACCTGGCCCTATAAAACTGCTGATTTTGGACTGGCTCCTGAGTATGAGCTACATGTTACCTGAGTGTGGATCAAGCTACCAGGTGCCTGCTTGACAATTGCTTGCTTCCAGTCTGTTAGTTTCAATGTACCAGGGGCCAGGACGATTCTACCACATCACATAAAGGTACAAACTCTGGTCTGGTGCCCCAGTCTGAGCAACTTGTTGATCAAGCATAGACCATGAAGATCCAGACATTCAATAGGGCTCTGTTTTAAGTATGATTCCCTTTTCCTTTTTTATGTAATCTTGCAGAGGGGGGCTGTTTCCAACCAACGGGATGAGTAATAAAGGCAGTGGTGCTTAATGAATCATGGACCAACATGATTTCTAGATAGGTTCATTATAGGTAAACCAACCAGCTGGTAAAGTTTATAATCCATTCATCTGTAATAGGCAGAACAGCTTTGAAATATATAAGAAACAACACTGGCTTAAGTTTTGGAGTAAGATTAAAAGAGAACAATGTGATCCATCTTGCCCATCATATCAAGGCCAGGAAGCAACTGATCACTATCCCAGTTGGTGCTGCTAACTCTTGTTCAGTTTTGATGGGGCCTGCTTGATCGTGTCTCCACTGTGGTGCTGGCCAACCTTCTCCTCCTATAGTATCTATGTAGTCCGCTCTATGGACTGAATCAGACTAGGTCCCCTGGTAAGGGATCAAAGTTTGAATGTTCTTCCACATAAAATATTCCTGTCCGGAGTGGGCCTCACCCACCCCGGACTGGGCCCTTCCCCCCGGGTCGACGGACCCTCAGAGGGCCCGTTGCCAGCCTCCCGGCCCCCACCAAGCACCCCCACTTACCCAGAGGCCCGCGGCCGCGGGCCCGGAGAAGACGGGCGCCTCGGGTTTCCCCGGCGCACCAATGCCGAGCCTGCCGCGGCCGCCGGAGCAGCAGGGCCTGTGGCCGCCATTACGGCCGGAGCGGCTGGGCATGCCGCCGCCGCCGCCGCCGGGCCGGCGGCCATGGGCGCCGCCGCCGAGGCTCGCGGCGGGGAAGAGGCCGAAAGCAGGCCGGCCGCCCGGCGCGGCGACGACGACGGCGGGGGAGGAGGGAGGCGGCCGCGGGGAGAGACCAACACAGTCACCGCCGCGGCCGCCCCGGGCCACAACCCAGGGACGGGCGCGGCCGAACGCCGGCAGGGGAAGGGCTCTGCCAGATCGGAGGAAGGGAGGAACGCCCAGCGAGCCGTCCCCGCGCTGGGTTGGCTGGACGGGTCCTGGGAGGGCTCCTCAGTATGAAAAGCCACTGGGGATTGGTGAAGGGTGGGAGAGGGGAGAAACGAGCACAGAGGCCACAGCAGGGGCGGAGAGGGTGATGGAAAGGTGTCCAGCCCAACTAGGTGAAGGCAGCCAGGTGTCGGGATCAGGGAGGGGCGATTTGGGGAAGGGGATTGGTGGAGAGGCAGGAGGCAGAACCAGGAGGGGCTATAAGAGGGAAGCTCCCGATGACGCCGAGGAGGAGAAGGCTGGTTGGAAGGTTGGTCAGAGAGAGTGCGAGAGATTTCCAAGGCAGCAGGTAGGAGGCAGAGACTGGTGCCCAAACCACTGCCCCTACCAAGTCTGAGGCAGAGGGAGCTCCCTCAACCACCCCCTGGTGGCAGCTCAGAGGACGGCAGGACGAGGGGAGGACGCGGCCGGCGGGGCGGGGCCTCACAAACTGGTGGAGAATGCCGGCACTAGCAGCCCCGTGAGGCACCCACGCCCGCACCTCCCCACCCCAGTCGGTTGGAGCAGCTCCCGGCCCCTCCTACGCCCCGCAGTGCTGAAGCCAGCGAGTGTGAGTGCGGAGGCCCCCGCCGAGGCCGCCAGCTCCAAGATGGATCTCGCACAGTTTGGCCAGTGGCTAACGGAGCACCAGGGGCAGCTGCTGAAGGAGGTGGCTCAGCAGCAACTGGACGCACAAGCTGCCCTGGCTCGTCAACAGCAGGATGCTCAGGCGGCTCTCATCCGAGACCTCCAACAAGCACTGGCCGGCGCCGGCCCTGGAGCCGGGGGCGGGGCCGGGCCCGTCTCCCGGCCACCATTTCACCTCGCCAAGCTGGGCCCGGAAGACGACGTGGATGCCTTCCTGGAGGCCTTTGAGCGGACAGCAGAGGCGGCGGGGTGGGCCCCGGCCCAGTGGGCCTACATCATTGGACCTTATCTTACGGGGGAGGCGCAAGCCGCCCTGAAGGCCCTCCCCAAAGCCGAAAGTGCCGACTATGCGAGGCTGAAGGCGGCGATATTGGACCGCTACGAGGTCACACCGGAGGCTTACCGGCAGAAGTTCCGGTCCATCGCCTTCCAAAAAACAGACCGTCCCCGCACTCTTGTGGCCAATCTCCAAGACGCGGCCTACCGCTGGCTGAAGCCCACCACGGACGAGGGCCGGAGGATAGCCGACCAGGTGGTGCTTGAGCAGTTACTGCAGGTGATCCCCGCCCGGGCCCGGAACTGGGTGGCTTACAACAAGCCTGCCACACTGAAGGAAGCCACCACGTTGTGGGAAAACGTGATGGCCGTGGAGTCCCGGGAGCCCGTGAAGCAGGACCCTCGCCTCGGGGATGAAGGGAGCCGCAACGCAGGCGAAAAGGGAGGGCGAGCCCGTCCAGGCCCTCGGCCGCCTGCTCCCGGCCACCTGGGGCGGATGACCGGAGGACCCCCAGCCGGGCCCCGGCTAGCCCTCCCGCCACCCGTCACCTCCACTGCGGCCAAACCCAGCGGCCCCGCACGGGAGACGGGAGACAAAGGACCGTGCTTCACGTGCGGGCAACGGGGACACTGGAAGAGGGAATGCCCCCTGATGGAGTGCGACCTGGGATGGGACACGGCCCTGCCCGCGACGAGTCGGGCCCCCCGGCCCCCTCCTATGCTCGTCCTGGTCTCGGTGATGGGGAGGAAGTTAACGGCACTCCTCGACAGCGGGAGCTCCGTGTCGATGATCCGCTCCCACCTGCTGCCCCCGGACCTGCCGGTGGTCCGCCAGGCCGTCATCGCCTGCGTTCATAATCACGTGGAAGAGTGCCCGGTTGTCCTGGCTCCCGTGACGTACCGTGGGCAGACGTGCGAGACGCCCTTGGCCCGGGTGCAGGCCTTACCCTACCCGGTCTTGCTGGGGAGGGACTCTCCCCACTTCCATCCCGCCATGAAGACGGCCCTTCCCCCCGACCGGGAGGAAGCTGGAGAGGTCCTGGCCGGAGAGGATGAGGAAGACGATGCGGAGCGCCCGGGGGGGAGCGGAGCCGGGGATGCCCCAGCCCAACTCCGCCAGGGATGGGGAGCAGAACCCCGGTTCGCCACCGGTCAAGCAGAAGATCCCTCACTGGAGGACCTACGCCGGATGACCGCACTAAGTGAGGGTCGGGTCCTTGACCCCCGCCGGGCAGGGCGGCTACCGCGGGTCGTCCGTGCAGGGGGGCGTTGGTATCGCCTAGTCAAAGGGAGCCAGGGTGAAGTGTCCCAGCTGTTGGTTCCGGCTGCCTATCGCCCAGAGGTCCTCCAGGCTGCCCACGACCATCCGTGGGGGGGCCATCAGGGCGCCCAAGCTACGGCGGCCCGGATCGAAGCCCACTTCTTCTGGCCGGGGCTAACCAAAGAGGTCAAGCGCTACTGCCAGGCCTGCCCGCTTTGCCAGCGACAAGCCACCCGCCGGCCAGCCCGGGCCCCGCTGGCCCCGTTGCCCATCATTGAGGAACCCTTCGCCAGGATTGCCATGGACTTCGTCAGTCCCCTGCCCCGGACCCCGCGAGGAGCCCGTTATATCCTGGTCCTGATGGACTATGCCACCCGGTACCCCGAGGCCATTCCCCTCCGGGACATGAAGGCCCCAGGGGTCGCCCGGGTGTTGCTACGGTTCTTCGCCCAAGTGGGGTTGCCCCGGGAGTTGCTGTCGGACTGCGGGAAACCCTTCACGGCCCAGCTCACCAGACACCTGTGCCGAACACTACACGTCCGACAGATCTTTACCAGCATCTACCACCCTCAGACTGACGGGCTGGTAGAGAGATTCAACCAGACCCTGAAGACAATGCTCCACAAGCTGGCCCACGACCGCCCCCAGCAGTGGGACTTGTACATAGATCCCTTGCTCTTTGCGGTCCGCGAGACTCCCCAGGCCTCCACCGGGTACGCCCCCTTTGAGCTCCTATACGGGCGGCGACCCCGAGGCATCCTGGGGCTGGTGGAGGAGCAGTGGGCCCCGGTGGCCTCACCCGAGGGGCGTCCCGCCCCCGAGTACGTCTGGGATCTTCAGGCCCGTCTCGAGGCGTGTCGGGCCGCCGCCCGTGAACACCTCCGCGAGGCCCAGCGGTCCCAGAAGGCCTACTACGACCGGGGAGCCAGGGCTCGGACATTTCAGGTGGGAGAGAAAGTCCTAGTCCACCACCGAGTCATGGGCCCGGGCCCAGGGGCCCCGTGGCGGGGACCCTACCCCATCACTAAGGTACGGGGGGCCCTGTCGTACGAAGTCCAGTGTGGGCCCAGTCCCCGGCATCGGAAGAGGCTGCATGTCAATGATCTAAAGGCCTGGCATGAGGCGGAGACGCTCCAGTGCAACCTATCCCCGGACCCCCTTGAGCTTCCCGCTGGCGAGTTGCCATGGACCCCGAGCGGCCCCACCGGAGAGGAGCCAATCTTAGACCCAGGCCTCCAGGAGGACCAACTGGCCCAGGCGAGGGCCGTGGTCCGCCGGCACCCCGGCCTTTTCTCCTGCCGGCCGGGCCGAACCGCGGTACTGGTTCACCACATACCCACCCCCCCCGGGCAGGTGGCGCGAGCCCCCTGGAGACCCTTGCCCTTAAAACGGTGGGAGATCGTGGCCAAGGAAGTAGAGGACATGCTCCGTCTCGACGTAATTGAGCCCTCCCGCAGCGCGTGGCGGAGCCCCATTGTGTTGGTGGGGAAGCCGGATGGCTCCATCCGCTTCTGCGTGGACTACCGACAAGTCAACGCCATTGCCACCTTTGACGCCTACCCCATGCCCCGGGCCGACGTGCTGATTGATCAACTGGGAACGGCCCGTTACCTGTTGGCTCTGGACCTCACGAAGGGGTACTGGCAGATACCCATGGCAGCTGAGGATCGGGAGAAGACGGCCTTTGCGACCCCCCACGGCTTGTTCCAGTTCAAAGTCATGCCCTTCGGCCTGCATGGGGCGGCCGCCACCTTCCAGCGCCTCGTGGATCACGTGCTGGCCCATTGCCAAGGGTTCGCCCGGGCCTACATAGATGATATCATCATCTTTAGTCCAGACTGGCCGTCGCACCTGCAGCACCTGAACATGGTCCTGGCGGCATTGGCCGGGGCCGGCCTACGAGTCAACCCCTGCAAAAGCCGGATTGGGTTCCAGGAGCTCACATACCTGGGGTTCCAAGTGGGCCACGGGGTCCTACGGCCCGTGCCCGATAAGGTCACCACGCTGGAGCAGAGCCCTCGCCCTCGAACGAAACGCCAGATGCGGCGCTTCCTAGGGCTGGTGGGCTACTACAGCAAGTTCATACCCCACTTCGCCAGCCAAGCCAGCCCCCTGTCCGACTGCCTGCGTAAGGACCAGCCCGCCACGATTCGCTGGAACCCCGACCGGCTCCAGGCCTTCGACGCTTTACGCGGAGCCCTGTCCGGGGCCCCCGTGTTACGGAATCCAGACTTTGAGAGACCCTTCCTCGTCCAGACGGACGCCTCCGATGTTGGGCTGGGGGCGGTCCTATCCCAGGAGGTCGACGGCCAGGAACATCCCGTGTTGTTTATCAGCCGGAAGCTGCAACCCGCGGAGGTCAAGTACGCTACCGTCGAGAAGGAGGCCCTGGCGGTGAAATGGGCAGTAGGCGCCCTCCAGTTCTACCTGACCAACAACCACTTCACCCTGGTCACGGACCACGCCCCCCTGCTGTGGATGGCCCGCATGAAGGACCACAACCCACGGGTTCTCAGATGGTACCTCTCTCTGCTCCCTTTCAGCTTCCAGCTGCGGCACCGGCCAGGTCGACTCCATGCCAATGCGGACTACATGTCACGGATCCCGGAACAGCAGATGGACCAGGAAACGCCGGACCCCGGGGGGGGGTGTGTCCGGAGTGGGCCTCACCCACCCCGGACTGGGCCCTTCCCCCCGGGTCGACGGACCCTCAGAGGGCCCGTTGCCAGCCTCCCGGCCCCCACCAAGCACCCCCACTTACCCAGAGGCCCGCGGCCGCGGGCCCGGAGAAGACGGGCGCCTCGGGTTTCCCCGGCGCACCAATGCCGAGCCTGCCGCGGCCGCCGGAGCAGCAGGGCCTGCGGCCGCCATTACGGCCGGAGCGGCTGGGCATGCCGCCGCCGCCGCCGCCGGGCCGGCGGCCATGGGCGCCACCGCCGAGGCTCGCGGCGGGGAAGAGGCCGAAAGCAGGCCGGCCGCCCGGCGCGGCGACGACGACGGCGGGGGAGGAGGGAGGCGGCCGCGGGGAGAGACCAGCACAGTCACCGCCGCGGCCGCCCCGGGCCACAACCCAGGGACGGGCGCGGCCGAACGCCGGCAGGGGAAGGGCTCTGCCAGATCGGAGGAAGGGAGGAACGCCCAGCGAGCCGTCCCCGCGCTGGGTTGGCTGGACGGGTCCTGGGAGGGCTCCTCAGTATGAAAAGCCACTGGGGATTGGTGAAGGGTGGGAGAGGGGAGAAACGAGCACAGAGGCCACAGCAGGGGCGGAGAGGGTGATGGAAAGGTGTCCAGCCCAACTAGGTGAAGGCAGCCAGGTGTCGGGATCAGGGAGGGGCGATTTGGGGAAGGGGATTGGTGGAGAGGCAGGAGGCAGAACCAGGAGGGGCTATAAGAGGGAAGCTCCCGATGACGCCGAGGAGGAGAAGGCTGGTTGGAAGGTTGGTCAGAGAGAGTGCGAGAGATTTCCAAGGCAGCAGGTAGGAGGCAGAGACTGGTGCCCAAACCACTGCCCCTACCAAGTCTGAGGCAGAGGGAGCTCCCTCAACCACCCCCTGGTGGCAGCTCAGAGGACGGCAGGACGAGGGGAGGACGCGGCCGGCGGGGCGGGGCCTCACAATTCCCTACATACAAAAGTACAACGTATCAGTGAGAAGGCTAACTTGTTTTGCAAGGCTCCTGTTTAGCTATTGATACTGTATGTCTCTTAATAAGGCTTGGTTCACAAGCACAGGCAACATTTTCAAGTATTCATCCTTTGCACACTGTCCTCCATTGTAGACATTTCCCATCATCCAGCCTGGAGAAAAAGTGTCTTAATAGAGCCTTAATGGTACTTTTCTCCATGCTATGAAAAGCTTCACTTGACCATCTCCATATATTAAACCTTTATTAAAGGGGCAGGATTCTTTTTCCTTTGGTTGTTGGCAACTCTACTTTTGAGGTATCTGACTTCAATGGCAAAGCAAGAATTCAAACCTTGGTCTCTCAGATCCTAGTCCAAGACTCTAACCACTATATTACACTGGCGTTCTCTCATGTCCTTTTCAGCTCAAACTGCAAACTACAAAGACCATCAACCTCTTCTTCAATGGCAGTGAAATAAGAGAACTAAGGATATGTTCTCATGGGCAATATTTTTGGGGTCTTGTCACCACAGCCCCCCACCCACATCTGAAATCCTGCAACAATAACTCTCTTCCTTTTGTTTTCATTACAATTGTGGGAACTGGGATTGAGAAAGGGAATCCCCCACCCCTTGTGCCCCAAGCTGAGCTTACTCAACAGATATGTCTGTAAGGAAAGGGTAACTGAGATGCATGATAGATGGCACAGAACAGCAAGGCGACAACAGGGAGTCCTTGAAATAAGGGGGGACAAATTATGCTTCCCTAGAATCTTCTAAAAAAGTAGCTCAAATGTCCATCAGAAGAGGTAGAAGAGCTAAGTCCCTACCTGCTGCTCCCACTGTAATTTAGCAATACTGTGCCTTTGGTGTACCTGATTTACAAGTCAGATTTACTGAGGACAGAATGATCTTAGCTAAATAGAACTTTCATGTTCAAAGGTAGGGCTTTTTTTCAGGGGGAACGCAGTGGAACGGAGTTCTGGTACCTCTTGAAAATACTTGGCAATAATGCTTGAAAATAATATGATTTCAAAGAATCCCATGTGTTTCTTCTTCATTTCCCTCTTGTGAGTTCTGCCACCTCTTTTCCTAGAAAAAAAAACCCCTGTTCAAAGGCAATATACCTCTGAACACTGGTTGGTAGAAGGTAGATAAGAGAAGGGTTGCCTTCATGCTCTGTTGGTGGCTTCCCAAAAACCTGTGACTGACAAATGTTGGCACCAGCAGGCATTTGGTCTGATGCAACAGCATGCAAGACATAAGCTGTGCTCACTGGAGGCAATGATCACAGTGCTATTAAGTTTGACATTTTTGTGAACAGACAATTGCCACCAAAGCCCAACATGCCCATATTTTATTTTAGGAGAAGAAGTGTCTCAAAAAGAGGGGATTAGTCAAAAGGAAGCTGAAAAGGAGTGTAAAAAGGGCCAACCCCCTTTCTGCTACTTGAAAATTACTTAAACTGCAATAGAGGACGCTCAGATAGAATGTGTACTGCAGATTAGAAAGGATACTAACCAACTGAGAATGATGCCAACCTGGTTATTGAGCAAAGGCAAGGAAATCACAAAAGGCAGGAAGGTTTCCTTTAAAAGGCGGCAGATTTGTCCAAATCAGGTGGTCAAGGAGTAGAGATGGACATGAACCGAAATACGAACTAAAGTTCATCATGAACCGAACCAGTACATGGTTTGTGAACCAGCAGTTCGTCAGAGCCCATTTCTGATGAACCACCACAAACTTTAGGCTGGTTTGTTTGGTTTGTTTTTCAGTTTGTCACTGCAGACAGCCTGGCACCGATCAATCAGTTTCCTAGGCAACAGAGGATGGACTTTCTGCAGATCTTCTACTGACCTGGAAGTGATCTTCTGCTAACCTGGAGATGACCTTCTGCTGACCCAAAAGTGATGATTTGCTGACCTGGAAGTGACATTTTCATGAACCAAACAAACCAGTTCGCGAACCGGGGTAGGTTTGTGAAAGTTCATGGTTCATGAAACGTGACAAACCACGAACCTCACGGTTCGTTTTTTCCCAGTTCGTGCCCAACTCTATCAAGGAGCATAGGCTCTGCTAGAGCAAACATAAGTTGATAAGACAGTCAAAAAAGAAACATATATGAGAAGCATCTTTCTAAAAAGATTAAGACAAGCAATAAGGATATCTTTGAATACATCTGTAGTGGATAACCATACATCCATTTGAATACATCTGTAGTGGAATGCCATAACTAGGAAGTGCTGGTATTCAGCCTCTTAGTAAAAGCATTTTCCACTTGCATTTCACTTTGGCTTTTGCTAGCTGCCAGTGCACTTCAAGACTTTCTCCCAACATTCCTGTTGGTTATGAATCTTGTGCAGGGGTGGTCTTAGTGATTCTGAGGCCCTGGGAAAGAGTTCAGGTCAAGGCTTCAGAATTGTTGCCATGTCCCCCACCCCTGGGGCCACCCCAATGGGGCCAAGCAAAGGACAACCATTGCCCCATACAAAGTGGGTGGGAGCCACTGACGGAAGGTGGCTGCCTGAATCTCAGATGGGACAGGTGCGATTGGAGGCAGGAACCTGCTCTTCTTCTTTCGAGGAGGTGGTGGGCTATGGGTAGTTGCCCTCCCCATTGTGGGGCCCAGTTGTCCATTGGCTAAGTCAGCCATGATCTTTTGTGTGCCCTCTTTTTCATGGTACTTAACACATCAGAGGTAGGAAAGCAGCCAGGGAGGTGCTGGGGGTCATAGATGGCAAGGAGGTGGAAGAGATTACAAAAAAAAAAATCTTTCTGCTGTTTTTTACTGCAGCAAATGGGAGCACGTTGAAGCTTCTGTTTTCAGGAAAGGATTGGAAGAATTGAGTCAGAGGTGATGGGAGAGGAAGTTCTAGTGATAATGCAGAAATTTAAAAATAACTCACAAGTGGCTTATTGAGTTGCCCTATGGAGTTGCTTTGGCTTGTTGATGTAAACATTGTGCAGGTCTGATAAGCATATAGACTAGCTGCCTCTGGAGCTGCCTGTGCACAACAGCTCATGTCCCTTGCAGTGCATACATACTCTGTATCACACAACACATTTTAAGCACTTTTGAACTTCAGCCCAACTTCAGCTTATCCCCTCTGTCTCTCACAAAATGTTCTCTCTAGCAAAGAGATCAAGTTAGCTACATCTGCTTTTTAGAAAATGTGGAAAATCTAATGAGCTTGAGATCTTTTGTGTTGCTCTATCCCCCTCTCATTTACTTCTCCCTCCCCCCTTCTCTTACCAAGATCTGAAAACTGGCATGTTGCCAGACAGTAAATGGTCTAGTGAAACTTAATGGAGCTCAGAGATTGAGGTAATTCACAGGAATTAGAAATAACATACTAAGGCAACTGCAATTTCAACAAAATCGTATCTATAATAGACCATGCAGAGTTCGTGGCAGGCTAAAGCGAAGTTCCAAAATATCTTGGGGAATGTCTTCACAGGGCTGAAATGAAGCACATTACACAACAGCACCAGGGGACAAGAAACAAGGAGTCTTCCATCAACTCCATATCCTTTTAAAAAAATGGAGACATTTCTAACAAATGTATTTTAGACCGCCAAAATATAATATCAGAAGTTTAATACTGCATTTTTTGCAAACATCTGTGTATATGCAAAGATCACTTTTAGCTTTGTGGTAGGGGTTCATCCCCAAACCTGGAGCCTTCCCCTGGGTTTATAGAGCCCTGAACTGTGTCTGTGGCTGGCTCCATTGTGTGGATTTATCAATTTACACAGGGGGCAACCCTTGGCTATTAACTGAATAGATGGGAACTGTGTGTGTGTGTGTGGGGGGGGGTTATGTAAGGGAAACAGATGGTAGCATGTGGATATTGAATTTTATATGTGAATGAATGAATTTAGTGGAGGGGCCACGGCTCAGTGGTAGAGCACCTGATTTGCATACAGGAGGTCCCAGGATCAGTCCCTGGCATCTCCAGTTAAAGGACCAGGTAGTAGGTGATGTGAAAGACTTCAGCCTGAGACCCTGGAGAGCAGCTGCCAGTCTGAGTAGATAATACTGACTTTGATGGACTAAAGATCTGATTCAGTATAAAGCAACTTCATGCATGTGCATGTGTATAAGTATGAAGGAGTGAATGGGAAATGTATAGCCAGTGTGGAATAGTGGCAAGAGCAGCAGAGAAGGAGTAGGAAGACCAGTATCCAAATTGCCACTGAGTCATGAATCTCACTGCGTGATGTTGAGTCAGCCACATTCTTTCAGCCCAAACTATCTCAAAGCATTGTTGTGTTGATGAAACAAAATGGGGAGAATCACATATGCTCTCCTGGGCGTCTCAGAACAAAGGCAGGAGGAAAATATGACAGATAGACAGGAGAGATTTTTTTTAAAAAAACTGATTCTTGCGGGTCTCCACTTCTTATCAACAGTATTATTTCGTTATATAAAGTTAAGAAAGGCTAGGCAAATTCCCTTGTTGCTGTAATCTTTAAGATGGATCTCTTAATAATCACCAACCATATTTTTTAAGTTTATTTTAATTGTGATGTCTTTACAGAACACCCCAATATTCACTGCCAAATTCTTCCCCCAGAAATATGTGCTGAAACCTGCAACTGTAAGAATGTTTTCCTAGGAATAAGCCCTGTTGATTTAGGAATGCTACACATTTCTCAGCAAATCTGTTACGTGCTCAAACTTACCTTTTTTGACATTCACAATCAGACTGTGAGCCAATCAGGGATTATGTTGGGTTTACACCGAGCAACTCAAACAACTGCTGAACAAGTTTGCAGTGGCCTGTTGGACAGAAGGCAACTGATGGGGGTATCAGCTGAGAACCTCAGCTGTCCATTCAGCAAAATAGCTACACAGTGGAACTGCAAAAGGAAGAGGAGGTTGAGCTTTTTTCTCTTCCTTTCCGTCCAAGCTGGGTAGAGACAGAAGCAAAGCTTTTAATCTTACTACTGAAAAAAGGAGAACTTGTTTCTCTCTCTGCTTCCCAAGCTCAGTGAGGATAGAAACAATGTTTCTGAACTCTGCATTGCCAAAAGGGATAGGGAAAAAAGCTGGTGATTCTCCTTTTCACTGCAGTCTAAGCTAACACCCCTGGGGGAGATGGGGGGAGTGGAAGGGGAAACAGCTGGGCCTCTGGTCATTCCCATCTCCTAAAATTGCTACATCTCAGCAAGTCTGGGATGTAGCATGTTTTCTTGGATGGGAAATCAGAAGAACCCCACATTCCTGTTGATCAGCTAGGAGCTGGCCCCCAGAATTTAGCTGAGATCACCTGCGGAAGATCCACAGTGAATCTCCAGTTGTCACTTCATCAACTGAATAAATTTGCAGCTGCCTATTCAGGTTGCCAACAGCCAAAAAGCCCAATTGGTTGCCTGATCATTGCTGGGGAAAGAGAAGCGAGCCAAACTGGCAGATGTTCGAGCATCCCTGTATTTACTAAAATGTAACTTACTTCTGATTAGACATGTTTAGGTTTGCTCCCTAAATTTGAAATAACATCAAGGCCAATAGGATGTCGCCTAGCTATCTGTTATTGTAATGTGGCCATAAAGGCAGGACTTGATCCTGGATTCTTCTTTCTGTTCACTGGGTCACTAGACAGATAAAACATAGCCTCGTAGCACCGTCTTTGCTTGTTGAAGCAGAACTATCCTGTTTATCATCCAGGGAAAGAAAAACATTTTACAAGCTTGGTCACATCAGAGCAAACCATAATAATGGACAAGTGTTTGTCAGAGTATGTTGATTTTATTCCAATATGAAGGGCTTGCTGTAATGAAATATTTATGTGGCATTTTTATTTCACTAATGATGAATGGGTTGTAAACAGCAGTACCGTCATCTTTCTTAAAAAGCTCTCAAGCAGAACAGAAACGAGTCCTTATTTTCCTTCATGTACTCACTCAGGCTACACTTCAACAACAGTGTTGCTGATTCTAGAAATGAAAAATCGTGGTGCTGGGACAGCACCCCAGCACCACATCTTTTGGGTCTGAGATGAGGTCCAGTGCAAAAAACTAGCTATTTAAACAAGATATATATTATTAAAAAAAAGAAGGCTGTGGTGGCAGGAATAAATAACCTTATCCCTTGGTTGTTGTGGGTTTTCCTGACGTTTCGCCAGCAGCTGTGACTGGCATCTTCAGAGGTGTAGCACTGAAAGACAGGGATCTCTCAGTGTCAAACTACAATGCCAAGACCACGGCAATACAGCCCGGAAAACCCACAACAACCATCATTCTCCGGCCGTGAAAGCCTTAGACAATATAGCTATTAATGATGCCAGAGTAAGCCTCACACCTTTACTAATACATTTAAACATGCCTCTCTTCATTTGATATTCCTCCTCACAGTTTGTACTTGTAGAGTTAGCAAGTTGCAACCTGAAGGTGGGGTTTGGAGATCTGGAATTACAATCTCCTGTCTACATAGATTAGTTCCCCTGGAGGAAACAGCAGCTTTAGAGGGCAGACTCTAAGGCATACTCAAAATTTTAGAGTGATGTCACATCTCTGCTGAGCTCCCTTCCCAAACTCTGCCGTCTCCAGGTCCTGCCCACAAATCTTCAGTTGGGAACCTGAGTTACTTGATTAATACTAACACAAATAATAATAACTGATCTTAGATACCGCTCTTCTAGACAGATTAGTGCCCCATTCAGAGTGGTGAACAAAGTCAGTGTTCTTATTATCCCCACAACACAGCTGGAGAGCTGGGGCTGAGGGGAGTGGCTTACCCAAGGTCACCTACTAAGCTCATGGAGGTAGTGGGAGTCGAACCAGCAGAGTGCTGAATTTGCATCCCAACCACTTAGCCTAGGGTTGCCATTTCCTCACTGGGGGAAGGAATACCTCACTCCCATCCTCCACCCTTGCCCTTGCTTACCTAGCCAGCAGGGGGAAAGGCAGGGAAACATGTCTCCTCAAGCACTCTCCCAGGTGGCATGGCATGCTCCTGCACATTGCAGTGGGCTAATTTGGGCCTGTTTGGGGTCTAAATCACCCGGCTATGAAGTGCAGGAGCTCTCCAGGGCCCTCCTGGCAGCTCTCCTGCACTCCGCAGTGGGCTGATTTAGGCCCATTTGGGGCCTAAATCGGCTTGCTATGAAGCACGGGAATGCTGCCAGGAGGGCCCTGGAGAGCTCCTGCACTTTATAGCAGGCTGAATTGGGCCTGTTTGGGGCCTAAATTGGCTGACAATTCAGCCTGCTGCAGAACACAAGAGTGCTGCTGAGAGGGCCTTGGAAAGCTCCTGCACTTCACAGCAGGGCAATTTAGGCCCCAAAGAGGCTAAAATTGGCCTGCTGTGGAGCGCAGGAGCACATACAGGGGCAACACGAGGCCCTGCATGATGATGTCACTTCCCAGAAGTGACATCATCGTGTGACTCGGGAGGGAGCTCACGCAATCAACCAAGGCAAGTGCCAAGTCTCTTGCCTCCCACCTGGAGGATGATGGGACCTGGCAACCTTAACTTAACTACTATGCTATAGCAGAGTGACTGAAATGTTAATGTCTTGTGGCAGCCTACTCTTCATGTCCTTGTGGCTGTTTAGAATAGTCTACATTGCATACACATTGGGATGGAGTTGAAGAGAACATATTGGCCCTGTTTCTACCCAAGACCAAGCACTCTGGTGCCACTCCCACTTATATTCCTTCACCACAATGTAGACACAGAACTCAAATGGGTATAAACTGTAAGCTTCAGTCCTGTGATGGAGAATACTGGCAGAGCAGCATTCTCGATCATGAAGGAATACAGGTAAGGTTGAATGCATGTAAGCATTAGTCCAGGGTTGGGGCCAGGCAGGTGTATTCAGTCCTATTTCCCCCTCTATGCATGTTGCCTTGTGTACTAAAACAACCCCTCAGGACTTTGTTTTTAATTAGGGCCCTTTTCACACTACATACCAGCTTCCGGGACATCGTGAAACATAGCGCAAAACCCGCAGAAGATAGCGTCTTCTTGCAAGAGTTTTGCGCGATGTCGCACAAAACTCTCACGAGAAGACACTATTTTCTGTGGTTTTTGTGCTACGTTTCACGATGTCCCAGAAGCAGGTATGTAGTGTGAAAAAGGCCATGGAGAATGAGGGATTTACTCAGCCCGGCTCAGGAATTTATAGCTTCCCTGGCAACCCTGGGCCTCTCGCAAATTGTGACAGGCCCTACACATGAAAAAGGCCATACCTTAGACGTAATATTTTGCACTGAGCCTTTAAGAGGAAACTTTGCTTCAACATTGGAGGTTCGGCCTGAACCATGGTTAGACCATCTTCTGCTGAAGGCAAAAGTGAATCTAGCCCCAACTCCCCACAAAACTGGGGATCCAGTTAAAATGATTTACCCATAAGGGCTCATGGATCCATCTAGATTCCAAAATACCTTGGGGGATTTTAGAATCCTAGACACATACCCCATGGTAGCTGCTGTAGGAGTGTGGAACGCAAAGCTCCTTGAAGCTTTTGACTCCATTGCTCCTTGTTGACCGCTCCAGCCCTTGGGACAGACGCTGGCCCCATGGTTTACCTCGGAGCTGGCTGAGTTAAAGAGGGTTGGAAGACGTCTAGAAAGGCACTGGTGAAAAACTCGTGCAGAAGCAGAGAGAACATGCTACAGAACCCACTGGAGGAAATGAAAGCAGCAAAGAAACATTATTTTTCGGCAACTATTGCATCGGCTAGTTCATGACCATCCCAATTGTTTAAGATATCTAGACGCCTCATAACCCCTAAATCTGAACCTTTACAGCCCCCAGAACAGACAATCAGCTGTGAGGCCTTTGCTAAGTTTTTCGCTGATAAAATAGCACTAATACGCTCTGATCTAGATGTTAGCTGCAATGCAAGCAAGATAGAAGAAATGATAAATGCACCATCCAGCTTACATTTGGATTGCTTTGAACCAATCACAATGACAGATCTTAACAGGATCTTGATGTCTATGAAAACCACTACTTGTGCGCTCGATCCTTGCCCATTCTTGCTGTTAAAATCAAGTAAGGACGACATAAGTGAACCACTGAGGTCTATTGTAAATCAATCACTAACTCAGGGCAGCTTTCCCCAGCAGCTCAAACAGGCAGTTATCCGTCAGCTACTTTAAAAACCATCCGTAGACAAAACTGATGTGGCCAATTATCGCCCAGTCTCTAATCTGCCCTTTCTTGGCAAAGTGATTGAGAGAGCAGTAGCTGACCAACTCCAGACCACCTTGGATAACTCTAGCGCTCTGGACCCTTTCCAGTCAGGCTTCAGACCAGGGCATGGGACAGAGACAGCACTAGTAGCATTAGTGGATGATGTCCGTCTGAATATAGACAAAGGCCATGCCTCCTTATTGCTTCTATTGGATCTATCTGCAGCCTTTGACACAGCAGACCATGCCATCCTGTTTAGGTGTTTAGAAACAGAAGTGGGCATCAAAGGATGTGCCCTGGACTGGTTTAAATCATTTCTCTTGGAGTGGACTCAAAGGGTGGCCGTTGAAGATCAACTGTCTCTAGAATGGGAACTATCTTGCTGGGTTCCGCAGGGCACAATCTTATCTCCCATGTTATTCAACCTCTACGTAAAACCTTTAGGAGAACTCATTTGCAGCTATGGAGTTGGATGTCATCAATATGCAGATGAGACCCAATTCTGTATCTCGCTATCCAGGTCCCCGCAGGATGCAGTGAAAATCTTAGATCGCTGCCTGACAGCCGTAGTGAAATGGTTGACAAACAACAAATTGAAATTGAACCCAGACAAGACCCAAGTGATGCAGTTTCGATGGAGTTTGTCTGACCTTTGCAGACTCAGTTAAGAGCTTAGGGGTTATACTGGATCCAGCATTATTACTAGAAAAACAAGTTAAGGCAGTGGCAAAAAATGCTTACTACAGTCTTACTCTAGCCTGGAAGATGGTTTCTTATCTTGACACGGCTGACCTGGCCACTTGCATCTATGCTATGGTAACATCAAGGCTTGACTATTGTATTGCTCTATACATAGGTCTCCCATCTAAGATAACTAGGAGGCTCCAATTAGTGCAAAATGCTGCAGCTCGACTATTATCAGGAGCGAGCAGGAGCATGAACATCTCTCCCATCCTACAGTCGCTCCATTGGCTACCCATCAGTTACCATGCTCAGTTCAAAGTATTAGTTATTACATACAAAGCTCTTCATGGCTTTGGTCCAGCATACCTACAGGACTGCCTCCCTCCCTATGTTCATCCACAGCAGCTTCGCACATCTGAACAGGGTCTCCTGCAGGTGCCAGGCTGTACACAGAAGAAGTCAGAAGCAGCCCGTACACGGGCTTTCTCTGTAGTGGCCCCTATCCTGAGGAATGACCTGCCTGAGGAAGTCAGAAGAGCCCCCACTCTCCTGGCTTTTCATAAATGATGCAAAACCAAACTATTCAAAAAGGCTTTTTACTCAAATGGGAGGGCTGTATTGAAGGGAAGATGCTTGGCTAATGAGTTAGGGACTATAGACTTCATCACTATATTGCCTTACATATTATCTGCTGCTTTAAATATGTACCACCAGTGCTCCATGTTGTCTAATGTTAGTCCTAGAATTGATTGTGTTCTGCTTCAGTATTTTTTCTACTCTGTACTGGATTCTTGCTAATACTATGTCTTTTAATCTTGTATCTATTTACCCTATGGTATTGTTTATGAAATGTCCTTGATACTGTATTGAAATGTACTTGATACTGATTGTACTAATCTCATACTGTGTAATCCGCCTTGAGTCTTAGTGAGAAAGGCAGACTATAAATGAAATAAATAAACGTTACTAGCCAACCAATGAGAAGCTGACCTCTTCCAGCTTACTCACTCATTCCTTTTCATTTGTAGGGTTTATCTCTGCTGCCACCAGCCAGCCTTTAAGAGAGTAGCAGTCTGACAGCCAGCCATTAGACAGTGTAAGAAATCAGAATCCTCTCCTTTATTTGCAGCCAATTTTCAATAATGGAAATTATTGAAATCTCACTTGTTAGAGATATTCTCAACTGAGCAGGCACTCCCTGAATCTTTCCTAGAAGTGTGAGCCAAGTATGGGGCTTTACTATGGTTGCAAAGACTCAAATAATTCATGTTTCAGAAAAAGAATTATTTTATTTTATTTTAAAGAATATCTGGAGTTGATAGATACATGAGTAATATAGTTAGACTGAGTAAAGTAAAATCAAATAAGTGTAAGCACTCAATTCTCTTTCCCTAAATCTAAATTTACCTCTCTGATGATAAGGAGATAGGCAGACTGGTTTCAAATTTATTGAGCAAGCTATGTTCATTTTAGAGTTATCTTTTCCCATCTGGTATGTCTCTTCTCTAAAGTATGTCCATGTCTCCAAGAATGACTTCTCCCGAATACCCTAAAGTATGGTCTGTCCTCCTTTTTAAAGGGAGACACTTCTTCTTACAAAAGCTCTTGTGAAAAATTTGCAAATGTAGGGGAAAGGTCATGAACCACAGTTCGTCAGGTCCCATTTCTGACAAACCGCCATGAACTTTTAGGCTGGTTCGTTTGATTCGTTTTTTGGTTCGTCACCACAGACAGCCTGGTGCCAATCAATCAGTTTCCTAGGCAACAGGGGATGAACTTCCTGCAGACCTTCTGCTGACACGGAAGTGAACTTCTGCTGACCCGGAAGTGATGGTTTTCTGACCTGGATGTGACGTTTTCACGAACCAAACAAACCAGTTCGCGAACCAGGGGCAGGTTCGTGAAAGTTCATGGTTCTTGGTTTGTGAAATTTGAT
The DNA here is from genome assembly GCF_028583425.1 of Eublepharis macularius. Lineage (NCBI taxonomy): Eukaryota > Metazoa > Chordata > Lepidosauria > Squamata > Eublepharidae > Eublepharis > Eublepharis macularius. Next base: position 48,419,760 of record NC_072794.1, on the reverse strand, counting down.
GAACCACGAACCACATGGTTCGTTTTTTTCCTGGTTCGTGCCCATCTCTAGTCATTACATCACTTCCTGTAAGCACATCAACATCTGTACAGGATTACTTTGCCCTTGAAACTGCACAGCAGCTATCTTCAAGTACTGCAGTACTACAGTACAACTCCCTGAACTCAACAGTGAAGGCTTGCAACATTTTACCATGAAGCACTACTGCTGACAAATCCAGCAAGCTATACGCCCACGTAAACATGAACAGAATTGCTCTGTGAGCGACAAAGAACCCCTGTCTTGTTGCTGGTGCTCCTATCTACAAGTCAATTCCACTTCCACTATTTTTCTTGTGAGTTTGAAAAAGGTGTCTCAAGTTTGAAGAGCAGAGATTACTGTTAGAAGATTTTTTTTTTAAGCTTGTAAATGTATGTATTTAAAATAAGCAGTTGTGTTCTCTGTGGGAGCTGATTCTTTTTTTCGCATTCAGAAACTATGGTCTTAGAACTTTGCAGCATGAATAAATAAAAAGGGGTAAAATATTTCAGGCTTTCATACCTCCCCCAGAACACATTCATCTCTGATACACACTGGCCATACCACACAACTCTCCAGCTGCCTTGCTCTGTCTCTGCGGTAGTTGAAAATAACTGAGTGATAAACTGCAGTGAGCAAAGAGGAAACCTGGACATTTCAGACTATGTAATAATGCTTTTTTAATTTGCCTTCAAAGCCAAATCACGCAAGACTGCTGATGAAAATTGCCCTTTTGCCAGGTGTCAAAGGCATGGGTTGTGACCTGAAAGTGGATGTGTGTGCTGGGGGCTGTTGTATAATTTATTTCTTCTGCTGCAGGGAATCTGGTTCTCCAACCATCAATGAGATATAATTCTCCAAAGAAAAATGCAAGGATGGAATTGGTGCAGCACAAGGGCAAAATATTTAGTAAGTGTTCAGTTGAAACAACAAATGTGTATCTTCCTTTATTAGATTACTTCTTAATGCAGGGAGGTCTGAATATATATATATATATATATTCATTTTTCATTTCTGTGCATCATTCGGAAGATGTCCAGTCTCTTTGGCAAAATTCCCTAGTGTGTTCGGTTCTTTTATAATATACTATTCTTTACCATTTTGTAACTGCAGACTAACACAGCTAACTCCTCTGGATCTATGTTTCTTTTATGGCATTTTTATGTTACGCACAATTTTTGTCCCATTTATATGATACACACCATTTGAATGCAAGTAACACAAAAACAGTCTTCAGTTTAAACAACAGGATTATTTATGTTGAATGCCTGTGAGATCAGGAGAAGGGACAGCCATAGTTCTATCCTGATTGCTGATCAGCCATAAAAGAGACTTGGCGTTTGTCAGGAATTAGGGTTGCCAAATCCAATTTAGACATTCCTGGAGATTTAGGGGCAGTGTCTAGGGAGGGTGGAATTTGGGGAAGGGGAGCTCATTGGGAATGTGATGCCATAGATTATATCCTCCAAAGTTGCCATTTCCTTCAGAGGAACTCATCACTGTAGTCTGGAGGCTCCCACCTTGGTACCCCTAGTAAAATTCCTAGATCTGTCATCATGATGGAGTGCAGTGGCTTTCCAAGCACTCTCTACACCATTTCCACCCTGCGGGGGTGGCAGGCACCTTTTGCCCTCAGCATAAGATTGTCCCCATCTGCAGCACTTCAGGGACTCATGGGAGGAGAGGTGGGAGTTACAGCTGTTTGGTGATTGTTAACAATTAAGCATATTCCTATCTCCGTACCTCCATCCTGGGTTAAGTTCCTTGGTTTCTCTGCAGCATGTAGAAGAATATTGGAAACTGACTTTTAGAGCCAGCAAGATCATTACCATCATTTATTTATCATGACTTCTGCCCTGTAGTACAAGGCAAGTTTCTTCAAAGCTTGCAAGGGTCAGGCAGCGTGGATAAAGTCTATTAGTCACATTCCTTTTAACAGACAATGCTGCAAGGCTAAATCAAAGGGCATTTAGCACCCATGGGCACATGTTCCCGAACTTTTGCTTCTTTCCACTTTTCCAAATGTCTTCTTGCCAGTTCCAAACATTACTGCTGCTCTTATTCATTTAGCAACTTCCTGACACCCTTTAATGTCAGCCATCTAGCAGCTTGATCTGGCAGTGTTATCAGTGTCAGGCAGTGCAGTGCTGTTCTCGGCCTCTCAGCAGGGAGGCTAAAGCTGATAGATAAATTGCCCTTGCTCCACAGTATTCTTAATCTGAAATTGTTCCTGGAGCATCAACCTTTTAAAAATCTCAAAAATCTAGTGAGCCTTGAGCTTCTTTTAACTTGCCTTCTTTTTCTGATCACTTTTTTTTGCTATCATATCATTAAATTTTTCATTGTAACCGTGACATCTAGAAATCTTGTTTTCAAGGAAAAGGAAAAACAAAAAAAGCTGGAACTTTTCTACTCCATGTGTCTGATGAAGTGAGCTTCAGCTCTCAAAAGCTCACAGTCTATGCATCTAGTTGGTCTCTAAGGCACTACTAGACCAGAATCATGCTCTGGAACTCTCAAGATTCCATAAACAGCCACACACTGGAAGATACATGCTTAGTAAAGCAAAGAAATTGAGAATAACATGGAGGAGGGCAGAACTTCGTATGCTATTTTGAATTCCTTGGATGAAGGGTGGAGCAAAAATGTAAAAAAAACAAATAATACATTATATAAACTATATATTTATAAGGGACCCAGGAAATAGTTTAGAGAGTTTACCTAGATGGCAGAATTCCCTGTGTTTTGGTCAGGAAACAGTCCACACATGTCCACATTCTCCCCTCCCCCTCTCCTCCTCTATATTTGACCAGTTTCTGTTCGCCCTCCATGCATCTGACGAAGAGAACTGTGATTCTCAAAAGCTTATGCTACAATAAAATTGGTTAGTCTTAAAGGTGCTACTGGACTCTTTTTGATTTCACTACTACAGACCAACACGGCTAAGTCCTCTGGATCTAAGTCCACACATGGTATGTTATTTTGCCAAATGTAATACTAGGAAGCCACAACAACAGCAAAGCAATGTATTTCCTACTGTTTTATTTGAATCACAGTATGCAAGGTTTCAGAAAGGCACCTATCTTAGGAAATAATTACAAAAGCCCCATCTTCCCACAGCGTGCTTACTCTGACTTCTAAACAAAAATATTTGAAACTTGGCCACTAGGTGGCCACTAGCATAAACATACTGCATATTACACCAAATGTTTTTTGGACATCTGGAAACCTGGTAGATCAATGTTTTCAGGAGTGGGGTTTTATAAATCAGCTTTCAGAAGCCTGAAACAAAGTAACTTGATTCTTCAGTCCAGGTGCGGACACTTCAGCTTTTGTGGGATGAACATTTAAAAGAAAAAGAAATCCTGTTTCAGACAGTTACAAAATGGCAGCTTGAAGAGGGGAAACTAGTCACAAAATGGAGACTTAAGGAAATGCTGCCAATAGCTAATACTTGCGCCACTCATGAATCAGAAACTAGACGAAAGAAAAACCAAAAAGGAATATTGTGATACCTTAATGAGTTATATAATGTCCATTTCATGAACAGTGAACCTTGCAACAGTAGTAATATATACTATAATACAAGAGATGGCAATTATGCTTATAAGCTCTTACAGTAACTAACACACACTGTTGTCTTAAAAAAATAGAAGATTCCAGTAGCACCTTTAAGACTAACTAACTTTACTGTAGCATAAGCTTTCGAGAACCACAGTTCTCTTTTTCAGATGCATCAGAAGAAGAGAACTGTGATTCTCGAAAGCTTATGCTACAGTAAAGTTGGTTAGTCTTAAAGGTGCTACTGGACTCTTTTCTATTTTTGCTACTACAGACTAATACGGCTAACTCCTCTGGATCTGTTGTGTTAAAAGAGAAGGTAAATACGAATAGCTATATAGTAAAAGTAGCTTACTTTGTTTAATTCTTTGCTGCAAAAAAATTAAATGAATGGCAGTCCTGGTGGGAGTAATATAGCTTTCAAATAGTTATAATTCAAATTAGGGAAAATAGCACAGCAGTTTATTTTGTCTAGTGCTTCCTTTTGACATTCTCTTCAGGTGCATATTGTGAAAGGAAATCTATTTTGATCTCTGTGCCTTTCCCTTCTAACTGCCTTGCCACTGAAATCTACTATGAAAAATTCCATTCAAAGGTTCATTGGCTGATTACCTTCTTCCATTTGCCACCTTCTGTCTGTCCTCTAGGAAATAATTTCTTCTCTGACTGATCTGATATGCATTGTTGATAGGATGAAAGATCAGAAATATCAAGCTGAGCATTTAAAACAACCAATGCCCTGGAGAGGGAAGGAAGTAGTTACAGTACCTAGTCCTGGAGGTTGTGAACTAAAATGCACTTCACACCATCACCTATTTTATTTATTTAGCTATTTTCCCACCAATTAAAATCCTCTTCTCAAGCCCTGGTCTCTGTGCCCGTCTGGAACCAGAGAAAGGGTTTTTCTAGTGGTGGCACTTCTCTTTTGGAACTCTCTCCCTTTGAGACATGCCTGGTATCTACTTTCCTTTCCCTTTCCCTCAAAACATTTCTTTTAACCCAGACTTTTATTTCAGGGGTTACATCTTTTTTAGCTGTTTCATGGTCTACTACAAACCTGAAGACTGTTTATCAATGATGGCTACATTTTCATGTGCTTGTATGTTCTGACTTGCTTTTTATTGGCTGTTTTTTTTTTAACTGGCATGCTTTTATTGACTTTTTTATTTACTTGATTTTATTGATTTGTTTTCATTTACTTGATCTTATTATCTTGTTTGCTTGGTTTTGTTTTATTATTTTAGCTGTGAACCACCTCAAGCATGTCTAGAGAAGAGGTACACAAATGTTCTAAACCAATCAATCAATTTATACCTTGCTTTTCTCCCCAGTGGGGACCAAAGTTGCTTCCAACATAATTCCCTCGTTAGGTTAGGCTGTGTGTGTGTGTGTGTGTGTGTGTGAGTATTCTGAGCTCACCCAGCAAATTTCCATTGCAGATTTTAATCTGAGTTTCCCATACCCTAGTACATTGTTTCCTAGCCTATGGGTCAGGACCCAAAAGCGGGTTGCGAACCTTCTGAAAATGGATCATAGGCCAGCCTTTCCTAATGGCCACTCCTGCCTTTTGTGTCATTCTTTCTCTCCTCATCCTCCTTGTCATCTTCTGATTCTCACCTTCCACCTTCCTTTGCAAAACTAATGAGGGGGAATATCTGTCAGGCAACTAGTAACTTTACTGTAGGAAAAGGAGGGGGAGGGCAAAGGCTAGACAGTTGGCAGGAGCTGTTCAAATGCAAAGGCTGTGAACTTTGTAATGCCATTTGTTTGGACTAGATGGGCACTCATAGTCATAGTCTGCCTAGGACACCCAAAAACCTTGGGTCGGCCTTGGAGGGTTCACCAGATCAAGTGAATTTGGACTTATAGGTCACCATACCAAAAAGGTTGGGAACCACTGCTCTAGTACAGCATTGTAACTATAACATGTTGTCTCTATTACGTAATATTGATGGGTTGTATCTTTTCATATAGTACATAAAAGATCAAAGGTTTGAATAGTGTTCCTCAACACAATACATGCAAAACTAGTGTGTCAGAGAGAGTGTTCCAGATAAATCTTCCTGACGTGTTAGGTTTGTATGTGTAGGGGGAGTATTTGATTACTTGCACATTGAATATTTACTCATTATTAATATGGTCTTGTGAAAACAAATTCACTATGTTGTTAAAATCTAGCTATTGCATTGGAATAGAGAACTTCCAAGAATTTCCTCCCACTGAATATTGAATGAGAAAGTCAGCTTTCATCTCAGGAGCTTTATATTTATTTTCATATTTTATTTCCTTTCTTTCCAAATATATGCTTGAAGTTGCTAATAAGAACACAATAATAAATAAACATTTGAAACAATAAGTCAATAATACAGTTAAATAAATGATTTAACAGAACTGAACTTCCCTGCAGCAAAGCAATCTATATGTTAGAAATGTCTTAGCTTGGTGCTTAAAGTCCAATAGACAGTAGGTGCCAGGTAAGCCACAAAGGAAAGGGCTTTTCATAGGTGGGGTGCCACCACTAAGAAGGCTGTCTCTCTGGTTGTCAACAGCCTTCCTTCCACAGACCTTGTGTGTGGACAGCATGAAAGAAGACAGTCCTTCAGGTACCCAAGTCCTTAGCTCTTTAGGGTTTACAGGTGAGAGTCAGCACTCTGAACTATGCCCAGTAAAGGGCATACAGTGCAAATCTTTACACACATGTGTGTGCACACGCGCGCGCACACACAGAATGGCATTAGAATTCCATTATGGTACAAGTAGAGAGATAACATTTCTGGAAATTTTGAAGTCATGATAAAAACAAATTTTGTGAAAAATTGAAATATGTGTTAGCAAATAGGGCTGTGCACCCCACTCCCAAATTAGGTAAATCCTTTTACTGAATTTGAGGAAAAAATTGGAATTCCTTGAATTCTGAATTGATTCTCTATTTCAGTTCAGCTATTTCTGAAAAATTCAGGCCTTGTTTTATGTTGGAAAATCACTTTGGGGGCTCCCCGGTGGGCTGGGGGGATCATTTTTGATCAAACTTCACAAAATTTGGAAACCTACTGCTGCCTATCCTCTAAAGAACCCCAAGTTTCATGAATATTGGACCTTAGGGGCCATTTTTATGGGCCTCCAAAGGTGCCCCCACTCATTCTCCATTTCCCCCTATGTGTTTCTTGCTTCATTTGCTTTGGGTGGAATGGGTATGATTCTCTAGTGTGACATTGCTCCCCTTGCTTCCCTTTAGTTCTGGGGGAATTTCATTTCCTTGATTCAGTTTGCTTCTGTTGGGCTAAGTTGCAACAGTGTCCCCTGCTTCAGATTGGTTTGGGTGTCATGGATGTGATTCTCTGATGAGAGTTTTGGTTCCCTTCTTTCACTTTGGTTCTGGAGGGATTCCGTTCCTGTACTTCAGGTTTGGTTTTGTTGGGCTTTCTCTGGGATGAGCTCAGCTTGAATTTGGGAGTGTGCCTTGGTCCTGGCAGCCTTGCCCCAGTGTGTTTCTGCAATGGGAGTCAGCTTTGACTTTTCCCCTATAAGAAACAATGGAGTAGAGGCACCTTGTTCAAAGGCTCATAAAATTGGCCCTTGGGGTCCAATCTTCCTGAAATCCAGGGGGGGAGGGTCTTTAGAGTACAGTCAGGAGTAGGTCCCCTGCAAATTTGGTGCTTGCAAAATGTTGTCCCCCCCCCCCCGATAGCCTCTAGATATTTTTTCCCCATAGCAAATAATGGAGAGTGGGTGAGGGCACCTTTTGAGGGCCCATAAAATTAGTCCCTGAAGTTTAATCTTCATGAAACCATTCTTTATATAATAGGCTCAGGAATAGGTGTCAGGAGTACGTTCCCTCCAAATTTGGTGAACTTTGGTTGAAAAATTACACACACACCCAGCCCACCAGAGAGCCCCCAGAGTAATTTTCCCATAGAAAACAATGGTAGAATTTTACCAAATTTTTATTGAAAATTATTGAATTTTTATTGAAAATTCAGTAAAAATTTAGAATATCGGCTTTTTTATTCAGAATACTTGGATTTCACTGAATCAGCCAAAATTTGGTATTTTATTCCAAATTCTGAACCAAACTGCACACCCCTATTAGCAACTCTAAACTTCCTTCACTGATTGAACAACCTAACATTAATCATTTCTAAGTCAGCATAGGAAATTGAACTATTTGGTATATCTTAATATTTTCATATTCTATAAGAAAAACTGCAAGTATATCCAATATTTTGGGAAAGAGATGTGACTACTGCACCCTATGCTACCATAGCATAGTGATCTTAATTTTTGCCATCTGAGAACTTGGAAAAAGTTGAAGATATAAAACAAATTTTGTAATAAAAACGGTATTGTATTATTTGGACAGAAACAATACTTAGAACTGCCAGCAATTTGGATATTAATTTAAGCATCAGACCTCAGAGTTTTTCATGCTAAACATTTTGAATATGAAAGTCCTTGCCTTATAAAGCATTTCACTCTTTTTAAAAGGAGAAATACTTCATAGTACTTTTTTTCCTCAGTGCTCCCCAAAATTTCCCATTTTTTATTGAATCAATCAATTCTTTATTTACGGTCATTTGACCAATCATGTAACACATTTACACTGAAAAAGAAAATTCAAGACATACAATAGAGCAAATAAACCAACTTAAAGTTAAGATCTAATTACAATACAAAATAATTTCTGCGATCTGAATATCACCAAGCAATATTTGGCTACTTGATGGGTAATCTTGGCATTCTTATCAGATAGGAGATAATCAAGTCTAACTTTTTCAGTGAGACTAGAGATTTTACCTAATAACAGAATAATCATCTCATCATGCACTTCCTTATAATATGAGTGGCTAAAAAACTATGCTCTATAATTCCCACCTCTCTTAGCGGACCGGAGCAAAACCTTTCCAGATAAGGAATTTTGTTATATCTGCCTTCCAATACTGCAGAAGGAAGGACCAAGCACCTTGCCATGGTAAACACTCTTCTGAATCTGTTTATTGCTAAGGATGTTAAATAAGCTGCCAGCTTCACAATATTTTGAAGGTTTGACCACACGTACTCATTTTGTAAGCTGGCAATATCGGTTTGCCATTCTATATCCCCAATCCTCTGTTTAACTAGTCTTTTTGCCTGATCTCCTTGATTGGCAGCATATATACTGTGGTTGACCCTGGAGCCTGAATCTTGAAGAATTACCCCAAGATATTTAAAATTTTTAACTTGCTCAATCTGCTGATTATTAATTGATCGTGGCCTGGTCTTTGGACTATCCCCAAAGGCTACTATTTTAGTTTTCTGATAGCTGATGGTGAGAAAGTCACTTTCACAATATGAAGAGAGCTTCCTAAGAGCTCTCCTGAGACCTGCCAGGGTTCCTGAAAGTAGCACTGTGTCATCAGCATATGATGCAGGTCTATTGCCAAGTTTAGGAGGATGAAGTTTGGGAGTATTGAGCCAGCTAGATGAATTGTTTATATAAAAATAATAAATAATTTCTATTGAAAATACTGAAAAAAGCTCCTCAGTTAAAAAGGGATAAAGGTGTCCTGGGAGAACTCCCTCTACAATTGCTGTGTGGCCCTGATTCAGATTAGGACTGTGGCGCAGGGGAGGATGGACTCCTGCCTCCCCCTGCACCATTTTCTTCATCCAAAATAGTGCCGGGAGTATTATTTGCCCTTTTGGGTGGATGCATGTGGAAATATCAGTGTACATGAAAGCATCAGTGCATATGCAGCCACTTGATGGGGCAAATAATACCCCCTGGTACCATTTTAGGTCAGGAAAATGACATGGAGAAGGGGCAAGCCCCTCCTCCCCCTGTGACATGGTCCCAACCAGAAGCAGGACCCCGCAACACTTTTAGGAGGACTTCTGTACAGGGACTGGCAGCTGGTATATGGTTGCCAGTCCCCATGGAGAATATGTGGCAAATATCATGCCTAGTTTAGCCATAGACAGGGCTAATTGTGTGGGGTTTTCTCATTGAACTGCACTTTCCTCCTACTTCAGTCCCAACCATAGTGAACTCAACAAGGGAGCAGACTAAGAGAACCGCCTACTGATGCTGGTTGCCTGTCCAGTCATATGTCAAGGAAGAAATTCTTAATGGAATGACAAGTAATTGTAGGGCATCAAAATATTTAACAAGGCTGTTAATTAAATTAGCACGGCTTTTAAATCTATGTCCTGTAATAAAGTTCGTTTGAATGGTATGTACATGAATGTATGGCAAATCAATACTTTCAGATTTTGCACAATGGAATTAAAGAGTAGACTGCCCATGTGTTCCTTTAAAAATAGAAAAGATGGATGAATAACCAGCAGTCTCAAGGGAAAGTATCTGGGTAATTAGGAAGTGAATGGATAACCATCTCTGGGTTCTTAAAATGTTACAGGCCATTAAAACTGACAAATTGCCAGGTTCCAATAGTATACATTTCAGAGCTAAAAGGAAGGTAAAGAGGAAAGATTTGCTGATAGCTTTCTGGCTGCTGATCCTCCAGTACGCATACACACAGTAAGAAACTCACACCAAAACACAAACACATACTGCAGTAAAATACTTCTATGAAATAAAAAACAGCTAGGCATTTAGTATTCATTGGGAAGCTGTTCAGGAACAACAAAGTCCAGAAAATTATCCTTGTAGCCAGCTGAAGATGCATTAATGTATCCTGTTGCTGGTGAGAAGAAAAATTAGATGCTTGCAATCGGGTTATTTTTCATCTCCAATTGTAATTTCATCTGCTTTGCAATGTGGTTGAAAAAATTATTTGCACAGAAAGCACATTCAGTATAAATAATATTTTAAAAGAAAAGTTGCCAATTAGCACCCCTTTTTGTCAACTATCAACCAATTATTGCTTCTGAAATCCCTGGTTATTTAGAAGAAGTAATATAAACATCTTTTGAATCCTGGTAAGAAAGGAGAAAACAAGGGAAACTTATAAAGAGAAGCTGGAAATGGACACTTTATCCATCAACAAAATAGGGACATGCTTTTAGCACCACAGTTCTCACCACAAGGATTTTAAATTATTTTAAAAAACATATTTAGTTGTGCAAAGCAAAAAACAAAAAAACAAAACAAAAGCAAAAAACCTCAGTGGTGGCAACTCTATACATAAGCTTCTATAAAAAGTCTCCAGCTATCCATATGCAGTTGTCATCTATATGTGATATGCCTGAATGTTGATAAATTTATAAGGTCCTCAATCCAATGAATAATGAGAAATGAGCTTTTGTCTTTCCAATGCTGCAGTATAAGCAACTATAAGGGCATGGAGGGTCCATTTCCATTGACCATCAGTTAGGTTCCATGAGACAGGCAAGTAGTATAAAAGTACATAAACATGCACAAAAATAAATGAGTATTCTAAATGAGTAATGATGACTTCATCCCAAAAGGACTGAATAAGTGGGCACGTCCAAAGCATATGTTTAAACAGTTGGATACTGTGCTTACTCCTTCACTAAAAAGGTGATGTGGTGTCATGTCCAATATAGCCTATAATTTTTGCTAATAAGTCACAACTTAAGATCCATAGAAGCGACAAGGTTTAAAGCTAAAAGGCTTAAAGCCATGACCCATTGCTTTGCCGAATTGGACAATCTAGCTCACTATTCCATTCATCTCTGAGACTCTGCATATCATATTTATTAGCCGACATCAAGTACTTATAAACAAATATTGTGGGTTTCTCTTTCTGTTTTGATTCAATGAGAGTTTCTAGAAGTGGGGGAGATTCTGAAACACTCAACACTGCAGGGCCATTTTGAGCCCCATGGTGCAGAATGGTAAACTGCAGTACTGCAGTCCAAGCTCTGCTCATGACCTGAGTTCGATCCCGGTGGAAGCCGGGTTCAGGTAGCCAGCTCAAGGTTGACTCAGCCTTCCATCCTTCCAAGGTCGGTAAAATGAGTACCCAGTTTTCTGGGGGTAAAGTGTAGATGACTGGGGAAGGCAATGGCAAACCACCCCATAAAAGTCTGCCAAGAAAACGTTGTGATGTGACGTCCCCCCATGGGTCAGTAATGACTCGGTGCTTGCACAGGGGACTACCTTTACCTTTTACCCCCCAAACACTGCACATTAAAGAAAGCTCTTCTTCAAATTATCTATGTCTGTGGTGGGCAGCCACTAGCATGTGTGCTGAACATGGGTGATTAGATCTGTGGCAGAATGAAAAAGTCTAGGAGAGATCCTTTATAATGGATTAGGATTGTAGTCTTGATTTTAATCTTCACCTTCTGATTCTGTACCCTAGTCCTATTCCACTGTTCACTTAATGTCTTATGCATAATACTTTCTTCTGTAATTTGCCTTGAGTCTCAGCAAGAAAGGCAGGTTATACATAAAATATTTATTTATCTATTTATTTATTAATAAAATAAATAAAATTGGGAAGCAGCCAGCTCCTGGAATTGTTGCAGTAGTTTGTCTGGTCAAATGATCCCTTACCCATCGTTTTTAAAGTTATTGTGAGCTTTGTGCATCTGGACCAAAAAAGTTGCTCACCCTCTGATTCATGTGGTATTTATTTATTTTCAACCGTTTTTACCCCTCTGTGAATTTAAGAGCCAAGAGAACGCTAGTTCTTTTGATGAAAGATACAATGCGAACACAACATTGCTCTACAATAAATAATCAAAATATATCTTACACAGCTGCAGTGACTGAAATGGCAAGTTGTGCACTGCCTGGTGTCTTGGTATTCATGTACACATTTGCTCACATCTAGAAACAAGATGCATCTCCACCCACTCGGAGACCGAACTTGTGAAGGAAACTGACCTTAGGAGGAAAACAATACTAGCTATTGGCAGTAACAAAATGTGGACATCCACAAGAAAGCAAAACTAAGGACAATGATTTAACATGGACCAGAAAACAGTGTGGTGTAGTGGATAGAGTATCTGATTATCATCTGAGACCCATGTTCAAATATCCCCCTGCCATGGAACCTTGCTGGGTGACCCAGGGCCGTTCACATACTTTCTGCCTAACCTTCTCAACATGGTTGCTTTGAGGATAAAATGGAGGAGAGGAGAATGATATAAGCTGCTTTGGGTCCCCATTCGGGTTTGTATGTATGCATCTCATGCATGCCTAAATGTTGATTTTGCCAAGGGCTGATTAGAAAATTAAAATGGCCATGGAAGAAGGCTAGTGTCCCTTCCAGCCTTTATATCATGTGATGACTCTTATGGCTTAGCTTTGTAATCCTGCCAGGCCAGTTGTGCTGGCACTAAGGCAGCATCTGCTAAGGTAAGGAGGCAGTAACCATGAGGAGGGGCTCAAGGGTCTCTGCAGCCTTACTTCAACAGATGCTGCCTCAGTGCATTGGTTCAAGTAACAATGCAGTGGCCATCAGTGTGGCCACCTGTACTGACCTCCTGGTGAGGAAGAAGAGGCATCAACTCTGGTCAATGATGGTTTTGGTCAGAAGCACTGACCACCCACTAGGAAATGTCCCATTCAGTTAAAGGGTCTGTGGCAAACACCCCAAAGTCCTGCTTATCCTTCAAAGCTCTGGACAAATACTTTTGATTTAAGTCTTATTAAAATCCCTGAGATTGCCAGCCAATCAGAGCCCCTGGAATTCCACTGGCTGGAAGGGGGTGAGGCAGCCTCATCTTAAGAAGGGGAAAGAGACACTTTCCCCCTCAGGCAGGGATTTGGGGGCTGTGGTTAACAGTGTAAGCTTAGACAGGCTTTTAGTTAGGATTTGGGGACAGGTTAGGGAAAGAAAATTGCTTTTAGTGAAATAAACAAGCACCCTTTTAAAGGCCCATCCAATCTAAGAGCGGAACTACAAGTGACAAAAGGCACAGATTGGACACTGGTCAGCTTCCCTCAAGTTTTGATGGGAAATGTAGGCAGCTTGGTGGAATGTTGGACAAGTGACAGTTGAAAAGTCCATTGGACAGCAGTCAGAGAGCCAAGCTGCAAGACTAGGATGCCTACATTTCCCCTCAAAACTTGAGGGAAGCTGACAAGCGTCCAATCTGTGCCTTTTGTCACTTGTAGTTCCGCTCTAATTTTCTGCGCACAGGTTCTGTGATGAGGATCTCTGTAAGTTAAAAGAGAGTCCTGGAACCTGTGTAGTAGTAAGTCAGTAATCTGTGGTAAAAAGCTGAGAGTCCAGAGAGCAATTACCTCAGAAGTCAGTCTCTCTCTCTCTCCTCCTCTGCCCAATCCCATAATGTATACATATATACACCTATATATGTGGTAGGAAGCTGTGCAGTTTGATCCTGATTGACAGAACAAGAGGCAAGAACTCTAAATAAAATAAAGTTACAATAGAGTTATTTGGTACTTGGAAACTCTGTAAATAAAAATTCTTTCAAAAGTAAAAAGAAGGGGGAAATGTCTGAGCAAAAGTGTGGACAAAATGGCAACTGTGAAACGTAAAAGCCAAGAGGAATCTGAGGAACAAGCACTATCATGTCTGCTAAGACTGTTGAAGATATACAGGAAAACTGATAATTGAAAGGAATTGTGATGAATGAAAAGTATTGCTATAGAACCATAACACTGCTAGGTAATGTTTGCTGCTCTTAAAGCATGTGACTTTAAACTGCACATTTATGAGTCTGCCTGTCTACTGATTGAGTTAGAAGGATAAGTGGATTAATGAAGCTGTTCTGTCTCTTGATATAAAGAGTGATTCAATCATATGTATTGCTTTGCCTGTTGGGTTTATTCCTTTATGTCAATGTCCATTTCCATTAATACCTGTGATATATAATTTGAAATGCAGTGGATTTTCCTGAAATTAGCTCTGATCCAGCTGAAGTTACTGCACATATTGGAAACAATGAGAAAAGTCTGCAGAACTTTAAATACAGTTCAGAAACTTCCACTGGCTCAGAATGAGGTAGCCAGAACTCTAACTGGGGCTTGCCACAAGGAATATATTAGGTGAATTCTTAGAATTGCCAATTCTGCATTGGGAAGTTTCTGTTGATTTGTAGGTGGTTCCAGGGAGAGGCTGGATTTGGGGAGGGGATAAAGCTCAACAGGAATGTGATGCCATACAGCCTACCATCCAAATCTCCCCTTTTCTCTAGGGCCCTGATCTATGTAGCATGGAGGTCAGTTGTAATTCGGAGAGATCTCCAAGCCCCACCTAGAGGTAACAACTGTATGCATTTTACACCAATTACATTCATCCCCCCCTATGCTTCTGAGGTCAGTTCAAAAAGCTGTTTTGTTTCTGTTGGCCTTTACCTCTCCCCCACCATCATAGCACTTTCTGCCAGTCACTTGAGGAAATGATGTTTGAACTATCTGCAAAAGTCAAAACCATTTTTTTTAACTCAAGCCTCTTGCCCTTTAAATGGGTCCAGAGCCCTTCGCAAACGTGTGTTCCTGCTGGCCTCATTCTTGTGTGTGGTTACAGAGGCTTCCAGTATCAATAGCCTTTTTTGAAAATCCAGTGAAGCTTGGCTCTTGCTGTTCTTCCCCTGGATTTAATATTGGGCATTACTGGCTGTCTGGAAGCTCAGACTTCTCACTAGGGAAACAGACCTGTGCCTGGAATATGCACGTATAGGTAACTGTTACTCCAGCTTTACCCTTTTGCTCTACCTCTGGAACACTTAGGACTTTTTTTTCAGCCGGAATATGGTGGAATTACATTCTGGCACCTCTAGAAAATGGTCACATGGCTGATGACCATTAAACTTTAAAATCAGTTAGCTGGAGCAAGGGGGGAGTTTAAATCACCCACAATGCCGCTTGCAAGTGGTGCCGAAGGTGATTTAAACTTTAAAATCCCCTCTTGCTCCAACTGACTAGTGCCAGTTAGCTGGAGCAAGGGGGGGAGTTTAAGTTGCCAGTGCACAGAAGGCAATTTAAACTCCCCCCCCCCTTTGCAGGAGCACTCCGGGGTGTAGCTGTGCCCTGCACAATGATGTCATTTCCCAGAAGTGATGTCATCGCACTGTCCCTGCTGGGAGTTGCCCTGTGTGCTGCCAATCCACGGAGTTCCACCACCTCTTCTCCCAGAAAAAAAGTTCTGGGAACATTAGCTCTTAACATGGCCATTCTAGTATTGTTCCTGTATGCTTACGAGTACATGAATTTTGCACATGGTTCTCCTCAACAAACTTATCTTTTATTTTGCTGAGTTCAAGCCTTTCAAAACTTCTTCCAAACTTGTACTTGAAGCTTCATCACTTTGTCGGCTATTCCTTTGTTGCCTTTTATGTGCTCAGTATGATACATTCCTTAACATGGGTGTAAAGTCAAAGCCAGCAGCTACTGAATGGCAATGAATGGAAGGTTTTCTTCCTTTTGAATCAAGGTATGCTAGTGTGAATTTGAAACTAAATTGGTAAATGGGCCCCATTTACACTGGCATGTCTTTACACTACACATGTCTCCTTGACCACACCTTGTACTGTCTAAAGTACTTGAAGGAATATCTTCACTGCTGTGTTCTTATCCATGTACTGAAGTCTGCTGAGGGGAATCTGTTGTGGGAATCTGTATTATCACAGGTGGAGACCCATGTGAAGGGCTTCTTGGCAGCTACCACTTTTTTGTGGAACTTCCTTCTCTAGGAATTTTGCTGAACATTATTTTGGAAGGCGTTTGAGTAGATTTTAGCTGTACAAGTTTTATGTTCCGCTGGTAATTTTGTCCTTTATTATTACATAGTATTTTTAATCTGGTTTATTTGTGAGCCATCTTGAGTGTGTTTGTGGCATAGAAATGGTCTAAATAAATAAAATAAAGCTAGCTATCACTCATCTTAGCTGCATTAATTTCCAGAGGGCTATGGGTCAACTTTAGCAGGATTATAGCCATTGATTCTTGAAACAAAATTGAACTCTGCACTTAGTGACAGATTACCTCTGATACTTTACCTGGTATCAGATGCACAGGATAGAATTCTCCAATCCTGGATTCATTCCCATCTATTGTAGAGATAACAAGTAGGGATTTAGTTCAAGCCGCATGTGGCTAGTAGGGAATCTCATGCGCTCATGCAGGGCATCTGCTGAAGGTTATTTCAAACAGAAAAGTGTGCTCAGAAATATCTTTGAGAAAATTAGTTGGCACCAGTGATGTGAATGTGTATGGCTCATGAACCTTGAGAGGCTGTTTAAAAAACTGAAGAAAACCACTAAAGAGACCTCTGAGAATTATCGTGGCAACTATAATCCTTTGAAGAAGGAGAGGACAGCAATTGTTGAGAGGCCACTGGGGTGCCATAATAGAATGTAATTCTAGTAATTGGAATTTCTTCCAATGCATTTCACACTGAAAATCTTCAAATGCACTATCTGTACATGTAATAAAATATGTACATGGTCTAATAAGAAAATAAGCTTGGCAGATAGAGATATGTCAGCAAAGCATTGAGTCTAGAACACTTAACTATGACTGCATTGTGGGATGCATTGCAAGAAGTTTTGCAAGATAGTTTTTAGCACCCATTGCTTCAGGAAATGCTGTTTACAAGTGGAGGACCTGTGAGTACTCTTGAAGGGGGCAGGATCTTACTTTGCCTGTAAACCCACTATATATGTTTTCCCTCTTTTCCTCTTCCTGACAGCTCTGAGTCTGTTTTCTCTTCCCTGCTTCCTTCTCTCTCACTCACCTACCTGCCTTTATCTGTCTCTCCTGCATCTTCAGCATTCCCTCCTTATGTTCACTGTCTTCTATCCAGCACTTTTTTCTTTTTTAAAAAACAGAAGTGCCAGTATTCATGATGTTCTCCCCTCTCAGACCAAGTCCTGAATGCTTGTGAGGTTCCCGTATTCCATAAAGAGGAGCTGGTACTCTGTACCAGTATGTATCCCCTGAAAGAAGCCCTTTTTTCTTTTTTGCAAACCTGTAACTTTCTCCATGTTTGTTCAAAAATCTCCCATCTGTCCCTGACCCCACACTGGACTTTTTGATCTACGCTTTAGGACCAGGTACAGAATTAGATATATAGATTTTAATACAATTGATTGTGCAGTGCTAGAGCCATGCTCAATTAAAAGAAACAAGAGTTTTCTTTCTAAGCCAGTTTTTGGCAACATACCTGGCGTGGGCTCTTCTATGACTGCACACTCCACGCCTGCTTGAAATCACATGACAATTGTCACGGTGACTAACTGGGAATCAAATGAGCTTATTGATAACAATTAGAACAAGCTACTATGTGAGTCTTGAAAGCCATTTTATTTCAATCACTCCGGTTCATATTTCAGACAAACAGACTCAAGTAGGGTAGAAGTAGTATACACATTCACTGCAGTCATTCACTTTCTGTGTAGAGAATGTGAATTGAGACCACCACCACCCCACTTACAGTGCAATCATAGGCAGAATTACTCCAGTCTAGCCAATTGATTTTGTGATCTTAGACTGGATTAACTCTGCATACAATTGCACTTTGAGAATGTCTCTCTGTCTACAAGAAGCTCTTCCAGCATGGCCATAACCTCACATGCCCTCTTCATGCTGTCCAGTAGATGGCCCTTTGATCTGGACCAGCAAGACAATTCCTATGTTCTTCTAACCTCTACCTTCAATTGCTGGTATACTAACAATATAACCATGGCCGTTTTCACACATGCCTGTAAGATCATGTGAAACTCACGGAATGAAGCGCCTTCCTAGCACGATTTCCTGGCATGATCCCCTTTAATGGCACAATGATGTCAGAAATCGCGCCATTAAACGAGATCGTGCCGGGAAATCGCGCTAGGAAGATGCTTCGTTCCGTGAGTTTTGTGCAGTCTTCTGGAGGCTTTGGCTGTGTGGAAACGACCCATATGCAGAATAATGCCTGTTTAAGCCAGTTAAAGTAAGTGCTGCTCTGCCCTGGACTGCACTACATGTCTTGAGACTGGCCCTGTAATGATCCCGTAATGATCCATCTCACAGTAACTTCCAACTTCTTTAAAACTTGGGTTACTTTGTCGTTCTGCTCTCTGATGAGGACCCTCAACAGCACAGAGAAAATTAGGAGACACAAATTAATCTCCTAATGGCTATAGGATATGAGTTTCTGAAGTGGAAAAATCAATATCAGCACTTCAAGGAAATGATAATGAAACAAATAATAAGATTATGTCTCAGAGTCTCAGCTGTCTGTCGTTATTCACAACAGCATGGCATGGTGCAGACATGTAGAAAATTCAGAAAATGACTTCAAGTGCTTAAATTTCCATATTGAAAACTTCACAATATTTCTTTGCACAGAAGTCAATTGCCTATTGTCTCTGAATGCTTAATGGGGATTTGAAGGGATTTTAAGAACAAAGTGCACACTTCCAAACCTAGCATGAATGCTATTAGTCACTATTCAGTACCTGACATCTCTCTTCTTTTATCATGTTATTTATTGAATTTTTTTATCCTGCCTTTCCACCAAAGAACAGGGATCCCCCTTCTTCCTTTTTGTCCTCGAAGCAACCCTGTGAAGATTAATCTGAGAATGAATGATTGGTCAAGGTCAACCAGGATGCAGGAATGTGAATAAGGGTTGTCAACTCTCGGTTGGGAAATTCCTTGAGATTTTGGAGGTGGAGCCTGAAGAGGGCAGAGTTTGTAGAGGACTTCAAAGGGGTATAAGGCCATAGAGCCCACTCTCTAAAGCAGCCAATTTATCCAGGGGAACTGATCTCTGTAGTCTGGACATACATTCTAATGCTGGGAGATCTCTAGGCCCCACCTGAAGGTTGGCAATCCTAATGTAAACCAGGACTCCCAGTTTGAGTCCAACAATTTAGCCACCGAAAGATTTGTAAAATTCCTGTTTTCGAGGCCTTTGGTGGAAACCTGAAGTAGTGGGGTAGATTGTACTATAGCTGGGGAATACTATTTTTGCATGCTTCCCTCAATTATTATTTTATAAAACCTCCCTGCAAACAAAAACAAGATCAGGGAGGCAGGTTCTGGTTCTTTTCATGCTAATTTCTACTTATCTATTTAGTTAGATCCCATTTTTTTCTTTCGTGAAATTCAACGAAGCATTCCTATGGCCCCTAGCTGGAGCAGACTGGAAAATTATAACAAACAAGGCTAGCTGACTGGCCCCTGCAGCACTACATGTCAATATTACATGGGCCACTCATCTCAGACCCTGCCAGCACCATCAATGATAGAGATCAACTCACTCATTGCCTCTGCCTGCATTGCTGCCAGTGAACATCATTGCTGTGGAAAGGTCTGGGCCAAGTGGCCTCTGTAGCATTGGAAGAGCTGCTGGAGCTGGGCTCTGCTTGCTCCTGGCCACCAGCAGCCCTCCAAGGCAGCAGCCTACCAGGAACTTGCTCAGTCAATTAAGTGGCGAGTCTGCCACTGATCCCTGGATGTGTCCTGTCAAGGAATCAGTATTCCTGGGTGTGGTCAGTGGGAATTCTGAGTAAACTTAAATATGTGGGACTAGCAGTGGAGGCCTTATTTATGTCTGATGAGGCCTATATCCTTAATTGTGTTAAGCAGCGTCTACTAGATTGGGAGCAACAGAAGTTATTTCCAGCCCAACCTTTTGTTTGCTCCTCAGCTGCATTAAGATTGACTACATACGTTGGCAGAATTACACAGTACTTTTATGATCTTGAGACCCCAGGCTGTTGTAGGGCTTTTATGTTGGCTGGACTAAATGCCTTTCCCTCCAATGTCCTTCAAGGGAGATGCCAGTGAGTCCCCTTTTCAGAAAGACATTGTTTGTATAGAGCCAACTGCCCAGATACCATCCAGCATATAATTTTGGAATGCCATTTATATGATAAGTTGCGAAGAATGCTGTTTGAGAGGTTGCCAATACACATTGAACACCAAAACAATCTATCTTTTTGTCGTTTTCTGTTAAAGGATAATGATACAGTGATTTCTAAAGTGATTGCGGAGTTTTTAGTAGGTGTGCTTAAGATTCATACAAGTTTTGTATAAATATATTGTCTTCTGATAATTTATGTAATTTTGTAGTGACTTGTTTGCTGTCTTAGATCTTTGTATGCCATTAAAGGTATTTGAATGAAATGAGAACTAATACAAATAACCATAACTGATATATTTAACTAACACAGAACCAATCTGCATTCAAAAGCTGTGGGAACCATAACAATGTCAACTTCAGTCAACAAAAGAATGAAAGCAACACACACACACACACACATACACAGCCCCACCCACCTCCATGAAAAGGAAGTAGAATGAACTCAAAGCAGCACTCACACACAGCCCCACACAGCATCCCCGCATGAAAAGAAAACAGAATGAACTCAAAGCAGCACACACACACAACCCCACCCCCGAAAAGAAAGCAGAATGAACTCAAAGCAGCACACACCCACTCCTCACCCACTCCCCCAATGAAAGCCCCACCCACCCACTCCCCCAATGAAAATAAGACAGAATGAACTCAAAGCAGCACACACATACACAGACACCCCTGAATGAAATAAAAGCAGAATGAACTCAAAGCAGCTTAGCCTCCTCTGGAGAGCCGTCCCCAGCAGCTCTCTCTCTCTCTCTCTCTCTCTCTCTCTCTCTCTCTCTCTCTCTCACACACACACACACACACACACACACACACACATTCAAAGAGGAATGAAAAGAAAGCAGAATGAACTCAAAGCAGCTTAACCTCCTCTGCAGAGCCCGTACTGGGCCCCAGCTTGCTCTCTCTCTCTCTCTCTCTCTCTCACTCACAGATGAATGAAAAGAAAGCAAAATGAACTCAAAGCAGCACACGCACACACACAGCCCCACCCACCCACTCCCCCAATGAAAATAAAAAAGAATGAATTTAAAGCAGCACACACATACACAGAAACTCCTGAATGAAAGCAGAAGGACCTCAAAACTTCTTAGCCTCCTCTGCAGAGCCCGCGCCAGGCCCGAGCAGCGTCTGCTTGCTCTCTCTCTCACTCAAGAAAGCAGAATGAACTCAAAGCAGCCTAGACTCCTCTGCAGAGCCCATGGGGCCGAAGGAGGAAAGAATCACATGGGCAGATTCTAGAACTGCCGGAATGCCATTCTGGAGCGTTCCCCCTTTTAAAAAGCCCAATTAACAACGGTATCTAATGGGGACAGTTGGATGGTACCTTAGAACACACTCTGGGATGCAGCTACAGTTTACCTGTTTCAATCCCATAAGAAAATAAGAAGAACCTGCTGGATCAAACCAATGGTCATTCTAGTCCAGCATCCTATTTCACAGAGCAGCTAACCAGTTGCCCTGAAGGGCAAACAGGCCATAGAGGTCAAGGCCCTCCCTTGCTGCTGCCTCCTGGCACTGGCATCCAGAGATTTGTTGCCTCTGCATATGCAGGCTCCCTTCAGTCACCTGTGCTAGTGGACATGAATCTGTCTAACACCTTTTTAAAGCTATCGTCATGACCATCACTCCATTTCCCAGCAGGAAATTCCATAGTTAAATTACTTTTTGAGTAAAGACGTATTTCCTTTTGTCTATCTTCAACCTATTTCGCAACAATTTTATTGGGTGCCACCAAGTTATAACATTATGGGATTGGGGGAAAGCTCCCTTTATCTACTTTCTCCACCCCTGTTAGCCATCTTTTCTAGACTGAAATGTCTTCAGCCTTGCCTCATGGGAAAGGTGCTCCAATCCCCTAATCATCTTGGTTGCCCACTTTTGGACTTTTTCCATTTCTGAAATGACCTTTTTGAGATACAGCAACCAAAACTGCACACAGTATTCCAAATGAAGTAGCACCATGTTTATATCCCCACACCCCTTTTACTTCTTAGTTGTTTGCTGTGAATTTGGGAGTGTACCTTGGCCATGGCAGCCTTTTCCCAGTGTGTTTCTGCAATGGGAGTCAGCTTTGACTTTTTTTCCCATAGGAAACAATGGAGTGGCTGAGGGCACTTTGTTCACAGTCCCATAGAATTGGCATCTGGAGTCCAATCTTCCTGAAAACCAGAGAGTCTTTAGAGTATAATCAGGAGTAGGTTCTCTGCACATTTTGTGTTCTTGAAAAATGCCACCTCCAGCCCCTCAGATAGCTCCCAGATATTTTTCCACATAGGGAATAATGGAGAGTGGGTGTGGCACCTTCTTTGGGGGCCCAAAAAATTGACCCCTGAGGTCCAATCTTCATGAACCTTGGACGGTCTTTAGAGGACAGTCGGGAGTAGGTTCCTACTAAATTTGGTGAATTTTGGTTGAAAAAGGTCCTCCCTTAGGCCACCAGATAGCCCCAGAGTGATTTTCTCATATAAAATAATGGCCGAAATTTTCCTGAAAATTCAGTGAAAATTCTGAATACCTGTTTTTTGATTCAGAATACTCAGATTTTACCAAATCAGCTAAAATTCGGTATTTTAATCTGAATTCCAAACCAAACTGCACATCCCTTCTTCAGAATGCTACTTTCCTAGGTTCATAAAATTATGTGATGTTTGTTGGTTTCTCGATAATATATGGTTGGCCACTGTAGAAAATGGAATACTAGTCTAGATGGGCACCAAGATCATGCTTTGCCTACAGTGCCAGAAAACCTTGGGCTGACCCTGGGTGGATCACTGTACCAAGTAAATTCATCTTGTGGGTCACCAATGTTAGAAACCACTGCCGTAGAACAATGTTCACATCTTCCATTCGTATTCCATTTGTAGGACATATGAAACTAGCAATTCCTGCTACCAGTGCTGATATGACTAATTTCCATTTTTAAGTATCTGTTCCCCCCACCCCAATAGCATACATCATAATTTCAACATATACATCAAATGCATTTCAGCAAGTACTGTGTGCTAGAAAAAAAAATCAAATCTGCTTATTGCTTTCAGGCAAAATAAACAAAAAGCAAAACAATATCTACTTTTAGCTGATGAGAACTAATATCTTCTCTTTTCACCAGATATTTCATTCCATTAATCAGGTCTCTGGTGCAGTGCATTTAAGTCAACTTGGATGAAATAGTTTCCAAATACTTTTCAACAAATACAGTAATTAGAATTAAGGGCTTATCTGTAATCCCAAAATTTCTTCCCCACTGCATCATCCCACAGACTGGGGAAGAGAGAAAGTACATGATACACACACCCTGCAATAAATCACTTGTAATAAAGGAAAATTCAAGAAAATTCCCCACACCTATAGCTATGTCTGCTTACATTTGCTAACTGTACCTTGTGGCACTCAAATTGTTAAGAAAATAAAAACATCCCTTCTGAGGGTGCATTTAGTTCAGCATCTTGTTTCCAGCGGAGGCCAGCCAGATATTTTCAGAAGCCAAAATAGCCAGGGATGAAAGCATCAGTTATAGCCCAGTGTTTTGTAGAAGTTAAGAGTGTCAGACTCAGTCATGAAGCTTGCTGGGTAACCTTGGGCCAATTAAACACTCTCTGCCTAACCTCCCTTACAGGGTTATTGTGAGAATAATATGGATGAGGGGAGAATCATGTATACTGCCCTGATCCCTTTGCAGGAAGGCTGGGGTAAAATGTACTAATTTAACAGGTTGAATCACATAGCAGCAGATACTCTGAAGACTATTGCCTCTGACCTTGGAGGTTCCATTTAGCTGTTATGATTAATGACTGCCTCCGTGTCTAATGCTTTAAAGTAAGTGGCTACCACCATGGCCCTTTTCACACAGCCTTTCTAAACTGTTTGGGCTGCTGGCTGCTAGTGGATTTTTTGTGCCATTTCAGATACAAACAGTTTGTCTGCTGGTTGCTAATAGATTTTTTACCTTTTCAGACAAAGTCATTTGTGTCCTGTTTGCAATATGGGTTGAGCCATTTTTTTTTAACAAACTGTTTACTCTGTTCTCAGGTTTTCAATGTGCTTCCCATCCGCTAAGGAATACTGTTTGGAATGTCCATAGCACTTCCGACAGTGCCAGTTTTTTATTTTCCTGCTCAATTCCAGTGCATTATTTTTTTTAAAAAAATATAGAATACTGCTATGACACTATAGCATTATAATGATAGGTGTAGCAGGGTGTCTGAATTCCCACTTTTCATTTTTTTAAAAAAACTAAGCCTCTAGCCCCTTCTGTTGCCTTTTCCCTTATATCCCCAGAATGGAAGGTAATAGAGACATACTTTAAAAATGCCATATGACAATGCTATAGTGCTATAGTGATATTTTTGTGGGGTTTTTTAAGTGCAAAAGCCAGGGGAGGAGGGAGGAGCTACCTGCAGTGCTGTTTGAAATGGCTGCAGACTTGCAGAGATTTACATATTGTTCATACCTGTTTACATAAACAGATATAAATGCTTCCACGTTGCTTAACCTGAAGTCAAGGCAGAAATGGGCAACAACAGGGTCAAAGAGGGGGCTTACATCTTGAGGCAGTGAATTCTATAAACGGACGAGTCCCCATTGGGAAGAAAGGTAGGTATAAATGGAGTAAATAAATGGATAAGTTAATTTGCCATCTGTTTTAATTCTACCACTGAACAATTTAATCGGATAACCCTGATTTCTAGGTTTCTGAGGATGGGGGAGGGGTCTCTCTATCTAATTTCTTCACACCGTTGACAGTTTCACAAACCTGTGTCCTGTTGCCTTTTTTAAAAAAATCTTCAGTTGGCTGTTTCTAAAACCACAAAAGCCTAAACTCTTTAACCTTCCCTTACAGGTGTTCTAGGAAGTTTTCTTGGTAGACTGTATGATCTCTATGTAAAAAAGGAAATACTGTTTAATATCTGATAGTCCACACAGTGTGCTGCTGTCCACTGGCTAGTGATTTTTTTTTCTCTAGTTGAGTCTTTTCTTCAACTTCTTCCTTACAAAACCACAAGAAAGTTTCTTCCAAGCACAGCCACACAAATAACAGCCTGCAGCCAAAGAGACTGCTGACTTCCTGGTCAGCAGCACCTACAAGGCCCTTATAGCAGCAACCTGCTGCTGCCATGACAACCACAATCTCCTGTCAAACATGGAACTGCTAGCGTTGTTGAATGAAGAGTGTGTCAGACTTCGATCTGGAAAAACTTAAGTTTTCCTAGGTGGTAAAAGACTCTCATGATACTATCAGGGAAGCTCATTGGCAGCAAGTAAAGGACTGACAAAAGGAAGAGCTTTTTAATTAACTTTTAGGATTTGGTCTAATCCTGGCAGCCACTGAAACACAGATCAATAGTTCATAGGAACATAAGAAGAGTCCTGTTGAATCAAACCAAATGCCCATCTAGTCCAGCATCCTTTTTCATTCAGTGGCCAATCAGATGTCTAGGATGGCCCACAGACAGGGCACAAAGATTCCTCCAGTTTGTACTTCTTAGCAACTGATATTCAAGGTATTCTGCGTTGGCTTAAACCAGCCCACAAGAATGTATAGGTGAACAAATGCCCCATGCAGATACATAGAAGGCAGGTCACCCAAAAGCTATTAGCCATATATCTAAACGGTACCTACATATTCTGAGGCAGTATATTTCTGAATAATAAATCTTAGGGACAACCCACAGGAAAAGCCCAGGGCTTTTTTTCAGCAGGAACACAGTGAAACGGAGTTCTGGCACCTCTTAAAAATGGTCACATGGCTATTTTCCCCGAGGGCAATTCAAACTTTAAAAAATCCCCCCCTTGTTCCAGCAGACCCAAAGTGACGTTATTGTGCAGTCTTGAGTTCCACCACCTCTTTTCCCAGAAAAAAAGCCCTGGAAAAGCCTATCATTTTTATGAGACAGACACTTCTGTTTCATTCAGCATCTAATTACTTGATTTTCAGTGCAATCCTAAGGTTAATTAAGTCTGAAAAAATGAAATCTGACCCTCAAGTCATAGTTGACTTATGGCAACCCCTGGTGGGGTTTTCATGGCAAAAGAGGTGGTTTGCCATTGCCTGCTTCTGCAACTTTGGTCTTTGTTGGAGGTTTCCCGTCCAATTACAAACCAAGTCCGACCCTGCTTAGCTTCTGATGAGATCAGGCTCCCCTGGGCTATCCAGATCTAAACACATTGAAATTAATGGGTGTAGACTGGAGTAACTCTGTTTAGGATTACACTCTTAGGATGAGACACAAGCATGCCAGTTCTTAGCATTTTAGGCTGAGGCAAAAGGCAGCCAGGGGGATTTGACCGTATTAATTTCCTATCTCACAGTACGCAAATTAATAAAATGTGAGAAATCTTCTCAGAGGACTGCTGCCATGCTGAAAGATAAAACAACTTTAAAGCTTTTTTATATTAAAAGTGCTGTAAATGTTATGATTATAAGTTTCTAAATTGTCCTGGATGTGAGAGGAAAAGGAGACCCAATCAAGCCCAAGGTTTCAGGGAAAACACAGGTCACAATTAAACTTGTGCACATAAAATACTGTTTTAATTTTTTTGTGGTGTTTCAGAAAGGGTATGATTACCATTATCCTGAAAGTTCAGGAGTATTGATACCAATTCAGGAATCTGTTTTGGGCTAATTCCTGGGTTTGGGAACATCGGGTATCAGTAGACCTGGTCTACCACTGCTATTTTTGATAACATCACAAGGCAGATCTACCATCGCTCTGTTCAATGTGGCAGTCTGGACACTAGATTTCCTGCCCATTAAGAACAGTGGTGGTAGATCTGGCATTATGACTTGGACACCAGACCTAACCAATCTGAAATGACCCAAAAGCAATCCCAAAAGTTTAGGAATACCTTTTGCCATTTTAAATGTCCTTGAAACAAAATGAAACTGCAACTTTCAGGTATGATTTCAGCTTAGAAATATCCAAATGCCTACACACAGGAAAAATTACAATGAAGATTCATGACTGAATCTCCCATTGTGATCTTATGGCCAAAACTAGATGTAAAGGTGGGGCACAAGGTTTTAATTAAATATATATATATATAAAAAAAATAAAGTTATGATCCAGGTGATGTTTCAGAGGAGATATCAAGTGCTTGACAGTGGTGCATGTGTGCAGAAGGGAAGTTCACTCTTCCCCAGTGTGGTTTTCCCAGTTAAAACCTGTCCCCTCATTCAACAGGGGAAAGAGAGGATGTCCAGCTTCTTCCCCTACTGGGCTGGTTGCAGAACTGCAGCCTCAGCATGAATCCTGTTCACTTACAGCGGCTTTCTACAATTAAAATAACTTAGGAGATCCCACTCTAGAACTCCAATGTAATATATAGATGCACCCTTAAGTATATGACAATGCATTTTTGTTGAAACTGCACAAGTCTGGGCTTTCTCAGTTCCCAGATGAGAGGCTGCCGTAAATGACTGCCTTGAGTAACAAGGAAGAAATGTGGGATTAAAATTGATAGACTTTATGCCATGCATATGGAACCGATTAACAAAAGAATTAGTTAGGATGAATAGGGGCCTGTGAAGGAAACGAAAAAAAAATCTATTTTTTTATTTTCAGTGTCATCCAATGAACATGACATTAAATCCAGTGCAGAAGAATCAAAATGATGCCGTGGCTAGTGAGATGGGGTATAAGTGACCACAGCCTAGGAAACCTCACAAGATTGTTCTGATAATAAAATGGAGGGAACAAGATCACATATGCTGGCCTGAGCTTTTTGGAGAATGGGTGAGATAAAACTGCATAAATATAAATATGGCAGAAATCTCTTCATTTGGAGCTGTGGATTATTTCCTCTGCTCCAAGGAGGCTCTTTTCCAAGGAGCTACAGGTAGTCTACATGATTCTTCTCTCCTCCATCTTATCATCACAACAACCCTGTGAATACGGTTAAGCTGAGAGTGACTGGCCCAAGGTCACCCAATAAGGGCCGTTTTCACACTACTTAACTGGTCCCAGAACGTTGCGAAATACCGCGCAAAAAACACGGAAGATAGCATCTTCTCGCGAGAGTTTTGCACGGTGTCATGCAAAGCTCTCGCGAGAAGATGCTATCTTCTGCGGTTTTTGCGCGATATTTTGCAACGTTCCAGCAGCAGGTAAGCAGTGTGAAAAGGGCCAGTCTTTCATGGCTGAGTGGAGATTTGAACCTGAACCTTCCCATTCCTGATCCACCATTCTAACCACTAAACCATACTAGGTCTCGGGTTTCGTTTTCGTTTTCTCAGCCATGCCGGACGCTCCTCTCGGCTGGTCCGGGAGGAAACGACCGGGCACCCTGACCGGGCGGCTGATCTGCAAGGATTAGCCCCCAGGACTCCCAGGGAGGGAGCCAGGGTCCGGGACGCGGCGGGAAGAACTCCCCGAAATCAATGCGGGGAGGGAATTGCCCGTTTGTCCCTATGGAGGCCGGCAGATGTGCGCGGCGCCTCGAGTGCCGCCGGGCAACGAGAAACGGCAAGTAAAAGAAACAGGCGGAAGCCTGTAAACAAGCGAATCCCTTCTGTTCTACAAGCGTTTGTGAAGGAGAGGTTGATCTGAAGAAGACTCGCTCTTCCCCTTCGTGGAGTTCCAGAATTTTGTTGGCGCCCCCCCCCCCCAAAATGGCAGCAAAGAAGCAAAGTCCCGCTCTCGGTAAGTCAATCTCGGCCACCTTGCAGAAAGGGGAGTCGCTCGAAGAATTGGTGCGCAGGGCGGTGGTGGAAGCTATAAAACCCTTTGTTGACAAGCTGAACGAAACTGATCAAAGGGTGGGCTTAATTGAAAGCGAGGTGAAAACCATTAAGGCAGCAGCGGGGGGGGGGGCAGAAAAGTCTGCTCTGGAAAGTGCGTCACTTGTGAAGGCTACAAAAAAGGAGTTGAAGTTGGTGGAGAACCAACTGATCGGGCTACAAGTGGAACGAACGCAGACAATTTTGCGTCTCCAAAACGTGAAAGAGGAGGAAAATGAGGATCTGTGGGATTTGGTCTCGGAACTACTGGCGACACCCGCGAGGACGACTAAAGAAGAGGTTAAAAGCGCCATTTTGGAGGTCCGTCGGGCTTCTTCAAAATATGCAACAAAGCGACAGTTGCCTCGTGAGATCATTATTGACTTTTCAACTAAAAAGATTCGGGACACCATCCTATATAACTCATACAATGCGGATTTGGACTTTATGGGTTTGAAAGTCAAGATTTTGAAGGACGTTCCATTTCTAGTCCGGAAACGGCGTTTTAAATATAAAAAGTTTGCAGCTCTTCTGAGGGACCATGGAATAAAGTACAAATGGTTATTCCCGGAAGGAATATGGTTCAGATATAAAGATCAGGCCTATAAGATATTATCAGAAGATCAACTAAAGGATTTTGAGAATAAAAACCCAGAATTCTGCTGCACCAAGAACGAAGAAAAGGAGGAGCCGGAGGGGGGGGGGGAAGAGGAGAGCATTGCAACAGCAGTTGCACAGAGAGAATTGCGTCTGGGACCCAGAAGGGGGAGGAAAGTTTAATCAGAATTTGAAATGTTTATTCTCTGTATGATTAACCACTCCATCATTATTCTATGGAGCTATTTTTGTATTATGACAGTATGAAGGGAAACATTGAAGTGTAGTGTTTAGTGTTTGTAGTTCATTCCCCCCCCTTTTTCTTTTTCCACTCCCCTTTGTCCCTTCCCTCTTCCCTTTCCTTGTGATAGTCTGGTGTAGTGTTTTGTAGTTATGAAAAATAAAAAATTTATAAAAAAATAAATAAATAAATAAACCATACTAGGTCTCAGATTTTGGTTCCATCCTACCTTCTGTGCTTGACCTTTTCTCCTTTCATCCAGTTCTACCACCCATGCTGACCTGCTTTCTGTTTCCCTGTCCATTGCCCCATAAAACACCACATCTCTTACTTCCAAGCTTCTTCTTTCTCCCTCTCCAACATTCCATGACTAAGCAAGAGAGAAACACTGTCATACTGATGTACATCTTACCTAGAATCTATTACTTTTCCATCTCATGGGAATATTGATGAACATGTAGCACCATGCCTGGGAGTGAGTTCTGAATCTTATACACAGAAAACATCCCTATGTTGATTTATCGGAAAACTCAGATTTGTTAAAGGTTAGCAGTATCCATATTCATTTGGGTTTCTACATTTATAATATTAAAGGAAAATATATTCACATCTGAATGACTGGAACAGTTACTAAATACAATATCCATGTAATGAGATCATAAAAGTCTTGTTATTTTTAGAGCTAAGTGCATAATATGGTTTTTTTTTAAAATAGACTCCTTATGGTTTGGAACAAATCCTACATTATTATGATACCTTTGAAGTTAGAGAATTAAATTTCATCTTATCTCATATATGCAATTTAAGTAGTTGATATGAAATGTGATTCTAATTTTGTCCGATTTTGCAGCAAATGCCAAATTCCTCTCACTTGCATACACCAGGTTTATAAAGATTAAATGGTTCAAGTTGGCTCAAGAATAAAGTATTCATTATTTGGCTTCATAATGATGTTGAGTGAGCTATAACTCTAATGACTTTGTAACTCGTACAAATGAAAGATTCATAGAAATGAAGGCTGCTAATGACTAGGAGTGTGCGCTTCGGGTTTCCAATTTGAGTTTCCGATTCGGGTAGATTCGGTATTTTTGAATTGGCCCCAGCATTGCTGAGCTGATTCGGAAATACCAAAGCAAAGCTTTCTGAAAGCTTCGGGGGGAGGTTCCCTCCTCCCCCTCCCATTGGGTAAAAAAGGTGGTGGGGTGAGAAGTTTGAAAGCAACACTTTTCTTGCCATTTGTAAATGGCAATAAAAGTTCTGTGTTGAGCTTTGGTGTGCTCCATAAAGATTCCAGAAACTTTACAGAACATACTGAATCAATTTAAACACCTGAATCCCAAAGTGGCTTGCTGCTTCAGTATTTGGGTTATTCCGAATTGTTTTCCTGCTTCAGGTAAACTCAAAGTGAGAAACCTGAATCTTTTTTGGGTGCACACCCTACTAATAACGACACTTAGCACTTGAGCACTTCATTGGATGATACTTCAGCATATCACATTTTAGAATGTGTGAAACAGATTACATGTATGATCTCGTAATCCTTTCCAGAACCATATAGGGGGCTTCAATGCCACCATAGCTCTTTTCAGTCATTATGCTGTTGGCGCTCTTACCTCATATACCTCTTCTCTTAGAGGGACACTACATACTCTTGGTATGTACTATTTTGTGTGAATAGGGCAACATATATATTTTCCAGCATCAGTGAGCATGAACGCGCACCCTCAATAGCCTGTGTTTCCATTGACATGTATCAAAGCTAGAATCTATGTTCCTCATTCATTCAAAATGGCAGCCATGTATACCAAGAGGGTTGCAGATACTGTGCTCTCCTGATATGCAAAAATTACAGCTATTGAAAAGGGCTCATATTGCAAATAGAAGAACAAGGCCTTCCTAAAACCACCTGGTGAGTTCATTGCTGAAGCAAGATTTGAACCAGGCATTTCCTCATTCACAATTCAGTCTCTTAGTCACTATGTCATACCAGGAAAACTGTAGAAAGAAGGAATGATGCCCAGTAGCTCTCAATGATAGGTAAGTTCCAGTAAAGTACTAAATGGCAACACACGAGACCATTTTGCTCATCACAGCAGCAATCTTGCTCCTCACAAAGTGATCCAAGTTAAGCTGGAGCACAGCCCTGGGGACTTTAGGGGACCTGGAGTAGTGATGCCATCAACCAGAGAGTCTTCTGGCCCTGCCACCAGAAAGATTCAGAAGCCCTACCCCAATGATTGGTGCTGTCCTGCATTGCTACTCAACATGCTCAAGACTTTGAGGTGGGTATGGAAAGTTGCCAGCTGCATAGAACTACCTCTGTTGCCAGCATAACCACCATCTCTCCCATTCCCTTTTTTTCTTACTGGTATACCGGCATCTTCACAGGTAGAGACTGAGTTCCATTTGGCACTCAAACCAAAAAGGTTGCCTGTCCCAGTCTAGCTAGTTACATTGCTGTAGTTCCTACAGATTTAAGTGGGACTGATTCAAATAATGAACTGCATTACTCATGGCATGTTCCCTATTTGGATGTAGGGGAAAGTAGTGTGCATCAAAATGTGTGAACATGGCACAGGTATGGCTTGTAAACACAGGTAAAGGTGCCAAAATAGAAACAAAATGCACATGAGATAGGTACATCTTCCCCTGTCTCACTTAGGTAAAAGCCCCTGAGTCGCTTAGAGTTTTTAGTCATGAACAGAGGAGTATACACCCATTAGGTTTAATCTCATAAATTTATATTCCCCTCTCTGCAATTTTGAGCATAATGGTGACGCAGAAGACAGAGGAAGTGAAACGGTCTTTGCCCGGGGTGGTGGCAATTGTTCAATTTGATTTTGCAAAATCACAAGTATCTCTGCAAAGAGGGGGTGGCATTGTATCAAAATCTTGTACAAGTAATAGAAGAGAATGAAGAGACCCTCTTTCAATCACAGAATCAGGACCATGGGCAAGGCTCAGGATGCTATCTGCAAAAATACCTCTTCTAAAAAGAGCATTCAAGAAATTTGCAAGAATTTTACTGTTGCAGGAGAATAAGTATAGCGCTAGAAAAGCTGCAGAAAGACAGCTTTCCACAAGAACATAAAATGGCAGGAGTGTTTGAAGTTTGACTGAATAGCTGGTTGATTATACTGTTTGATGACACAAACATTCTGCTTAGTAAATAACACAGTTAAAATGAAGTGCTTTGATTCAGGCTGATTTAAGATGAAGCTTGTTGAGCTAAATAATCATAAATCAAAGTACATCTTAAATGGAATGTAACTTCTTTGTGCTTCTGATTCCTGTTTTAGGACCAAGCAACTAAAAACTATGCAACACTTGTTAGTACAAGGGGATTATGGGGGATATTGAATGGCAAGTCAGAGATTTAGCAATTGCCTTTCAACAAGAAAGTAATTCTAGCCTATAATGTTGCTTTTTAAGATAGTTTAGAAAAGCATAGCAATATACTGCTCACTGCCCCAGATAAAACCAATTAGTAATCAGCAATTAATTGAAATGGTTTCTTTGAGCTTTTGTGTGCATCTGTCCAAGATTTCAAAAGGTTTGTGGCAACAGGCTCTAGCATTCAATCTTTGCAAAGAAGAGGGTGTTATGAGTATCAGGCTACAATCTTCTGTTGCTTTGCTCTGGAGTAATCTCAGTCTCCCATTCATTTAAGCAGGTGCATGGAAGATGGTGCATTAATCCATTAGGTTGCTGTAGCATTCATACTGAAATCTTTTTATGAGGTGTGACGGTAGGTTAGTTATTCTTTTACATGTGTTAATTATCCATTTATATACACTAGTGAAATGTCTCTCATTATGATGGAGTGGGTGGAGAG
Source organism: Eublepharis macularius (assembly GCF_028583425.1). Classification (NCBI taxonomy): domain Eukaryota; kingdom Metazoa; phylum Chordata; class Lepidosauria; order Squamata; family Eublepharidae; genus Eublepharis; species Eublepharis macularius. Next base: position 48,386,053 of record NC_072794.1, on the reverse strand, counting down.
CCTGTGTATTATAGGTCGATATACAAAGAATGCACACATCACAGATAATAGTGTAACATTAGCATTAGCTATGCTGTGCACACTATTATATATTTTCTTTCCCAAATAGCTTCTGCTAATGCTGCCCAAGTCTTAAAAATGTTCATCAGTGTATCTCCCTACAACCCAGGAAAGTTAGTTTGTTTTGATACAGGATCAGCTTTAAAAAGAACAATTTTAAAGGAGACAATAGAACTGCTACATACAGTTAAAAAAAGAGATGAATATCTGCTCTTATATTCAAATATTCCCAAGTTTCAGCACATATTTCACAATAAAGATATTAGTTATTTTGAAGACTTGACCAGCCATTACACAAAATTTTGCTACATTACAGAGTGTTTCTTTACAAGAATTTGAAAGGCGGATGGAAGTGTAGAATTGCTCTCACCTTCCTGGGAAGTTTATTAGAATCTATGTAATGTATTGGTTATGTCTGTTATTATAATAAGGACATTGTAACAATACATGATCAACTGTCTCTACCTCTCCCATTGATGCAACGATATCTGCCTTCCAAAAAGACTGAGGACAAGATGTTAGAGAGCACCACAGTAAAAATTCCCCAGTGCTTGGGAATCTCTAGGACAAACTCCTGGCAGGAAATTTTCCGTATGGTGCACTGCGATAGACTACCACAGCAACCAGGTCCTATCGCACTGAAGGGCCGAATCCCAGATCTGTTGCTTAATCCTCTGGCTTTCTGAAAGCCTACATTCAACAGGGCTAGAGAACAAGCCATACTCTTATAGTTTTCCTTCAACAGTTCTCAGGCAACTTGAGCTGTAGTTTTCTGTGAGAATGAGGGAAGTTAATTCCAGAGTGTTACAGTTTAAGTTTAATCAACAGGTGCTCATTTGGACCCACATGTATACCCCAAGTGAAGCCATCCCTGCCTCCAACCTGAAAAGAGGATTGGGAATACATTGAGGAAGTCTAAATATTGATCACAAGAACTTAGACTGTACTGCTTCCAAAAGATGGAAATCCTTATAGAGGCAAAACTGGTAGCCGTACATTAATTGAGTAGGTGCCTTCCCCTGAAATGTATCGCTGCAGGGATATAAGAAACCCCCTCTGTAAAAAGAATCTTAGGATGGCTGAGGTTGTTCGATGGGCATTCACTATAGTATGTACTGCTTGGGCTCTCCAGGACCTGTTAAGACTGGAAAACTATGCCAAAATATTTAAAGATTTTTACCTATTCAACGTCATGGCCCTCAGTTTGCCATCTATTCATGTCTTTTAGTAAAAATATGATTTTTTTGACATTTATCACAACCTGCTCCTCTCAGCAATACAGAGCAAAGGCCCAGAAAGCTTGCATAAGTCCTACTTGTGAGTGTGGCAGGATTACTGTGTTATCTGCATATAGCAGGGAGGGAATTACTTTAATTGCTAATTTGGGGAGAATTTGTTAGAGACCACACCATGGAGTTAATATAGAAATTTAAAAGTAAAGGTGCCAAAATACACCCGTTTCACTCTTTTTGCAAAGGGGATCTTACCAGATAAATGGCCACATGGGCCACATCTTACCCTTAAGAAATTACTTCGTGCAGCATACAGATGAGTATATAAAGTCCTCTGTTTATTGTGGAGTTTTCAAGCTTTGCCAATAATTTGTGCCTGGGGATACTATTGAATGCAGCTTTAAGATCAACAAATATGACATATAATGCCCCATGCAACTTAGAACTATATTTCTCTGCTAAACGATGCAATATATAAACTGATATATGGCTGTGTGGCTGGCTCTGAAACCTAATGCAGAAGGTGGATACCCTCAACCATGGGGATCAAGGTGTCAATAAATATGTATGGGATAAGTACAAATATATAAATATAAGTTTTTATAAATTTTTACATTTTTGAAATGGCATACCCATAGGGTTGCCAGGCCCCCTCGATCTCCCAGAGGGAGACTGGGGCCTGGCTCTTACCTTGGAGGAGCTCGTGTGTGCGTGCGCGCTCCTGCAAGCGTGATGACGTCACTTCTGGGAATGATGTCATCATGCAGCCCCCATTTGGGCGCGGATTGGGCCTGTTGTGGGCCCTGCAGAGCGCAGGAACGCTCCCACGCCCCACAGGGGCCCACAACAGGCCCAATCCGCACCTGTTTTAGCACGGATTGGGTCCGTTTTGACGTTGATTGGGCCCATTTTGGACCCCTGTGGAGCGTGGGAGCGTTCCTGTGCTCTGCAGGGGCCCACAACGGGCCCAATCTGTGCCAAAACGGACCCGATCCGTGCCAAAATGGGCATGGATTGGGCCTGTTTTGGCGCAGATTGGGCCCACTGTGGGCCCCTGCGGAGCACAGGAACACTCCTGCGCTCCACAGGGTCCCCGATCCAGGCTAAAACAGGCCTGATCCTGGGGCTGCTGTGCGCAGGGGCACGCAGCGCCGCAGGGGGGCGTGCATGGAAGATGCGCGCCCCCCCCCCCCGCTGGCCAGGTAAGTGGGGTGGGGGTGGGAGGGTTGGGGCGGGGCGGGGGATCCCCCGCCCCCACTGGGGGTCTGGCAGCCCTACATACCCAGGAATACTAGTAGCATCTAAAGATAAATCTGGGAAATTTGACCTAGAACTCCTACTCCTCTGTGATTCCCTTACCAATGGTTTGAGGACACCTGATGATGCTTTGCAGTGAATACTACCCCCACTGAGAATCAGACTGGTATTAATAACCAGTCCATTTCTATTTTGTCAGCTTCCTAATCAGATCCTTAGAAGCTTTTAGTAGGCAAGGAGGCATGACTCAGGGCTCCTCCGTGACATGCAGCACCTTTTATCAGCTCTGGCTTATTCGCCAGCTACAACAGTTTCTCGGGAAGCTTGATCTGGCCACAGTGATCCACGCTCTGATCACACCCAGGTTAGAGAATTATAATGCTCTCGATGTGGGGCTGCCTTTGAAAATTATTCAGAACCTTCAACTGGTCCAAATTGCACCAGCCAGGCTACTGGCAGAGGTTGGTTTCAGGGATCATATCACTTCTGTGCTGAAAAACCTGCACTGGTTACCTATCTGCTTCCAAGCACAATTCAAAGGCCCTAAACAGATTGGGGCCAGGATACCTGAAGAACTGTCACCTTCTATACTGTCCAGCCTTCAGTTATGATCTGCTCCCTGTTCTCTGTGCTCCTGCTTCAGGAGATGAAATAAAAACAGACAGACAGACAGACAGATATGTTTATGATCTGCTAGGCTTTTGCAACTCAGCCATCTTGAATCTAGGATCTGTGGGGAATAATTTTAATTAATTTTGCATATGCCAGCTGTGTATTATTGCTGAATGCATCATTTTAATAATGAATGTGTTTTATAATTTCATTAATGTACTGTTAAAGATCAGTTTGAAACTGTTGTGTATCGCTCTGATAGGCAAAGGGTCTTCAAGGTCCCTCCACTCCTTGGAGACCCTTTGCCTATCAGAGTAAACAGCAACGGAATGGATAGACAGATTACCTGTTGCCTCAGCATAAGACAACTTCATATTTTCATTTGCCCAGCCTACCAAGGAACAGCAAATTTTTTAAATGCAGAATGAAGGGCCAAGGTAATATCAACAAGCTATACTTTCTTTTCATGTCTGAGCATGCTAGGAGATGACATCAGGAAAAGGGCATGCATGTCCTCTATGTTCTGTATGCTGGCCCTGCAGAGTGACTGGTTGTCTGCTGTGTGAAACAGGTTGCTGAACTAGGTTTTATTGGTATCTGCTTGGCAAGAAGTTGTAAAAGGCACAACCACTCTGTCAAAAATAAGGTAACAAAGCCTAGCAGAAAAGCCAAAGAAAAGAGGCAAAACAGAGAACACAACAGTCACTCAGACAGGCATTTACCAAACTATTTGGCTATGGCCCATTTTTCTGGAGACATTTTTACTGGGGGAGAGGAGAAACTAAGAAGGTGATAGTCATTACTGGATAAAATTGCTTGGTCATGTTTTGCTTCTTACATTTGGTACACCACAGGGAAAAAATCTTATATGGTACAGGGATTCTCCTTCAGAGAGACAAGTTCTTCTGCATTCAGAGCCAAGCATTAGTACAAAGTAACTATAATTTCAGAAAAATATAAGGCACAGTTTCCAGAGAGCTGACAGAAACTTAAACAAATGCCCTATAGCCATTGATGCAATATTAAACAATCATTGGCTATTGTCTTTTTAAATTATTTATACCAAGAAAAATATTTTAAAAGAATTCCCAAATGCACAATAAAAACCTTTTGAAATTAAAACATCACTTGCAGAAGAATTGTGCACCAGCCATGATTTAAGAAAAAAAGCCATTGTTGAGGACAACAGTTGAAGGTTTGCCAACAGCAAGTATGTATTTGCTGAATTATTTTGGGCCTAGAGGAAAAGGACCTATCTTTCAAGTGCTTTAAAATAGATCCATGAATTGAAATGGAGATGTTTATTGTTTATCAATAAAAACTATTGGCTGCTATTCTACTCTCATACCCAAGAACCCGAGCCCAGATGCTTCAGCAGCTCAGAAAACTGCCACTGAGGCAACTGTCCTGCAAGAGATTTTTACAGATGATAATATGGAAGAAGTACACACACACACACCTTGGACCTCCAACCTTAGCACTTGTTCCACCCACTGCTCCCTAGGAGGTTTCCTTGTTCACATCCGGTGATACTTCCATCAGTTCCATCAGCTCTGGTGATTCCAATATGGCTGCTGCAACAGCTCAAGAGGTAACAGGCAATGTCAGGCTGGCACCCATGGGAGCTGGTAGGGTAGTCAGTCAATGGTAGATGGGTAAGAATCAACAGTGGGGTAGAGCCAACAAATTTTGGTTTTGTCCTCCTCCCTTACAACACAGCAGAAGCCATTGTTGATCATTTCTCCAACTGTGCAAAAGAGTGCCTATGCGAATGCCTATGCAGATGCCAACGTAACACAACCACTCTTTTTGCTACTGTGCTTGCAATACCCAAGGAAGGACAGAAATACTGACACTGCCCCCTGTCTAAAATCCACTTCTGAATACACTAATCAGAAGAATAAGGTTTATCAGAAAAAGGAGGATACGAGCACCATCTATATGACCCAGAACTCACACAAATTCTAGCTCAAAAACTAACAGAGTGAGGAGGCCTTCAGTCACTTGTAGAAATCAAAGCCCGACATTAACTATGTACAACTAGCCCAAATCAGATTAAGGGCTGCCAATTTCAACAAAGATTCTTAGAAGTCTCAATACTTTTTCAAAGTACAGAGGAAACAGTGGCTGTGGAACCTCTCTCTCTGGCACTATTTTTATGTTGAAAATATTTGCACAAAAGCAGTCAGTGCATCCCTTATTAGAAATATTCCACAGAAACAGATAATCTCTCTTACCAAAGTGCCCGTTAACTGCAGTTAAGATAAAGACACATTTTGAAATGTGAAAAGATTCATACAAACATGAATTTACCTTTTGATTATTGCTGCGATTTTCCAGTTTAGTATCAGCGGCCCAGGACAAAAATCTTTTTCCATGATAGCTTATATATGGTGAAGTTTTTAAATGATTGGGCTATCAAGTAATAGTTGCTACTATCACACAACAGATGTAGCTGTACAAACTAACTTCAAGGGAGGCAATGTTCTCAGGCTTTTTGAAATATTGATAAAAAGAACCATTAATCATTGTAAAAGACTTTGAAAAATTGTTCAGAACAATAGTGTAAACCTATCAAAGTCACAAGCTCCCTGACTCTTGAACAAAATGGCCTCATACGTCATGCAATGACAAAATAACCAAGCAGTGTCTCATATCCTCAACACACATTTTGTGTAGCATTGCACAAAATTTTCAGGAGCCAGTAAAGTTCTGGCATCCTGTCAGGGAAGTCTGTCAAGTGAGCCTTATTAAATACATCCTTCAACTTAGCTCACCATAGACACCTAGCCTTGAAACCCCCATTTGGACAGTAGTGGAAACAAAGAACTCAATTGCCAATTGCCAAGTATGGGAGAACCATGTCTTCTTCTTCTCTTTTCAATAGAAGTGAGCAGAATTCAATGTTCTGCAATCAATACAAGGGAGAATTTGTAAAAAGCATGGTCAAGGAATTGGTAAAGTATGTATTAATAATCTCTAATGCTCTAGCTTCTCCAAGGGAAAGGACAATAGCTCCATGCCAGATCATATGCTTTATATGTTGAATGTGTCAAGTTCATTCCTCAAGATCTCAGGTAGCAGGGCTGGGAAAATTCTCCCTGAAGGCTTGGAAAGCAATGCCATTCAGATCAGCCAATACTGGGCTAGGTGGACTAATGGTCAAACTCTGCATAGCACCTTTATTTATTTAGGTGATTCATAATTTAGGTTTCATAGATATTCAGAGTTTCCCACCCACTTGATTGAGCATACAAGATACTCCACCTGAGATTTTTGAAGGCAAAGGGTGATGGCAGGAGTTTGTAAAGTTGTCTTCAGCAGTCAAGGCCATAGCTTGAATGACAAAACTAGAGTTTAATTCAGTGTTACTTAAAGGTAACTGCAATTAACTGTGCAGTTTAAAGAAGACTGCCTTCAGATCTCAGGACAAACTGTGGTTTTATGCAAAAACTCTGGTTATTCTGCCAGATGTAAACAACAATCCTAGTGTGTTTGTCCCCTTCTTGTCTCTCTCCTGCCTCCCTGCAGTGAAGATATCTTCCTTAGACTGCTACACCTGTAATCAGACAGTCATGGTGGGCACCATTCAACAACCTGGTTTGTGAAGTCAGGTCACAACAAACCACAGTAAGCGCAAAGTTAATGAATCGGCTATAAACTTTAGTTTGAAACCATGGCTTAGTGTTCACCAAACTGGTTTGTTGGATTGTCTGCATTCAGATGTCATAAGTACTTACATTCAGATGTCATGAGTGGGGTTTACTCAAATCATAATTTATAAATTATTGTTTATTGCCATATCTGAATGAACCTTAACTAAATTTTCCCCACACCAGTGTGGGCTTTTGTTATAATGCCTCTAGATAGGCAGTGGAATCACCAAGCATTTACCTATCATTTTACATTTATCTGTAGGTCACAGTCCACAAACTGCCCTATAACTAGGCGTTTTCTTATCAAAGCTGGCAAGTTGGTGGCAATGGCCTTTGGAGAAAGCATGTGTTTCCAGAGTCTTGAGTCATTTTCCTTGTGAAGCGGAAGTAGGGCCCGCATAGAGTTGCCATTCCCCTGCTAGGGGCGCAGGATCCCTAGAGCCCACCCTTCCCCCACATCAACTTACCTGGCTGGTGGGGGGTGCCCCCTCCCTGGGTGGTGCGGCACGCCCCCAAGTAGGGGGTGTGCTCCTGCACTGCGAGAGTGGGCAGAGGCAACAGGAGCAGCAAAAGCAGGCTGCTCTTACCACCACCGCTGCCGCCTGCTCTCACCGCCACCGCTGCCACTGGTTCTCCCTGCTGCTGCTTCTCGCCACCGTGGCCCTTGAGAGCGGGCCCCGGTCGTGGTGGCAGCGAGTGGTGGAGGTGAGAGCAAGTGCTGCACTCGCAGCGAGAGCCAGTGGCGGTGGCAACAAGGGCCCCCTTTGACCCGGGGCGCCCTTTGACCCCATGTGATGACATCACTCACAGAAGTGACATCATCGTGCACACACAGAGAAAGGAAGCTGGGGTAAGTACCGACTATAGAGACTATAGAGACCTGGGGATCCCCTGTTGAGGGGCTCTGGGTCCCTGGCAACCATAGGCCAGCACAGCAGTAATGATGAACTGAGACAGAGGAATGATGAACTGTCCATGTGTTGAATGAGTGCGCAGGTCACCTGGGGGCTTCCTTTTCCAGTTGGGGAGGGGTGCTAAGACTGCTTCCAAACATTTCCAAAGCTGATAGGAAGTGAGGGGAGGAGGGGTCTCCCCTTGCGCAGACCTGATTGGCAGGGATGGAGAGGTGATGTACTTGCTCATTTTCTCTTCCTGTAAGGTCTCTCTCCCTTTGGGATCTGATTGATTAAATGCTGTTAAGGAAAACAAGAACGCTGCCCTGCAAGATTAGCCTAGTGCCTAGAGTGCTGCAAAGTATGAATCAAAATGAAACACAAACTTTTTTAGTGGGAGGGACTCATTTCAATTTAGTTTCCCAGTTCTGGTTCAGTGTTCCAGAAGCTGCTTTAACCAGTCAAACCAGCAAGTTCTGATTATAATTTTGGCCCATTCCCCCCCACCCCATTATGCACACCTCTATTAGGGACTAGATGGGTAGTGAATGGTGACTGCCCTTAATGGCCTGTGAAACCCCAAACCTGAGAAAGGAGGGTTTGGTGGGTCAGTGTGGAAATGGGCCACAACAACTGATCCCTACCATAGCAGGTGAAGAAGTCATACCTGAAGAAGTGAAAGTGGCAGGTACTGCAGCAGTCAGGCTAGCCCACTGACATTAATAGAGAACTGGGATCCCACTTCCTGACTCTTCTTTGCAGGGATGCCACAAACTTTGAAGCAGGAAGGTTCAACAAATGATAATATCATGTTCAACTGCTGCAACCCTCCCCCATCAGGCTTTGCTTTGGACAGCATGTGTTAGCTGTCTCAGGCAGCTGTCAAATGGAGAACAGTTGCAGCAGTTTTGGATGGAATATGTAGGGTGGCTGCCAAGCAGCACCAGCAGGTATGTAGGAAATGGGAACAGTAGGACTCACATCTTGCACTGCACTGTAGGATGTCACATGTATTCATTTAAAGCATTTCTAGGGTGCCTCTCCAAAGTTCCTTCTTGAGGAACGGCCCAATGAACAAAGTTGGGCCCCTTGTGGGTGGCAGAAGAGTCCACTGAAATAGAAGCTCCCTGCTTGGGATCAGTGAACAGGGCATGAGCTGTGCCAGCAGGCATTTGGGTGTACATACTTCTCTGTAGTCTACTTTTCATCCAAGGCATGGCTCTGGAACCAGACACCTTATTGTACAACAAATTTTCTTAAGGCAACTAGTCCTCACAGAGAACTGTTGGGAGGGTACAGTCATTGTCCCTCTTGATTATCATTGGCCAGTGGAATACTGCCTCATTATGACACTGGTTAATAAGCTTTTCCTGGACATGTTGATTAATGTCCCAGTTTCAGCATCAGTACAGCCCAGACTTTTTTTGGACTGAAAGTCTTGACTGTTGTTAACCAACTACAAGGAAAACTGAAGCCGTGGCTTGGTTGGGTTAGCCTCAAGCTGGCTGTGGAGGTAGTGCCCCATGAAGCAAGTGAGACATCCATATTGTTTGGGTAGGTCATGATGGAAGTATTCCAATGGGTAAAAAAGATCCAGTATGAGGTGGCCCATCAGGCAAGGCATGCCGTGTCTTGGTCATTCACATCTAATTGTTCAGGTGAATCATTCTGGGATTCTTTTTGACCCTGGGAGTGAAGGGTGCCCTAAACCGAACTCAGAGACAATACTGCTTATCTCCAAGAATGGGGCTGAATGCAGAGAAACAGCCCTGTTTGTTTCCCCTCTATACAATGCTGCCTCCAAAGACCATTGTTGCACTACAGTAAATGTAAAGAGGAAACATATGCAAACAATTGTGTTGCCAGAGCTCAGACGTTTAAGAAAGGCATGCTTCCACTGGTGTAGCTTTCCCCCCATAGGTATGCACGGAAAGAACATGCCTGGGTCTTTAAGAAGGCAGTCATGGATATGGAGACAGGAATCAGTTGCCAGGCAGGCTTGGAGCCAAGGGCATGGAGAAGCAGCCTCCTAGTGAGAGTCCACTGAAGACAACAGAAACTTCTATTTGGAGCTGTTCTAGCCTGGCAACCCTGAAGGTAGAGCAGGTATGGACCATCAATGGGAAATAAACCTGGAATAAGGTAGGAGTAACCCAGGATGCCACATCCATGTGTAACACAAAATCATACTTCAGTTAGTAAACTGGCTTCAATTCCTGATTTCATGTACCCAAAGTATCCAAAGTTAGTGTGGTGGTGTAAATTCAGTCAATCAGTTAATTATGGTTAGTTTAATTAAGCCATGGCTTCTCGTTATGCTTCAGATGGCTCACTTGGTACACACAAACCAATCACAGATACTTATTTGCGTAGTGATTATCTCATGCAATAGCTGACATTCCTGCAGAAATGACTTCTAGGAAGGAATTTCGTAATGGGTGAAGCAGTCACCCCAAAAGTCATCAGTTGCTTAAGTCTGTGTTTTACAATACTGTATAAAATACTGTATACATGATTTTGAGCTGGGTTACAATTTGTAAAAACAAGATTATAAAGCCATTATACACAGCTTTACCTTTGTCAGAATACTCCCAGTAAATATAGATCAAGAACTTGCAGTTTCCCTCTTACTTATTTCAGTGCAAGGGATGTCTCTGTATGTACACACATCCACTTGTGTGCATGGAGAATTGGAGATACCCTTCTATTGAAATGAGTGCGAAGTCCATAATAAAAACATATAGAGGTACTCCAAGGGATCTCTGGACTGGGATGACTGAGCTAAACCTTTGGCATGGTGATTCTTTCCTTTACAGTTTGGTGTTATCCAGATCAGAAAGACTTTCTTCTGTTCTCCTAAAGGGATGGTTTTGTATATGTTGATGGATTGCCCTGAGTGATCTCCGTAGCAGAAGCCCACTGTACATAGGATCAAGGTCAGCAGAAGTACTCTTCATTTCAAAACATAGCACAGAGATGCCATCTAGCAGTGACACTTAGGAATTTCCAGGTATTGCATTCATTTACCAAATCTTGGTGTAACAACTAGTATATCTTTTTATGTTTCTTCTTTTTACCCATTGACTCCAGTTTGGCTTTTTGCCTAGTGTTCCAGCAATATACTGAAGGGGGGAAAAAAGAATGTCACTGAAGTGCATTATGATAATGAGAAAAAATATTTCCTTATAAGCGCAACTAAAAAAAGAATTTCTAATCAGAGATTAATTAATACATGCAGCACTTCAGCAGGAGTATTAAAATAGAATTGGTGCACATTCATCAGAATTTAAAATTTGCAAAACTAATTACTGCTTCTTTTTCATTAAAGTTTGAGTATAGTCAATAGCCTTTTACATGGAAATGGGGTTTCCATGTAACTCCTGAAAATATGCCCCAGTAGAAAACAAATTAACAGAAAAGATATCAATGAAACAGGATCTTGACTAAAGGTCTCCAACCGGTAACATAAATCACCATGAGATGGCGATACATAAACACTTTGCCACTGTTTGAAATGAAAGATACTTAGAACCTGAAATGATATCACGATGTGTAAGGATTTTGAAATACTTAGAAATTGTGAAAATCCATTTGCGATCACTTTGTCAACAAATACAATTGGTTCAAAGTAGTAATATGTAATACATACTATAAGTAATGCTCTTTCATACAGCATGTGGGAGATGTAGTTTATGTGAGAAAACTATGGGTGTGGATGTCATGAAGGTGAAGGAGGAAGAGATTGCACATGAATGTAGAGCATAAGTTTGTCAGAGAAAATGACATGGTTAATTTTGAAAATTCATACTTTATCTCCACTTTTCTTGACCATCCAGTTTACTGTGAAGTACACAGTAAGAAATAAGAGTTGAAGATAAATGAGAATCCCATTCAGAAATGATCAAGATTTGATAAGTATTCTGCTAGTTTGGGTTTTAACTCTACTATTTGAGTTTGATATTGGGACACTTTGTTCTAGGAAATGTGCATGATGGTGCATATTCTGTATGCTGTGTTTTTAATCCTTAAGTGGAAAAAGCATTTGTACAATTTTGTACAGATGCTCCTTCACGCACTCACTTGAAAGAAAAACGCAGTCTGCAGAGACCATTTATTTCTCATTTCTCTCTCTTTTTTGACCCCTTTTACTATGTTAAAGAAGTCTTTACCTAACTTTTTCCTATTCTCTAAAGGTTCACATGAAAATGAGAAAATATTTCCCTACCCTCTCTCCCTACACAGCAAAAAGTAGTATCAAAATGTTTGAAGCAACATTACAAAAGTTTGTGTATGTTTATCTTTCTAGTGTTTCATGTTGGCCTACTAGCTCAAGCTCACCAGATCTCAGAAGGAAAGCAGGTTGGCCCTGGTTAATACTTGGATGGGAGACCACCAAGGAAGTCCAGGGTCGCTACACAGAGGAAGGCAATGGCAAACTACCTGTGTTCATCTCCTGCCTTGAAAATCCTACAGGGTTGCCATAAATCAGCTGCATCTTGACAGCACTTCCCACTTCCCACTATCAATTGGGGGTGGGGGCATAGTTCAGGGCCAACCCAGATGTGCATTGGGCAGTCCCCCGTTTGGTGCTCCCATCAATTGTTTTCAGTTTATGTGGATGGCCAATTTGGGGGTGAGGGCATATCATACAGGAAGAAGGGCTTCAAGGCATCTCTTGCACACTTTTGTCCTGACCAGAAATGGCTCCGGGGAACTGCTATTTGCCCCTCTGAGCTAAACTTATGGTTACATGTCAATTTAGTCCAGTGGAATGAATAACATTTTCATGGGATTGTTTTAGGTAGAACAAAACAAAACATGCTGGGGTCATTAACTGAATCAATCTCTCATGTGCGTGAAAATGAAGTTTAAATGCTAGCTGGGAGCTCCAAACACAGAACTCTCAACACATATCTGCTCTCACCTGCAATGTTAGAGTGCAGAAGATCCCTCAATCTGTCCTTGGCATCTCCAGTTAAAGGATCCTGGGTAGCTCAGGAAGCCTTTTCTGTCTGACACAATGGAAAGCCCCTGCAGTCAGAGTGGACAATACAGAGCTAAATGGCCCAATGGCCTGACTTGATATAAGGTGATTTCAGATGTTTATATATAGAACTATGTTGTGAAGATCTTTTCAGTGTATACATGGATGCATACCATCAATGAACAAATTTGATGTTACATGGTAGGCCACATGTAAAAGTCTCCCAAAGAGTCTGGCAAGAAAGGAACTTTTACCCTTTCCCTCCTATCATTTTCGTGTACCAAATTATTCATCAGCTGTTTTTCTTTCTCTACAGGGAATGTCTTTCCCATAAGAGATGGAAAAGAGCTAGAGGAGGGGACCGAAGTTTGAATGGAAATGTAACCAGAGAAGGAATGTTAAGAACCTTCTCCTCTGTTCAGAATCTCAACCTCCCATAGCTATTTTTCATTTACAAAATTAGGAGATAGTTGCACACATCTGCCACGGTCATAGATCCAGAGAAGCTTTATCTGTCATGTAATGTCTAGATTGTCAACAGTTCTGCTTGGATCTTGAATCCATCTAGGCTTCATGTAGGACTGACATATCTTCTTCTATAAGCTGCATTTTGTCCCTGTCCCCACCCCCACCACCACCCCCATCAGGTGTGTGATTAACTGGGCTGCAGCCTACAGATGCTAATGTCACAATGAATATATCAGTCTTAAGATACCTCAGAACACTTGGTTAGTTTTGCTACAACAGATTAGTGTGTGTCCCTTTTTGAAAGTTGTTTCAAGACAGTCTTTCTCTGACGCTGAAACTTCTTTACTCTAGAGTTAGCCCTGCGCATGTTTGATCCTGCCATCTTTTCCATTGGTGGAAGAGGAAGGAAAGGCTCCTTTTGATGACTGAAAAAAGGCTTTGTCTTAGGCTATGGGATCTGTGACAAGAAAAGCCACATGAGATGGGGGGTAGAGAGAAAAGGAGATGAGAATGAGTGGAAATGCTGTTAGGATCCAACCCGTGATTCTTCACCATTTATCTTCTCCAAAACTGTATGAGACATCTACTTATGGCCATTTTATGAAAAAAGGCACTGAAAACAACCCTGGTTGCATAGGGCATTGTAATCAATTTCTGAAGCCCTACTTGTGTACATCACACTGAAAGGTCTCCAGAGATATTTAAAAAATTAAGCTTGTGACCTAAGGACTAATTTTTATGAGTAGGGGGGAAATCCACTCCACTGTTGCTTCCTGATGTTTGCAACCTTTCCAAGTGCTTCTTTTAAAGAAGTATTGGTTGAAAAGTAAAAAAGGATTGGTTTCCTGTAACCAGAAAGAATCTGATGCAGTTAATACAGAGGGAGATGAACAAGGTTCAAGTGCAGTAGCACCATAAAGACCAACAAAAGAGTTTCCAGGAATATCTGACAAGGGGAGATTGACTCTCAAAAGCTTATGTCCTGGAAATTCTTTGTTGGTCTTTAAGGTGCTACTGGACTCAAACTTTGCTCATCTGCTGCAGACCCATGGCTACCCACCTGAATACAGATGTAATTTCAGTCCAGGCACAGAGGTGTATTGGCAGCTTTTGTCCACAGAGTAGTTATTAATGGACTATCAATAATAACTGAATTTAAAGCTACCTTGGAGATCAGTTGATCATAGGGAGGAGTAGACCTCTTTAAAACAAAGTAACATGTTTTCTGGACTCAAATGCATTCATGGAACATGAGAAAACTTGAGCAGAATTAAGAACAGGTTGGTCTGAGAGCAGGCAGAAAGGCTTTCCGGAGACAGGGCTTGATCAAGATGGTCTTGAGCTCCAGAAACTCTCCTTTTCTAAAATCAACAGGAGTCTTGTCAACTATAGTACCCTTTGGTATGATCAGTAGCTTTTATCTATTCAAGAGAGTTTATACAAATTAGTACACATCAGAAAAACGATGGAACTTTCATGTAATCAGCACTCCCACAGGCACAAGGGTTTTTTTTTAACAGTAAAGATTTTCATTGGACTTACAACTTGCTTTTGTCCCCCCACCCCACAATAAACTATACTTTAAAGTTGTAATGCAATTTCACCAGTTTGAAGACAGTTTCTATATTTATTCTGAACACACCGACCTGTGTTTGACATGAGCAGTTGTGACATCTATTGAGATAAAAAAAAGCTGGTTTACAAGCCCTAAAAATCATCCACGCTCAATGTTTGGCATTTCAAATGCGTCCCTAAAGTGACATTCACTGGCATACAGTGCAGAGATCACACAGTCCAGAGAACCTATAGCGGCTTTCTAAAATGAATTTTATTTCATCACTATATATGTATGTGTCCTAGCAATTTCACACAGACGCACACAGACAGAGACACACAGACACACACACAGTCTTTCAGCAAGCGTCTTCAAGTTTATGCCAAGCAGCACACACATGTCACACGGCCTTCTGGAGTTCACTCAGCCCTCTACTAACGACATTAGACAGGTCTAATTTTCAGGGGGTGAGGGAACAGTTTTCAAATCCTCATCTTAAGCCAGGCGGCATTGTGTAAAGCATTTTGATTTTTTTAAGTGGCTGTCATTCAACGTCGCAGCAAATCTGATTTGATCTTACTGGAAAAAATAGTGGTGCTCTTCTGTAAGGGGGAGTGGGAAGCAACCGCACATGACCAAGAGGGAAGCCCAGCTCTCCTCCCCAACCCATTGCATATGCCTTTATTTCCCTTTGGCAGGATGCAGCTCCCAGGATCAACAGTGCAATCCGAAACAGAGTTACACCCTTCTAAGACTTTAGAGGGTTTAGAAAGGTGTGTTTAGGATTGCACCGAAGCATCCCCTGATCCTTTTTTTTATATATATATAAAACCTCCTCCGGCTCTCCTAGAGTCGCTTCCTGCTAGGGCATTTTCCAGAGTTCAACAGACAATGCATTTTCAGCGGGAGGGAACGAAGCGCACCCTGGCGTTTCAACCTTTAAGTTCTATGTAGTGACCCCCCCCCCCCCCCGAAAAAAAAACTTGTTTGGGAATATAGGGAGAGGGGGAAAGAACATCATTCCCAAAGCACGGCAAGTAACCCCGAAACAGCGTCCACTTTGTTCGCCGGCTGCCTCTTTTCTTCTTCTTTTTCAAAACAAGGCTCATCATTCCAACTGTTTGGGAAGACAAACTGCAGTCTGCCCGCGTCGTTAAGCATTATTGACCCCTTTCCCACAGCACAAGGTGAAGGAAACACACAAGCACACAGCGACGGCGTTTTGAAACAGTAAACCCCCCGAGCTCCGGGCGCGTTGGCAGACGCGTGACAACATTTCCTCCTCTTCCGACACCACCACAAACCCTTCCGCATCGCGTGGCAAAAAGAAGCCCGGGCACTCTTTTCCTTCCCCGCCAAAAAAGCGACGCCCCCCCCCCCCACTGGGATCCGCATTGCCCGCTCCGGCAGAGCCCCGGGGGTGCTGCGAACGCCAAGTTGGGAGCGGCGGCGCGGCTTCGGGAAACTCCTCGCCAGCCCAGGGGGACGCGAGCGCGGCAGGAAGGCGTTTTCCCTGGACGCGCGTGTGCGCCAGGGGGACCGTTTCTCCTCCGCCTCCTACCTTGGAAGGCTCCAGCCCGGCCAGGAGAGCCAGCAGCAGGAGGTTGAGGATGCCGGCGGGCGGCTGCATGCTGCTCCCGGGGCTGCTGGCTGCTGCTCTCCTCCTCCTGGCGGAGAGCCGCCTTCATCCAGTCACTGCAGGGACCGCGCTCGTCAGTCCCACTTTCTGCCCGCCCGCTCGCCCGCCACAGCCGGAATGCTGGGAGCAGCGGCAGCGGCAGCAGCAGCAGCAGCAGCAGCCGCCCGGGGGACGCTCATTCATTCCGCAGGCATCCTTCGCAGAGCCGAGCGGGAGGGAGGGAGCGAGGAGGCGAGGCGGAGCTGGGCAGGGGCAGCGCCAGTGCAGAGCAGGGCAAGCTGACGGGGGGCACCCGCGCCGCCGTCAGCCCACCCTCCGGAAAAGTTTGCCCGGACCCGAGAGGAGGGGGGGCAGCCGAGACCCGGCCTGCGGATGTGACATCACCCCGGCCCTCGGGGGCTTCTTGGAGCGGGGTGGGGGACAGGGACATCGCTGCTCGGGGGTCAGGAGGAGGGAGGGGGGCCGGCCCATAGGGATCGACGGAGAAAAGAGAGGAATCAGGGCAGGGGCATGGGGGCTGGCAGGGCGGGACGGGGGTGTCAGGTATCCCTGACCTGTTGGACCAGCTCCATCCCTGCCTGCCTAAAGTTGATCAGGAACCTCTGGACTGTGGCTCTGGCATCTCTGCAGCAGCATCTTAGGACTGGGCAAAAGGATGCAGACAGATGCTACCTTCCCAGTCACAAATCTGCAGCTGCTTGTACCACTCCAGACCGGTGGAAAAAAGAGAGTGCTGTGCAAAGCCTGGGGGTGATGGGGGTGTCCCTGCTTCATAGGGCTGATGATCTCATAGGCAGATTTGGGGGAGGGGGAGTGAGAGAAAGAATTAACAGGAACAACAGGATGTTGCACAAACTGTTGGCTTTTTGCCTAACATATTGATTGTGATTTGTTTCTACATTGATCCAGCTCTTCCTTAGAAAGCTTGGAGCAGCTCGTTGGGGCTCCTAGTGAACTCCCGTCCAGGTCCACACCATAGCTTCAACAGCATTAAAGCACCAGGTGGGTCCAGACCATTCACTCCAGATCCCATTTTGTTCTGACATCTCCTTTGAACAGTCCAGAAACGCATCACTGTATCCTTAATAACACACATTTACCTGTCAGGGCAAGGGAACCCTCCTTCCTCCACTGTATAATGAGCAACCAATCATGCAGATCCCCAAAGGAGTCTTCCACATGGATAATTCGCCCAGATTTCAATGATTTGGGGAAGTGGGTTTTTTTCCTGCTTCCCCTCAGCATTGTTAGTGGATTCATGCACCTTGAGGCGGGGGGGGGGGGAGGTTCCTACGGCTTTTCCCCAATCTTTCTCAAACCTCCTTTTGGGAAAGGTTGCAGTAAAGCTGGGATGGCTGGAGAGTGTGTGTGGATTTTCTGGCTCACATGGCAGTCATTTCCCCTGACCCTCTCCCTTCAGCAGCTATTTCTTCCCTCTTTCCTGGGTTTATTATTAATATTCTTTAAATCAGCAGTAGAATATCGCTATATCGATATACCATTGTAACAACAAGAGTAGCACATTCTCTGAATTCCCAACTGTCATTTTTAATAAAGTAACTGGCCCCTTCCTTTCTGGAAATATAAGGAAAAATAAATATCTTTGCAAGGGAAGGGGCTAGAGACAGACTTTTTTTTAACGAAAGCTGGAAATTCAGAGAACCTGCTGCTGTACCTATCCTTACAATGGTATATTAATATAGCAATATTTGAGTGCTGATTTTTTTAAAAATGGCAAAAACCCTGTTGGCCCAGGGGAGGAGAGCAGTTCTGGGGGATTGGGGCAAGGAAACTCTGGGAAACCTGCCATATGGAGACCCATTGCTGCTGTACTTGATCAGCAGCAGTAGCAATATGAAAACAGCAAAACCTTGTCCCTCTATGGATGATGTGGCTACTCAGCAATTAAAGTAGCTATTCAAATCAGAGAATACCCCCTGTTCCTGTCTAAGCCTACTAGATGTAGCTTGGCTCAGCCTGTTGCCTCCTCCCTCCCCACCAGCAGAGGCAAGGGGTAAGCCAGTGCCCACTGTCAATGCCACTGGTGAGCTGAGAGACGTCTGAACAGCTGGCTTACACCACTGCAGGGGCCATTCAGCTTGGCTTGCTCTTGGGCTATTTTAAACTGTTCTGTCCTTCTTTGACATGACCATTTACGCGGCTGCTTCTTCCCATGTCCTGAATAGGGGTGTGCGATTCGGTAATCTGATTACTGAAAATTACCGAAACATACCTGTTTCGGCATTACCGAAACATTTTCTCATTACCGAAACGTTTCAGTAATGCCGAAACAGAGATTACTGAAATGTTTTGGTATGTTTTGGTAATCGTTTCAGCAATCAGAGATTCACCATTTTGCTAGCCATTTGCATTTGCAAGCGGCTAGCAAAATCCTGCAGGAAGCTACAGCTTCCTGGAGGCTCTTTGAAGAGGGGAAGGGGGAGAAGGAGTGAGTGACTCACTACCTCCTCTTCACCCCTCACCCCTCTTGCTAGGAAAGGAGGGAATCCTTGCTTTGCAAGGTGCTTGCTTGCTAGCCTTGCACATTGCAATGCAATGCAAAGCAAGCAGCAAAAGATTCCCGCCAAAATTCCCAGGTAGGGGAGGGGGGAGCAGGAAGGAGTGATAGAGTAGGAGTGTGTGAGGGGGGAAGGCAAGGGAGAGGGGACTTAGGAGTGACCAATCCCACTGCTGCATCCTTCTTCCAGCCAATAGATTCAAATCTTTGTCAGAAGCTGCAGCAGGGGATTTAAATTTGAGGCAGGACTCGGTTAGCCTTTGTTGCTGCTGAGAGAAGAGAGAGAGACTGCTTCTTTGCTGCCTGCCTTTGTGGACTTCTGGACTGCACCTGGTGGACATCTGCCTGTGGAGTGGACTTCTGCCTGTGGAGGATCTACTGGGCTGGACATTCATCGGGAGAGGACTGGTAGGATATCTTTTTTTCTTTTTGGGGGGGAGAGATGGGAAGAAGGGAAGGCACAGAGTAGAGTTTGTTTAAATTGATGCTGGGCCAATTTGCTGGCCTCTGCTAAAAAATGTTTCACTGTGACACTGGCTTTGCCTTGCAGGGTGGGCCTTTAGTTTTCTCATGGGCGGCTTGGATTATTTTTTTAGGTTGTGAAACAAGATTATTTTTACTGGAGGGTGGGTGGGTTTCACCACTGCTTGCTGGAATGTTCCCTGCCTTTAAACTCTCTGGCCTGGCTCTGCACAGTGGCTGTGGGCCTATGGGCCTCCTCTGCAGGGTGGGCCTTGGCTTTCTTATGGCTTGGCTTACTTTTTCAGGTTGAGAAACAGGATGATTTGCTTGCTTGCATGTTTCCTGCCTTTTAACTCTCTGGCCTGGCTCTGCACAGTGGCTGTGGCCCTGTGGGCCCGCTCTGCAGGGTGGGCCTTGGTTTTCTTATGGCTTGGCTTACTTTTTCAGGTTGAGAGACAGGATTATTTTTACAGGGGTGGGTGGGTTTCACCACTGCTTGCTGGAATGTTCCCTGCCTTTAAACTCTCTGGCCTGGCTCTGCACAGTGGCTGTGGGCCTGTGGGCCTCCTCTGCAGGGTGGGCCTTGGTTTTCTTATGGCTTGGCTTACTTTTTCAGGTTGAGAAACATGATGATTTGCTTGCTTGCATGTTTCCTGCCTTTTAACTCTCTGGTCTGGCTCTGCACCATGGCTGTGGCCTGTGGGCCTGGCTAGGCCGGAACCAGGCCTGGCTCTGCACTGCAGGGTAGGCCTTGCCTTTCTCATGGCTTGGATCACTGTTCCCTGTTTCATCTTTCTGGGCCAGCACAGTGGAACCGCACTGGGAGCATGTTTACTGGGGGGGGCAGGGGTGTTGCACAACAGCTTGCATGTTTCCTACCTTTAAACTCTCTGGCCTGGCTCTCCACTGTGGATGTGGGCCTGGCCAGGCCCAAAACGGACCTGGGCCTTGACTTTTGGGGGTTGTTCAGTTTATGAATCTCTGTTAACATCCCACCTTTCTGTTCCCAGCCTTGAGGAGGAGAGGAAGTTTCTGCACGCCTGTCTGCCTGAACATCGTTGGACTGCAGGACTGGTGAGTCTGTGGGTTTACATTTGGGTGGGCATAGGGGTAGGTTTTTGCTAGCCTGGGAGGGGGGAGGTACATTTTCAGAACACCGCATCCACACCCCACACAGACACCCCACAGAAAAATTTTTCCTGTTAAATAGTGTCTTAGGAAGGTAGGCCAGTTTGTAGACGTTCAGTGGCTAATTGCCCTCAAGTTAATCAATAGGGAACGAAGTGTAGCTTGTTTAAAACAGTAAATAGGGATCAGTAGGACAAGCAGTAGTTAGAGTTAGGTTATATTTGATTTCTATTCATATTGATATAGCTGTTAATAGGCTTCCCGTTAGTGCCCCCATAACTAGGGTTCCACTGCCCATCTCTGGGACCCGTGGTGGAGCCAGGCCGGCCCAGGCATACTAGTTTTGTAAGTGTCTAAGGCTTTCACTTGTTATTGGGGTTTAGGGCCAGCTCAATTCTGGAGGAATTCAGCTGTTTGGCAGGCTCAGGTCCCCTACCATAAATAGGGTTGTTTAAAAAGACATTAGATTGACCGTCTCCAAGACAAGTTATAGAGCCACAAGCAGGACAGATTTAGAAGTAGGTAGATAGGTCTTGAAAACAAAGTTCACTTTTGTTTTCCCTTGATTACAGAATAGTCAGAGTAGCTTCTGCAAGGGGAAAGCATGGCAGAAAGGAAAGTAGAGAGAGGCCCCATGGGAAAGGTCAGAGATAAATCTAGACGGGAGGAGGGGAGGGAGAGGGGGACTGCTGCAGCAGCCCCCCCATCTGAGCGGAGAAGGCCCTCCCCTGTGCTGCTGCCGTTCACCAGCCTGGCTTCTGGTGACGGGAAGAGGGTTCGCAAGGCTCTCTTTCCTGAGGCAACTGCTGGAGGGCCACCCCCAACCCAGGTGTCTCAGACGGGCTGGCACTGGGCAGGGGCCTGGTGCTGAGGCTCCTCCTCCTCCAGTGGTTGTGAGCCAGCTGCTGGAGGAGAGGCAGCATGTGGTGTCTCCTGGGATGAGCATGGGGCACATGACTTTCCCTGCGCTCCCGCTCACCCCAGGAACCCGGAGGATGTTGGAGGAACTGTCCGTGAGACCCCCTGTGGGGCGGTCCACCCCAGTTTCCTCTGAGGCCAGCAGCAGGCCTCTCGCAGCTGTGCAGGAGGAGAGGGTGCAGGAGGAAGAGGAAGAGACTGTGGTGGAAGAGCCCGCATCTCTGCCCCTTCAGCCTCGTCCATCCTCAACTGCCTGGCCGAGAGTGGGACATGGTGTGTCCGGCCAGAGCACCTCACAGGAGGTGTCTCAAGGTGGGCCCGTGAGCGCTTCTCCTGTGAAGCGTGGGCAACCCTTCAGCTCCGAACTCTGGAATCACTTCCAGAGAACGGAGGACCCCCGAGTTGCCCAGTGCCTGCATTGTAGGCAGCGCGTCAGCCGTGGAGAGATGTGAACCATCTCTCCACGTCTGGGATGAGGACCCACATGAAGAGGCACCACCAGGCGGTGCTTCTTCAGGGGGAGAGTTCGAGTGGCACCACACGGCTGCCAGCTAGCCAGAAGGAGGCAGGTTTCTCTGGTGCTCTCCCCACAAGGGTTCCTGTAGGGCAGGGACGCCAAGCCTCTCTGCTGGAGATGCTTGGTAAGCATGGCCCTAGTGTGCCCAGAGAGGGGATCCAGAGGGCGAGCTGGCGCCTCACGCGCCACATCGTCAATATGGTAGCTGTGGATGGAAGACCGTTCTCCATAGTTGAAGTCTTCGGCTTCTCAGGGCTTCTCCACGATTTCTTTCCCTGATACGCCGTCCCTGCTCGCACGACGTTGAGCAGATCAGTGTTGCCCTCGTTTTACAGGGCTGCCAGGGACCATGAGAAGGCACACCTGTCCCGGGTTGCTGGGAGAACTGTGCACTTCACATCCGACATCTGGACCTGCCCGAGTGTGCAGCAAGCACTCGCTGGAACTCCACCTGTGCCATGCTTGAGCGCTTGGTGGAGCAGCAGGCCGCACTCCACGCGTGGCTCTCCGAGAGCCACGTTGCGAGTCAGGTGGATGAGTTCAGCCGGGAGGATTGGCTCACCATCACCCAGACAGTGGAGGTCCTGAAGCCCTTCAAGGACTTCACTGTGGCGGTCTCGTCAGACACGGCAACCCTGGGTCTGGTCATCCCCCTGGTGCACACGCTCCAGAGGAATCTGGCCACCCTTGTAGACCCAGACGCACCTCGTGCTGACCTCGTTCCAGCAGTGCGCACACTAGTGAGAAGGCTGCAGCATGGCATAGTTGCCAGGCTAACTCCTCTCACTCAGAACGAGTCATACATGTTGGCAACCGAGGACTTCCTGTTTGGGATCCATGGAGGTCTAACGCAGCTCCACTTGCGGAGCTGACCGGACTGCCGTTTTAACCGGCCGGCGGGGTGAAAATAGCCCGCGGCCGACTGCTCTCAGGCGGGGAGCAGGCAAAGAACGCTCAAGACCCTAGGGTGAGCTAGATCTCGGACGAGGGGGGGCTCTACACAACGAGTCTCCCCCCGATCCTTGAGGTCCCACCTTGCGACGGGTCGGCTATAATCTCTGCGGCAGTTTTGGGGCCAATTCGGCTGGCATAAGACCTACATACCCAAGCATCGATTGGGGGAAGAAGCTGAGAGGAGAACTTAAAATCGAAACAGCGATTACAACCCGAGAAAAGTGAAGAGAAGGTAAAGATCATTATCTTCTGAGACGGGACAGATTGATAAAAACAGAGAGGAAAAAAAGTAGATTTTTAAACTGCAACAGACTAGTGAAAAGGAGGGGAAGACTCGGCAGGAATCGAATTTAAAAAGAGACTAAGTTTAAAGAAGTTATTAAAGAAATGGGACTATTGTTTTGAATACCTGTGGCTTTGGAGCTGTGAGAAAAAGACACCATCGCGAGATCTGCTGTGGGAAGACGGGAGACAGGAAGTGCGTAATAACAACAGAGTGGCTGGAGAGAAGCGGCCCTTGCTGGAGGGCAGGAAGTAGGGAATCGCCATTTTTGAAAGGGGAAGGGTCGCGGCTTCAGCGGAAGAGGAAGTAGGCCATCTTGGATTACAAAATCATAGAGAAACCATAGAGAAAAGACGCCCGACATTTTGGACTCTTTAAAATTTAATTTCTATAAGAAGACCGGGACATTTAAAATAGAAAAACGTTAAATTTTACGCCACGGAGTTAAGGAAGAGAGCGGATTCGTGGGAGCGAGCTAAAGCAAGCCCCACGATGTCAAAAAAAGAGTGGCAATCGGCAATAGAAAACCTGGATAAAAACCTGGACAAAAAACTTTTAGATATGATTAAAGAACTTAAGGACACGAAATTGGAGCTGATAAAAGAGGTTGAAGAGGTTACACAGACAGTAAAATCGGAGCTGTCAGAAGTGAAAAAAGGTATGGAAACAATACGAAGTGAATTACAAGGAACGCAGCAGAGAGTTAAAACAGTAGAAGACGCGATGGAGAATTTAGCAGACACGCAACAAACAGAGATGAGATTGGTGAAGGGGAGAATGTCAGTTGCAGAAACTAAACATATGGAGAAGCAGCTACGTTTTCGTGGCTTGCCAGAAGTGGAAGGAAAGTCAGCGCAAGAACAGATGACTGAGGTGTTGGCTGAGTACCTGGGGAAGGAGGAGGAGGAAGTTGTGGCTATCCTAGATGTGGCATACCGTGTGAATTCGAGAATAGCAACCCAGAGGAAACTACCAAGAGATGTGATTGTGCAGTTTACAACACGAAATATGAAAGAGAGGATTGTGACAAAACAGTTTCAAGATCCATTGGAGATTGATGGCAAGACGATTATTATAATGAAGGAACTGCCCAGATCAGTGTTACTGGACCGGAAAAAATATAAAGTGCTAATTCAGATTTTGAAGGACATGAAAATCAGGTACAGATGGGAGTTACCGGAAGGAGTGTCCTTTGAGTTTGGAGGGGCCAAAAAACGCATTAGATCTGAGCGAGAGATGGAGCGATTTATTAAGGACAATGAAAAAGACTTACCAACAAGATCATGAGTATGGAGTGTAAAGTATTATCTTGGAATGTAAATGGACTAAACTCACCGAATAAGAGGAAAAATACTTTTCACTGGCTACTAAAACAAAAATGTGACATTGTTTGTTTGCAAGAGACCCATATCAGAAAGCAGGATGTAAAATATTTAAAATCTGGAAAATTGGGCAAAGAATATGTAGCGGCCTCCAACAAGAAAAAAAGAGGAGTGGTGTTGTACATAAAAGAGGAGCTACAGCCAAAATTTGTTATGAGAGATGTGGAAGCTAGATTTGTAGCAGTGGAATGTATTTGGAATTTAAAGAGAGTGTTGGTAGTCGGACTTTATGCACCTAACGGTGCAAAAGAAAGCTTCTTTGAGGATTTAAGGAAGCATTTAGACGATCTTGCATACGACCAGATAATTCTTGCTGGAGACTTCAATGGAGTGACAGACTTGGAACTAGACAAAAAGACTACAACGGCACAAAAGAAAAGAGGACTATTACCAAAGCTTTTTTTTGAGTTGATTCAACAAGAGACTCTTGAAGATGTATGGAGGAGAGAATATCCTAAAAGCAGACAGTTTACTTTTTATTCTGCAAGGCATTCTACATTATCAAGAATTGATATGATCTGGGCCTCAAAAGACTTAGCATTATGGACTAAGGAGGTAGAAATAATGCCTATGGTAGGCTCAGATCACAACCCAATTATGTGGAAATTTGGAAAAAAGAGAAAAAGGAAAGCATGGAGAATAAATGAGGACTTGTTACAGGAAAGAGAGAATATGGAAATACTGAGAAGAGAGACAAAGTTTTTTATACAATACAACGTGAATAAAGAAGTACCAACCAATAAAGTTTGGGATGCTTACAAGGCGGTTGTAAGGGGCATACTAATGGACTTAAATGGTAGAGCAAGAAAGAAGAAAGAGGAGAAAAGACAAGAGATTGAGGAGAAAATAAAAGCCAAAGAAATACAGCTAAAAAAGAGACCAGGGAAAAAGAAGGTATACCAGAATACTTCAAGAACAGCTAACAGCAATGAGCAATAAAGAATTGGAGTGGAATCTCAAAAGACTGAATCAAAAAGCGTTTGAGGGTGCTAATAAACCTGGGAAGTACCTGGCATGGCAATTGAAGAAGAAAAGGGAAAAGAAGATAATAAATAAAATTTGCGAAGATAACAAAACGTATTTGGAGCAGGCTACCATTAGTAGAGCCTTTTATAAATTTTACGCTAAGCTGTATAATAAAAAAGAAGTAAACAAAGAATCAATAGCGTCATATTTGGAGAAAACCAAACTTCCAGAAATCTCGGAAGCTTGGAGAAATAAGTTGAATAGTGAAGTAACTGACGAGGAAATAAGTAAGGCAATACAATCTGCAAATCTAGGAAAGGCGCCAGGGCCAGATGGACTTACGGCTAAATTCTATAAGACAATGGCTAATGAACTGGCACCATTCCTAAAAGAGGTGATGAATGGGGTTTTAAGGGATCAAAGGATTCCAGAAACTTGGAGTGAAGCGAATATATCATTGATCCCAAAAGAGGGCCAAGACCTGACTAATGTGAAAAATTATAGACCTATATCGCTACTCAACAATGACTATAAAATGTTTGCGAAGATATTGGCGGAGAGATTGAAGGGGTGGCTCTCGGAAGTCATAGAGGAGGAACAAGCAGGCTTTTTGCCAGACAGACAAATAAGAGACAACTTAAGGACAGTGATCAATGCTATTGAATATTATGACAAGCGTTGTGATAAAGAGGTTGGTTTCTTCTTTGTTGACGCTGAAAAAGCGTTTGACAATTTAAACTGGGACTTTATGTTTGCCACTATGGAAAAGCTACAATTGGGAGAAAGATTCATCAGAGCAATTAAGGAAATTTATAGAGACCAGACTGCAGCAATTGTGGTGAATGATGAATTGACCAAGAAATTGACGATAAGTAAAGGAACAAGACAAGGTTGCCCGTTATCTCCATTGTTGTTCATTTTAGTATTGGAGATTCTGATGATACAAATACGTCAAGATGATGAAATTCGTGGAATAAAAATAAAGGACTATTCATACAAGGTCAGAGCATTTGCGGATGACATAATGTTAATTGTAGAGGACCCATTGGAGAACATGCCAAGAGTGATAGATAAGATCAAGGAGTTTGGAGACTTGGCAGGTTTCTTCATTAACAAAAAGAAGTCAAAGATATTATGCAAAAATATGACTAAGCAGAAACAACAATTGTTAATGGAAACAACGGATTGTGAAGTAACAAGTAAAGTGAAATATTTGGGAGTCGAATTAACTGCAAAGAACATAGATCTATTCAAAAACAATTATGAAAAACTATGGACTCAGATAGAGAGAGACTTGATTAAATGGAATAGATTGAATTTGTCATGGTTGGGCAGGATTGCAGCAGTTAAGATGAATGTGTTACCAAGAGTAATGTTTTTGCTACAGACAATACCAATCATCAGAGACTCCAAACAATTTGAAAAATGGCAGAGGAAAATATCAGATTTTGTTTGGGCAGGCAAGAAGCCTCGAGTGAAAGTGAAAGTTTTACAAGATGCAAAGGAAAGAGGCGGAATGCAACTGCCCAATCTGAGACTTTATCATGATGCAATCTGCCTAGTTTGGTTGAAAGAATGGATGACATTAAAGAACAAGAAACTATTAGCCCTAGAGGGATATAAAAAAATATTTGGATGGCACGCATATTTATGGCATGACAAAGTAAAGGTCAACTCGATGTTCCTGCATCACTTTGTTCAGGAGAAGTCTATACATAATCTGGAAGAAGTACAGAATTTATCTACAAGAAGGAACCCCTTTGTGGGTGGTTCCATATGAGGTGATAGACCCGAGAGCTGTTGATAATGAACAACAATGTTTAACGTATAAAGAAATAACTAAAACTGAAGCATCCAAACTTAGAATAAAGACACAAGAGGAACTATCACCTAACTACGATTGGTTCCAGTATAGACAGATCAGAGACTTATATAATTCGGACTCTGTAAAGGGAGGTATACGAATAGAGAATTCGGAACTAGAGCAGACCCTTCTTAAAGAAGATAAGAAAAGAATATCCAAGGTATACCAAGTACTGTTGAAGTGGTATACCGAGGATGAGATAGTTAAAACACAAATGGTGAAATGGGCTATAAACTTTAATAAAGAAATAACAATGGAGGCATGGGAATACCTGTGGAAAACTACAATGAAGACAACGACATGTATTAATATCAAAGAGAACATTTATAAAATGATCTATCGTTGGTACATGACACCAAAGAAGATTGCGCTAGGGAATTTGAATACTTCTAATAAATGCTGGAAATGTAAGAAGCATGAGGGCTCCCTCTATCATATGTGGTGGTCGTGTGAGGTAGCCAGGCAGTACTGGGGGGAAATAATAAGAGAAATGAGTGAAATTTTACAATTTCAAATTAATAAGAACCCAGAACTCCTGCTACTGAACTTGGGAATGGAGGGAATTCCAGCCCAACACAGGACGTTGATATTTTATATGACAGCAGCAGCTAGACTTTTGTATGCGCAAAAATGGAAAGTACAAGAAGTGCCAACTATTGAAGATTGGACTTACAAATTGCTGTATATGGCTGAAATGGACAAGATGACAAGAAAATTGAGAGATCTGGACTCAGGGCAGTTCAACACAGACTGGGAGAAGCTGAAACAATACCTGGAGAAGAAATGGGAGGTGGGAGGAAAACTGTGGCAGTTTGAGAACTACTGAAGTATTGAAGTAGAGGGGGGAGACTTTACCGGGGGGAGAAGAGATAAATGTGAATTAATAAGCAGTCAGATTAATAGATTGACATATATATAGATATATATAGGTTAACAAACAGAACATAGAGAAAATAATTAATTATAAGGACTAAATATAAGGAGCGATTAACTAACAATATTTTCTTTTTTTTCTGACAAGTTTTGTACCAAACTGAATGTCTGAAGATATAGATGGGTCAAATTGATTGACTACGTGAGGAGAGATATATAGAACTATTATAAAAAGATAGAATGAGTAATATATATAGAGAATAAGTCAAATTGTTTGATATAAACGAATGTATGATCTATATGGTTTATGATATATAGAAATACCTGAAATTGAAAAATTGGGATAAATTGTTTATCTAAGATGGAAACAAAGGCTTACAGTTTGGGCATATAATGTTAAAAATAGTTAAGGATGTACTGCTTAGAATAATGGAGAATATATATTTGTTTTAGATAGAGGAAGCTAATAAAAGTAAGGGAAAGGGGACAAAGGGTTGGAAAGCTGTTGGAAGTCAACAAAAAGGGGGGGGAAAGGGAGGGGGTTAGAGATGAAAAAATTGGGGAAAATTGAATGTAAATGTGGAAATAATGGATTCTAACCCAATAAAAATTTTTCAAAAAAAAAAAAATACATGTTGGCAACCATGTGTGACCCGTGCATTAAGGGCACTTTCGCCGAGCGGGACGGGAACCTCACCCAAGCCAGAGATGCCCTCTGTACTTGGGTGAGGCGCAGGCAGGCTGCGAGGGGACGCCTGTCACCAGAGGGGATGGGAGAAGGGCCCTGCCGTGCGGATCCCTCTCACACGCCTCCTCTGAGCGGGCTCCCCCCCCCCCCCGCGGCCACCACCGGAGTGCCGATGGAGATGGAGATGCTCCGGTGGGCCCTTGGCCCCTCTGGGATCATGAGGAACATGAGAGAGGATTCGGCGGAAGCAGTGGTCAGGGACTACCTTGTGGAGCCCTGCGAGTTGCACTCCACCGATCTGCTCAGCTACTGGGCCAAGAAGGAGTTGGTCTGGCCAGACCTCTCCCTCGAGGCGCAGCAGCTGCTCTCATGCCCCCCGACGAGCGTGGAGAGCGAGCGCGTCTTTTCTCATGCGGGCGACATTGTCAGCCCACATCGCTCTCACCTTCTCCCATGGAGAGTCGAGCAGTTGACCTTCCTGAAGATCAACTCTTGCCTCTTCGATTTCTCAGGACTGGACTACCAGAGTGACTGAGGTGAGCCTGACTTGTGGCCTGCATCCTCTGCGAGTCCAGTCCTTTGGAATCACACTCTCCCCTGCATAAAACTCTGTAGTTAAAACCGGCCAGCAGAAGGAGGGTGGTTAGGTACCAGTGGCAAAGGGAATCCACCCTGCAATTTGAACTTCCCCGTCAAAGGGAATTTAAAACATCTCCCAATACTGTGACAGACCCTGTGGGACCAAATTTATTCAGAAATATAATGTCATGCCCCAGAAATGTTGATTGCCGCTGGAGGGAGAAATAGGTTAAGATAGGGACTGCTTAGGTAGGGATACTGATGTGCAGTGTTAAAATGTTAAATGTTTTAAATGTTTTTTCAAAGTTAAAATGTTAAAAAAACAAAAAAAAACAAAAAAAAAGTTGAAATGTTAATGTTGGGTGTGCTTGGTGGGGTTGGGGGAGAGTTGGGGGAGAGTTGGGGATGGGCACCAGCTGATGATGATATCTCACAGATGTTTCCAGTTAGATGCTGAGGCTGGTGGAGGGGGGGGGAACCTCTGCAACACTGTTCCGGAAATGCCACTGTGTAGTGCCCGTGCCCGGTTCAGCTTTGTGTGGCTGATCTGAAAGCATAGCTGCAGAAAATGACAATGGTTCTGCTGGACCTTGTTGCAATGGTTTCCCCCTATTGAGTTTTGTTTGGGAGGGATGGGAGATGGCTTCACATGCCAAGAAATAAAGAGATTTTTTTTAAAAAAAGTGTGTGTGTGGTTTTTGTTATTCTGTCCTTGTTTTCTGAAAAGGAGGATGTGTTATGTAGAGGGGTTAAGCTAATAAATTTTAGGAATTGTGTTGTGCTTACTTGATGTGAAGTGAGTTGTGTTATTTTTTGGCTAGGATAATGCTAGCATGCCCTTTGGTGTGCCCTACTACTGTGTAACCTAAATCTGTTCAAGAAATAAAGTGTTTTTGACAGGAATTGTGTTTTTGGTGATTCTCTGCTCTGAAGTGAGTTGTGTTACTTTTGTGTGAACTGCTTTCGTGCCCTATTGTGCCCTCCCGCTGTGTAACCCAAATCTTTTCCAGAAATAAAGTGTTTATAATGGTTATTGTGTTTTTGGTGATTCTATGATATGAATTGAGTTGTGTTATTTTTGTGTAATGAGCTGCTATCAAGCCCTATTTTGCCCTACTGCTGTGTAAATTAAAGCTGTTCAAGAAATAAAGTGTTTTTTGAAAGGTCTTGTGTTTTTGGTGATTCTCTGATTTGAGGTTAGTTGTGTTAATTTTGTCTAGTAGACTGCTTTTTTCATGCCCTGTTGTTCCCTCCCACTGTGTAACCTAAAGCTATTCAAAAATTAAGTGTTTACAAAAGTTGTTTTTTGGGGGGGATTATTTGATGTGAAGTGAATTGTGTTATTCTTTTGTGGGGCACTGCTACTGTGATGTGCCATGATGCTTTGCCCAATTGTACTTTGAAAGTGAGAAAATAATTTTTTTAAAACTTGATTCAGTGTGTGTTCGTGGTTCATTCTTTGTTGTGAGGTTGGTTCCCATCATAGGGAACAAGGGGGCTGGCTGGCCAGCCATCTCTGTAGGAGGTGTGGGAATTTGGGGGAGGGTGTCTGTGGTTCAGGTGCTCTTTCACAGGGACAAGCTGGCACTCAGGAGTGTGCCCACCATATGGCACCCCTGGGCTGTGCAGAATTGCCCTGGGAAAGAGAGTTTAGAAGTTCCCAGCATAGGGAACAATGGGGGACGGCTGGCCAGCCTGCTCCTGGGGTTCGGGTGGGTGTGGGGCTGCTGGGGGTGTATTTGGGTCTGTGAGGGGCTGCCGGGGAGATTTGGGTCTGTGTGTGGCTGCTGGGGGGGATTTGGGTCTGTGTGGGGTGGATTTTGGGGGCTGAGAGCACCTACTTGGGGAGGCCATAAAATGGCCCCCCAAAGTGGGAGCAGGCTGAGCCTTGGTGGAGGGTGAGAGGACAGGTGGGAGAAGGGCCCCTGAGGGTTGGGGGCATTTTGCATGCAAAATGCCACCCCTAGCAAGACAAGCCTCTTCTTTTCCTCCCCTCATAGGATATAATGGAGAAAAGGAGGGGGGCTGAGAGCACCTACTTGGGGAGGCCATAAAATGGCCCCCCAAGTGGGAGCAGGTTGGGCCTAGCAAGACAAGCCTCTCCTTTCTTTCTCCATAGGAAAAAAGGAAGAAAAGGA
The DNA here is from genome assembly GCF_028583425.1 of Eublepharis macularius. Taxonomy (NCBI): domain Eukaryota; kingdom Metazoa; phylum Chordata; class Lepidosauria; order Squamata; family Eublepharidae; genus Eublepharis; species Eublepharis macularius. The sequence continues at coordinate 48,354,427 of NC_072794.1, read as the reverse complement.
GGGGTGTTGAAGGGCAGCTTCTTTGGGAGGCCATAAAATGGCCCCTCAAAGTGGGAGCAGGTTGAGCCTTGGTGGAGAGTGGGAGGACAGGTGGGAGAAGGGCCCCTGATGGTTGGGGGCATTTTGCATGCAAACTGCCACCCCAGGCCACCTAGCAAGATGAGGACTTGTTTTTCCCCATAGAGAACAATGGGAAGTGTAGGAGGATGGGGGCACCTTGTTTGGGGGGGCATAACATGGCCCCCAAAGTCCAATTGTTCTGAAACTTGGGGGGTAGTTAGAGAGGAGTTAGGTGAAGGTCCACACCAAGTTTGGCGTGATTTGGTGGGAAAATGCCTCCCCCAGGCTTCCAGAAAGCCAGGAGAGGGTTTTCCAATTGAAATCTATTACCGAAACAAGCCGAAATACCGAAACAATTACCGAATCGTGATTACCGAAATGGTTTGCTGGTTCAGTAATAACCGAAACAGGAATACTGAATCTCTCTGGCCTTGCACACCCCTAGTCCTGAAATGAACTCTTGGGAACTCAACTTGCGGCTATAGGTGGAGAGATCACTGGAGACCACAATTTGCACTGCTCCAAGCCCATTGGCCTCACTGAACTAAGAAGGATATAACTCTATTTAGGATTGCACTGTTTGTCCTTACAGTCACCCTGGGAAGTAAGTTAAGATGTAAGATAGTAACTTGTTCAAGCCACATGTTGGGGTGGGTAACAGGGCAGAGATTTGAACTCGGGTTCAGCACTCTATCCTCCAAACCCTCCTAGCTCTTGCTAGCAAGCTCTTTATTTGCCCATCCTATTTATTGGTGGCTTTCTCTCAAAGAACTTAGGATAGTGCCCATAGGCTTATCTGACTTTGTCCTGGAGAGTTAGCCTGAGCTGTGTAAGAGGGATTTGTGCAGGTGGCTGAACAGAGAATGAAATATGTCTGATCTACAATATAGGTAGAGGAATTAGTGTGGTCACTTTCAAGGGACTGGAAGATTAAACTGGAAAGAAATTACACCCAAGGAGATAAGATACACTTTTGAGGAAGGGAGAGGAGAATGGCCAAGCAGGAGGGTAAAATACTTGAAACAAGAATATATTTGTTTGTTTTTTTCTAGAGAACAGCATTTTTACCAACATACAGTAGATGGAAACTTCAGCTCTGTCTGATGCTTGCTGGTGAAAGTCATGACCTAAGCTAAATGAATCGTATTCTGTTATTATTGTTGCAGCTGTATTAGAACACTTATGGAATCACTGAAAGTACAAAGAGTAATGTGTAACATGGGACAACTGAACATCAGTGTCTCTTCTGACACCCTGCAGACACCAAACACCAATCTACTGGGCAAACAGCATATGTTTGTTGCATATTTAATATGCAAGTGACCTACCAAACCATCTCAATCACAAGCATGGACAATATATCTGATGTTGTTTACCCATCACATATGCACCTGTCTTTCATGGGTTGAGGTTGAACTAGCTTCTCTGTTTCTGAGGTCTGTTTCATGATTTACAGAGCAAGCAACCAAAGTTTACCTCTGAGCAGGATTGCCAAGTGGCCCAGAAAAAAGTCATGTTCTTTTAATAGAGCCTTAATGTGTGCAAACGGGCAGCTGAAGCCATGGACATAAATAACATCTCCTGGAATATAATTTCTATTCAAGCCTGTATGAAAGGACAGGATAGTTTTCTCCAGGCCATTTGGTAACTCTACCTCTGAATCTGTACACTAAGCAGGGAGCTGCAGTCATTCCCAGTTCTGTGATAAGTGTATCTGAATAGTACAAAAGCTTCCAAACAGGCCTGCTGGGATCAGCAGTGGTTCTGGGGGTACAAAATTCCCAAGGGCTGGGTTGCTCTGTGGCCCCTGAAAAGTCAGTCGCCACATTTTACTTTCCTGTTCTCACGCAGCATAAAATGCTTGTACCTTCAGGGCTTTCAGGAATACCTAATTGTTATTTTAACCATTTGTTTGTCTTGAAATTGTAGCAAGTACACTCTGTCAGTAAAACAGCATGTCCTATGTGTCAGGATCTAATATGTTGTGAGGTTCCTTGCTCAGAGTTATGCCATGTTTAATCTGTAGTTGCTAGCCTTTTTCTCCCTCCAGGTCCAGGTGTTATTTTGACCGTGCTTTCCATGGGAGAGAATACCCTTATCTGTTTCTACAGCCAGAGACCTTGACATGCTGAGCCTTCCCCCAGCAAAGTTCCCATCGCCCTGGAAGATTGGGGGGAGTCTGGGAGTGAAGGGTTTGATGTATCTCCAGTTTTGTTTTCTTCTCTCATTCTCAACAATGTATGTGTTCAGCCAAGATCCTTTCTAGGCTTTGGAATATGGATACTTGTGTCAGAGCCTAGTCTTTCAATAAACCTTTTGAAACCAAGACATTGTGCTTCTTGCGGAAGGGGGAGATGAACTCTAGATAACAGGGATTCCATAGTCTGACATTTTTGTTGAGAATCCGGCTTTTACTCCCCCGACCCCTCACCCAGGGAGGATGGATACCAGCGAGGACCTGATTGATCCGTCTGTGCCTGGACAGGAGGGTGCCAGGACTAAAGAACTACCTGCCGGTGGTACCGGGCAGGACAGAGTGATTCTGGAAGGAGCTTGACCAAAAACGAATGGGATCCATGGATGTGAACAGCTGATATCGTTGCCAACTCCTCGGCAGTGGGGTTCCAGACCCCGGGAAACCAGGGAGAGGCGAGCTGGCACCATGTTTTTCCGCTCGATGATTGATCACAGTAGGACCGTCGGGCCAACAGAGCAGGGAGCAACAGGAGGACCTGTTTGGGAAATGGGTCACTTATCCACGCTCTCGGCGGGCGCTACTCGGACCAACTCCCAACCGTGGTACAGATGGGATGCAGAGGCTGGGAGTCTGGTGGAGGATGTCCACCGGGGGGAGGCCAGCAGGCCTCAGAACTGGGAGACTGTGCGTAATGAACTCTTAAGTTGGGATTACACCGATGTGGGCAAAACTGGAACTTGGGACATGGGCGCAGGAACCCAAGCCGCAGACCCACGTTGGAACCGATTACAAAATCAAGCCCATGTGGTGCAGTATGGAATACTTGCAGTTACGAGAATGGCTAAGGGTGGGTTGGCAAGTGCTGCGGAAGAGGAAGAAAGTCCCAGGGAGACAACGGGGGTGACTTCGGCCAGCGGAGATTGGGTGCCGGGGATTTCAGGTGATGCCATGGAAGAAGCGGATAGACAACAGCGCGACTGGGAGGAGGCCCTGCTCCTGCTGGATCAGACAGTGCCGACTGAGGAGGAGGCGACGGAGTATGGTACTCCTGCCCATTACTGGTGGCTGGAAGGCCGGTTGGATGCAATGGAAGGGGACCTGGCTCAAGCTGTCTATCTAATTGGCCTGTTGGTGCAGGGTGAGGGCTCCACCCAGCTGGCTTCTTGAGCCCGAGAGGCAGGAGGGGCACACACTCGAGCTCAGCTGCCCCCAGCTCTACCTGCTCCAGGACCCCAGCCACAGCTTCAAGCCCAGCCTGGGCCCCAACAACATGTGCCACCGCGGGCTACTCAAGTTCTGAAGCCACAACAACTGCCACCACCACTGCCGGGCCCGGCACCGCAACCGCTGCCACAGCCGCCACCGGAGCAACCTACGCCAGCCCTGCAGCCTTTGCCGCCGCTGCTGCCAACAATGCAACCCACGCCAGCCCCGCAGCCTTTGCCGCTGCCACAGTTACCTGCCCCAGGCCTGCTACCGCAGCCGCAACAGCCACCACCACAACTGATCCCGGTGCTGCTGCCGCCAGGGTCCGTGGGGTCAGGAGCACAGGGTGGGGCCCAAGCTCCTCCAGCAGGACAATTAGTGCCTCCAAGGAGACAGGCTAGACTGGGCGGGTAGGCACCGGGAGGACCAGCGAGACCAGTGCCTAGACCTCAGCAGATCCTGGGTCGGGTGCCAGCTCCCCTCCAACCACAGCCGCAACAACCACCGCAGCTCAGCCCTCCACCATTAGCCCAGGGACAGCACGGTGGAGCGGAGCTACCTATGGGGTGGATTAAGTTGGAGGCCACCTTTGACGGAGATACCCACAAACTGGGATTTTTCGTGGTACAAGCCCTTCAGTTTTTCAATTGGTGGGGATATCTGTTCCCAGACGAGGAGAGCCGGGTTACCCATTTAGCGTCCTGTCTGGAAGGCAAGGCAGCAGAGTGGTATGTGACTCTATATTACTCGGGGGCTCCGGAAGTGAACACCTTACAGGAATTTATTGCAGCGCTAAGAGCCCAATATGAAGATCCCTTAGAGGAGGAGAGAGCATGTACCGAGCTGCAATCTCTCAGACAAGGATCCCAACCAGTGAGAGAGTATGCGGCCAATTTTCGTCAGTTGGCAGCCAAGTGCCCTCATTGTGAAGAAGGGACAAAAATAGTGATGTTCCGAAATGGAATGAATCCCAGGTTGCTCGACCGAGCTCTAATGCAAGATGATCCCCCGACTCTTATGAGTTGGATAGCGTGTGAGGTAGAAAACTGCACCCAAGTAGCGAGAGGGGCCTGTGGAATGCCACCGGCTAGAGGAGCTCGAGAAACCCGATGGAGGCAAGGACTGTGTTTGCAGTGTGGAAACAGCAGGCATTTCGCGGCCCACTGCCCTCTTCAAGCGCAAGCCCAACTACCTCCCCCAACCACTCGCCCAGTTCCGGCCCCGAGAACCAGTCGAGGTAGAGGAATACCAAGACGGGGCCGCTTAGACAAAGGGCTGGAAGCCGAAGAAGTGCAAATGGAGCTTGATGTTCACTTCGCGGAGGCAGATGTGCCTAGCCCGCAATCGGGAAATGAGATGGATCTGTCGTGAGGAGGCCCCAACAGCAGATCACACAGAAGTCCACCCCAGTGGAGGTGAGAGAGAGGGGGGGCATTTTATTTGTACCAGTAATGCTAACTAATCCAAGGAGGGGAACCCATATCCGGGTGCAGGCTTTAATCGATTCAGGTTGTTCAAGAGACATTATTACACCCGCCCTGGTAAATGGCTTGGGATTAGAAACCTGAGAACTTAAAAGCCCGATCATCTTTGAACAAATGGACGGTTCCAATACGAACCCAGCGGTTCGAGAGACAGAGCTGGTACCCACGGGAATGGGCAAACATTGGGAGAGCCGATCCTATATAGTTAGCCAAGCGGCTAAATATCCCCTCATCCTAGGCAGTCGATGGCTGTGGGATTATAACCCTTACATTAACTGGGCCAAGGGCATGATTGTGTTTGATCGGGAATACTGCAGCAACCATCATTGGCAAACGGAGTGGGGGGAAGAGGCCTCGTTGAACTTAGAAGTAGCGTTGCTCTCCACAGAAGAACTCAACCTGATTCCAGTGGAATACAGAGACCTGGCACAAGCTTTTAGCCAGGAGGAGGCGGACAGCTTACCACCGCACCGAAAAACTGATTGTGCGATTGAACTGATCCCAGGAGAAAGTCTGCCCAAAGGAAAACTTTATTCCATGAGCCCAGCTGAGAGAGAGGAGCTCCGAATGTTCATTGATAAAAATCTAGAGAGAGGTTTCATACACCCGGCTAGCTCCCCCCATGCTGCACTGGTACTGTTTGTAAAGAAAAAGGATGGAGGATTGAGGCTTTGCACGGACTTTAGAGGCATCAATGCAGTATCCATGACCAATGCCTATCCAATTCCCCTGATTCGGGACCTGCTAAGTGTGGTGGCACAGGGTAAGATCTTTTCAAAGTTGGACTTAAAAGATGCTTATTTCCATGTTAGAATCAGGGAGGGGGATGAATGGAAGACCGCATTCAATACGCCATTAGGCCAATATGAATACCTCGTCATGGCTTTTTGCTTATCCGGAGCACCTGCCGTTTACATGTCAATGATCAACGAGGTGCTACATAAATTTTTATATAAGGGAGTGGTCGTTTATCTGGATGACGTGTTAATTTTTACAGAAACCAGAGAGGAACATGTTAAATTGGTCAGAGACGTTTTGACCACCCTGATACAACACAAACCCCCTATTAAATTGTCTAAATGTGAGTTTCATAAAACTGAGTTGGACTATCTGGGCTATCGCATTTCAGGACAAGGACTAAAAATGGATCCTGCTAAAATTCAAGCAGTGAAAGAATGGCAAGCCCCTACTACCAGAAAGCAACTACAATCTTTCTTGGGCTTTGCCAACTTTTACAGGCAATTTATTAAGGGGTTTGCCCAGATTGCCCTCCCATTAACAGATTTACTCAAGACAAAAGGGAGGGGAGAGCAAACGGCTAAGCCCACAAGCAAGCTTAGCTGGGGCCCGGATTGCCAGGCAGCTTTTGAGAAATTGAAGGACCAATTTACTTTTGAACCAGTCCTCCAACATCCAGACGAAAACCAAACCTTCATAGTGCAAGTGGATGCGAGCGATGCAGCCATTGGAGGAGTCCTCTTGCAGAAAGGGGAGGATGGAAAAGTACGGCCCTGTGCATACTTGTCTAGAAAATTCACTGAGACTGAGCGTAATTGGAATGTCTGGGAGAAGGAAGCTTTCGCAGTTAAGGTAGCCCTTTCTACGTGACGGCACTGGCTGGAGGGGGCACGTCATCAGTTTGAGGTGTGGACTGATCACAAAAACTTAGAAGCTTTACGCACACCCCGAAGGCTTAATGCTAAACAGCTTCGATGGGCCAAATGCTTCTCAAAGTTTGATTTCACCCTAAAGTTTCTTCCGGGCAAATCCAACTTCTTAGCAGACGTTCTCTCGCACATGCCCCAACTGCAAAGCAGAAGGGAGGAGACTATCGATACTGTCTTCTCCCCCCCCCCGGTCAGTTGGGAGGTGTGGTCACCACTAGTAGCCAAGCAACCAAACAGCAGAGTGAGCCAAATGGGTGGAGAGCTAAAGTGAAAAGCGAAGTGGAAAAAGAGGGGGAGCGAGCGCCCACAGGAAAAATGTCTCAAATGGCAGCAGGAGACTGGATTAAAGAAAACAAACTTTATATTCCTGCCAGCCTCAGGAAAGAGGTGTTACAGCAATGTCATGATGCCCGCACCGCAGGCCATTTCGGTTATCTAAAGACTTTACGCTTGGTTCAAAGACAATTTTGGTGTCCAGGAATGAGAAGGGATGTGTCACAATATGTGACTTCCTGTCCTACGTGCATTATGGCCAAACCTAGAAGGGGAAAGCCTCCCGGATTGCTACAGCCCCTAGAAGTTCCCAATCGGCCTTGGGAAGTGATCTCTATGGACTTTATCACTGATCTACCCCCCCTCAAAAGGTTGTACATGTATTTTAGTGGTGGTAGATTTATTTTCCAAACAAGCTCATTTCATCCCGTGCGCCACCGTGCCTACAGCCAGAAAACTGGCCAGTTTGTTCATGAAGCATATTGTAAAATTGCACTCTTTTCCTTCCAAAGTGATTTTGGATTGCGGTGGACAATTCGTTGCCAACTTCTGGCAGGAGCTTTTACAAATGGTGGGCATTGAACAAGGATTAAGCTCCGCCTACCATCCCGAGAGCGACGGGCAATCTGAAAGACTAAATCAAGTGTTAGAACAGTTCCTCAGATGTTACATTAATTTTCAACAAGATAACTGGACTGAGCTGCTCCATTTAGCAGAATACTCGTATAACAATTTGGTCCACAGTTCCACAGGAGAAACAACTTTTAAGATTGTGCATGGATATGAAGGACTAGCATTTCCATTCAACGTACAACCAGAAAGCAAGCAAGCCGGAGACTTGGGAGAATGGTGGACCTCCATCTCCAAACAATGGACTTTAATTCAAAAGACTCTGGCCAAAGCGAAAGCGGATTATGAAAAGTACGCTGATCGCCATCGTGTGGAGCAGTGGGAATTGCAGCCTGGAGACAAAGTCTACATCTCCACCAAGAACTTTAAAACAGAACAAGCCCGCAAAAAATTAGGGTTGAAATATTTAGGACCTTTGCCAATTAAGAAAGTAATAAACAGAGTGACTGCAGAACTCAAACTCCCAAAGAATCTACACCATGTACACCCGACATTTCACATCAGCCTACTGAAAAAGGCGCCACCCCCAAATGAATGGCATCCAGAACAACCGATACCCCATCCAACTCTTATTGATGGCCAAGTACACTATGAAATAAAAGAAATCTTGGACTCAAAACACAGACATAATAAACTCTTTTACCTAGTCAGGTGGAAGGACTTTGAGGAGGGGTTTCGGGAGTGGGTGGAAGCTTCTCAGGTCAAAGCCCCAAGGCTCCTCGCTAAATTTCATTCTAGGTATCCTGAAAAGGTGGGACCAGAAGGGTGAGAGGAGGGTTCTTAAGGGGGGCAGAATGTCAGGATCTAATATGTTGTGAGGGTCCTTGGTCAGAGTTACGCCATGTTTAATCTGTAGTTGCTAGCCTTTTTCTCCCTCCAGGTCCAGGTGTTATTTTGACTGCGCTTTCCATGGGAGAGAATACTCTTATCTGTTTCTACAGCCAGAGACCTTGACGGGCCGAGCCTTCCCACAGCAAAGTTCCCATTGCCCTGGAAGGTGTGTGTGTGGGCGGGGGGGAGAGGCTGGAAGTGAAGGGTTTGATGTATCATCAGTTTCGTTTTCTTCTCTCATTCTCAACAATGTATGTGTTCAGCCAAGATCCTTTCTAGGCCTTGGAATATGGATACTTGTGTCAGAGCCTAGTCTTTCAATAAACCTTTTGAAACCAAGAAATTGTGCTTTTTGCAGAAGGGGGAGACGAACTCTAGATAACAGGGATTCCATAGTCTGACACTATGTTGTCCTATTCAGTGGACAATACAGGTGAGTGGTCCTGAATTCCTAGAGAGGCTTTCCTCTCTCTCCCAAGTGTGGATTGCTGAGTTCCCTTGCGTATGTGCAGTGAAACCAGGATCCAGCAAGTGATGTCATAACTAGAGATAGGCATGAACAGAAAAAAAACTGAACATGATGTTCATTGTTCATTGCCATTCACGAACACAGACTCACGAACAACCACGAACATGGCCCTGTTCATGAACATGTTCTTGGTTGGCTGTTCGTGGGGGCCAGCAGGCTCTCCTCCAGCCATCATCCAAGTTTGGTCAAGAGCCCTACTGCACCACTCCCAGAAACCTGACCTAAGCAGGCATCAGGAAAGGTACCAATAATAAATAATAGCTTGGCCCCAGAGCCTGGCAGCAGCCCTGGAACTTGAAGGGGTAGATCTCTACCGCACCACTCCCCGAAACCTAACCTAAGCAGGCAGCAGGAAAGGTACCAATAATAAATAATAGCTTGGCCTCAGAGCCTGGCAGCAGCCCTGGAACTTGAAGGGGTAGATCCCACCATACACAAAGAAAATTCAAGCTCCAATGCACTCTATCAAAATGCCAACAGCAACTGTCTCTCCCTGTCTAAAGCCAGAGCTGGGAGACCCCCTCCTCCCTGGTCTTTGTTACCTTGTAACAAATTTGGAGCTCCACACTTGAAAGGAAGACCTGCCTATCAAGCTAAATTGGGCTTAGAATGAGGTTTCCAGGGCAACAGCAGGAGTTCAGACAGAGTTCAGACAATCCCTGCTTAAGTTACCAAGGGAAATGATTGCAGGTGCCAGACTGTCTCGCTTGACAAACAGCAACGAACAAGGCTTGCAATGACCACCTGTTCATTTAGAATGGGGCCTCATGAACAGCTTGTTCGCAAACAGCAGATTGCACTGTTTGTGGCTTTTTTTTGTTCATATTGCTGTTCGTGCCCATCTCTAGTCATAACCCTATACTTACACCAGGATCCACTAGCCACTCAGTAGCTGTGTACTTACATGATGGTGTAGCTTTGGCCCTGGAAGTTTTCATGCCTCCTCCTGATGTCTATTCGTAGGGAGCTCTTTTCTTTCTCCTCCCCTTTCCCCTTCAGCAGTGTTGAGCTGTGGGAGCTGGGATGTCCCTGTGCGCCACTGCTGCTTGAAGATGGAAGTAGCTCAGAAAGGCTTGACTGACACAAATTCATGACATATAGATCCATCAATAGCTATTAGCTATGATGGAATTTTCATGTTTGGAGAAGTACACCTGTGAATACAAGATACTGGGAACCACAGGGGAGAAGGGCAGTAAACTTATGCTCTGTTTAAGAACCCCAGAGGTGTCTAGCTGGCTACTTTTGGAAACAGAATAAAGGACTAGATTGAGCTTAGTTTGATCCAGAAGGACAATTTGTGTAGAGTTATGTATGTGGTTTTTTCACATTAATGTGGTACAGTGACAGGATAAATTTGATAGGTGTCTCTGCACCACTCAGCTTTTAAAATAAATCAACCTCCCTTCAGGCCAGGAGATGGCAACCCTAGTAAATGAGAGTACATTCTTTTGAAACAACACATACATTAATCCTTTCAAGTTTCAAATTTGTTAGCATACAATAAAACATACTGCTTACATCATGTTTTATTTATATTTTATAGCCAGGGCATATACTCGTAGAGATTAAATAAGCTGTTATGGGTACAATATGATTGTATTTGAGTTGTTATCTGAATTTCAGTGTTGGTGAAAAGCTTATCTAGGGGAAAAAATCAGGTTGGTCGATGTTTACTGCCCTGTCCCCTTGAGTGATGCTTTGTGCGGAATTTTGAATGCTGATGTAAGATTAAAAATGCCTATGCTTATGAGGAAATTTGCTCTTTAAAATCAATTTAAATAAGGAGGTCCATAATGAAACTGGGAACCAAAGTGTCCCAGGAGTAGGTTATGGAGGGAGGCATTGGTTTGGATTTACCAGGTCATTTCTGTGTATGGAAGGATTTCTGCCAACAGAGCACAACATTCTTGCCTCCCCTTTCTCAACACAGCCCCAAATGCCCCGAAATATGCTCTTCCTGGAGCAAGAGGTAAATAATACTTTTCCAGTTTAACAATGATACAGATAAGGAAAGAAAATTAAATATTTGATAAATATGATTGAAGTATAAGAAATGTTACATTGAAAGGTTCCTTTTTCATTATAACAGAATGAAGGAGAAAATATAGACCCCCCCCCCAACATATGAGTGACAGTGCAATTCTGAGAACACTGTCCTGGGATTAAACCCCCATTCAATAGACCTGAGTAGACATGCTTTGGATTACCCTCTTAAAGTTCTTAGCACAAAATTCTGAAGGCAGGAAGCTGTGTGAATCACTTATTGAGGAATGTGTCATGCATGGGGCATAAGGTCAGGCAGCCTGGGAGCTACTTTTCTGAAGCAAACAGATTTAACCCCAGAGCCTACAGCAGATACATGCAAGCAGAGAAAACTGAAAGGGGTTGGGAACAGCAGGAAAGTATATAAATGACATGGAGTGCCAAAATGCACCTGTGGTTTCAATGTAAACAGAGAGATAATATGCACTCACATGCTTCACCTGTTGTACAGGAGACGCTTGTGAGACCCTCTTCTGAAGTAATGAACTCGAAGGGTGGGACGTGTAATGAACTGCACATTTTAAAAAGCTTGGAAGTGCTATACACACAGCTGCAGGACTGTTAAGGGTTAATCCATCACAGAGACACAGAGCTTTGAGTGACATGCTATTCCAAAGAATCTGGTTGGGTAGCATGAGCTGAGAAGAGGAGGGTCTATTTTTCAGTCTTCGCTGAGAGGAATAGAATGTGAAGAGTTGGGGGAGATAAAGTCCTACTAAGAGCAGTTTTAACACCCACAGGAGAACTGGGAAAAGCTGGCAAGGAAGTTTGGGAAATAGGTGCAGACTCCCATTTGGGCCAAAGGGGATAGATTTTCTAAGGAGGGAGATTTTCCCTAGCCAGTCAAACAAGGAGGTAGCTCTGGAGAGTGAAGAGATCCCAGGTTGGGTGTGGTTGGAAACTGTCTGTGGAGACCGTCATAGCAGTTAACAACTGAAGGAAAGCACTGGTGTGTGAAGAGAAGGGGATTAGGATACAAGAAAGTGGGTACCAGCATTCCTAACTCCAAAAGAGAAAGAAAATGCTAAAAGAAAGTATACTAGAATGTTTAGGGAAAACCAAGGGAACGAAAGTCTCAAAACATAAGCATTTAAGTATCTGTGAAAAGCATAAGTCCATGCATGTACTGATTTTACCTCAGAGATCTATATATGTTGAATTGCTTCCAAAATTTTCAAATCCTGATTTCACCTGACCATTCCCCTCTAAAATAAATAAACTAGTTATTTTTGAATTTTATAAAAATGCCTCTGGTGCTATTTCTGCTGTTTAACGTCATAACATCAAAACAACTAAATGATAGCCAGAGCTAAGGAAGCCTTGATACTAACAGAAGACCCAAACAGAAATATATGCAGAAGTACCAAATGTCTGCTATCAGTGAGACATCAGCTAAAGCATAAATTCCTGTCTGACATATAAGGGAGAATGCAGAAACTATGGCACCCCAATCCTGTACATTTTTATTCAAAAGTAAATTACACTGAGTTAAATGGCACTTACTCTCAGGTAAGTGCATGCAGGATTGTCACCATAATCATTTTGTTGAAAGCAGGGAGACAGCATCACAAAGCAAATATATGTTTACACTGACAGAAACCACAGAAAACCCAAATGATTTCTTTATTGGTACACTGAATAATTCAACTCTGGAAGATGAGTTGTGTGTCAATCTTCTCACAAAGCAGTGAATTTTAAAAGTGTCACAGGGGCCCAAGTTAACGAAGTATCTTCAAAAATATACAAGGCATAGCAAACTGAAGTACCTTAAACTTTCCAATAACAGATTAGTAATATACTCTGGGGAAAAAACTGCAAATGTTTTGGTAAAAACAATTTGAATTTCACATATAGAAAAATGGTGCAAGGGCAGGGTCATTCTCTTTTTCCTCATGTTTGCCCAGGAGATGCGTAGAATGAGCAGTACGAGAAAGAGCCCATTTCACATAATTTTAGTGCACATGTAACCAGATCCTCATCAGACTCCTCTTGCATCATGTTATCAAGCTTGCAGCAGCAAATATTACCATGCAGACCTTAAAAGAGGAAACCTGGTAACATAAAAACAAACTTATGTTGAATGAGAAATCCTGCCACTTGACAGAAAATAACAATTTTAAAGTGTTTTTTTTTAAATCTAACTATATGATACAAATCTCTTCAGTGCTCAAAGATCTGCAGATCTTCCATACAGTTTGATAAAGGGGCATTGGGGGGAGTCTTTGAAGTTAGGAGTCAATCAGTATGGAATGGATAGCCCCTGGGAAGTAACAGTGCAATCCTATGCAGAATTACACTGGTGTGCTTAATGAATGATTTAATACATTTCCATCCAGCCATTCTCGAAGGAGCTAAGGGCTGTGTACACTGGTCTTCCCTCCTGAATTTTATCTTCACAACTGTGTGTGATAGGCTAGGCCAAAAGAGAGTGACTGTTTCAAGGTCACCCAGAGAACTTCATGGTACAGTGGGAATTTGAATCTGTCTCTCCCAGTTTCTAGACCCAGTACTTTAATCACTACACCAATTGGAGTTGCTCTTCATAGGATAGCACTGTTAGACTCTGGGTCGTTCAGATTGTTCCTTTCTATTTTCATGCTGTTCTGTACCAATGGTTGTAGCTTCTTCCATAGAACCTGCAATTGCCTGGTCCCACCCACTCCGTCCCAGCCTAGGGTGGGGCATTTGGTCTGCTTTCTGCCTGGCTCACCCCTGCTGCTTCTGAATCCTCCCCAGTGGCTCCTTTGGCAGCTTGGGGCTGGTACCTGCCTGGCTCGAGCTGCTGGCAATCCCCTGTGGACCTGTGGAGGTAGAGCTGCCTGGGCAACTGCAGGAAAAGGGTGAGTCAGCTGGGTGGCTGCAGGCTGCTCCCCAGGGCTGTGCCTGGGTGTTGGCTGCTGCTGGCCTGATGGTGGCGGAGGTCTGGGACCCTGTCAAGGCATCTGCAGCTGAGGTATTGCCAGAAGAGGTGCTGCAGGGCCTGATGATGGGGTCTGCTGCTGCAGAGGGGGTGGACAGGAGGACGACGTTGCCAGACAATGTCTACCACCTATTTGGGTTGAAAGGCAGCATAAAAATGTTTAAATAAATAAGATTCCTACTTGAGGAGAGAAGTATTCTGCAGAGAATCTTGAGAAACAAAAATGTTCATTTACATACCCCACCATTCTTCATAATGGGGATCCAAAGTGGCTGACATTGTTCTCCTCACCTCCATTTTATCCTCACAAAAGCCCTGCGAGGTAGGTTGGACTCAGAGTGTATAACTGGCCCAAGGTCATCCAGGAAGCTTCCATGGCATAGGGAGGATTCAAACCTAAGTCTCTCACATTCTAGTCTGACACTAAACACTACACTGCACTGGCTCTTGGATTTAGTTGTGAACAGAAGATGGAAAAATACTAGTCACAGAGGATTTTCAGTGGAATGACCAGAATACATTTTCTTGGATGTTTTCATCTGGGTCAGACAGTTGTAGCTGTTTAGTCTTGGTATGCTTTACGCATTTTATTTGTTTATGATATATTGTATTTAGCACACTGCTTTGAGTGTCTGTGATAAAGATGGCTTATAAATGCTTTATTTAATAAATAAGAATACGTTTCAAAAACAGTTTGAAAAGGACTCACCATTTTACATGTTCACCTTAATTTGTTCAGAGTCCTGCCATTCTCTGTGGCACTTTCTGAGGTGGTGGTTTGTTCCTACCATTTTGCTCCAATCTTTTCCCCATGTGGGTTGCATTGTTTGGTTTCTTTCTCTTCTCCTGTGCTTTTAGCACTTCCTCTGTTAGGCTATCCCAGTGTCCCTTCAGGCTGTTTGCTGCTGAGGCTTGGCCAATAGAAGGATGAAGCATTCGTGATTGCCCAGCATTTCTGTTCTGCCATGTCTAATTTTACAATGAGTTGCAATCTGACAACACAAGGCAGCATCAGCTAGAAATTATTTTTAGAGCTTTTTTGCTTCAGGAACCAAAATCCTATGAATCAGTGGATATAATGGTAGGGAAAGAAGAAACAATAATATAAGATGCTTCTCGCACTTTCCATCCCAGGGGCGACCAACAGAGATCCATCATGGGTATCTCAATCACAGGTTGTTTTTTTAAAAAACAACAACGTGAGAAAACATTTATATGAACAGTCTTGCCCCAGGAAAATGAGTAGATCCACATAATGCAATGGATGTGTAAGGTGCCTCAAACAATGAGGAAGCTGAACTACAGAAAATAGACCGAGATGTTCAAGAACTTTCAAAGTGAAAGTTTCTTTTCTATTATCTTATTTCAGAAAGAAATAAGATAATAGAGAAGAGGACTGAGAAAAGGTTTCTTCAGGACAAAAAGAAACAAGAACATTATATACCTAGTTACAAAGCAAGAAATTTGACTCCCACCCCACTCCTGCCATTCCTGCCAGCTAAAGGGGAGGAAAAACTTTAAATCTAAAGATTTGAAGATTTTGAACAGTCCAAACCTGCAAACAAAAAGCATTTCCCCACAAGTCCCTTGTTATTCTCTGGGGCTTATTTCCAGAAAAGTGGGGTTGGATTGCAGCCTCAAACATACAAGTTGTTGAATCAGAAGAAAAGAAAATGTAAAGCAATAAAAGGAATGGATAAAAAAGAGGAATTGAAGTAGGAATGGAGTCTTCCTAATTCCTGCTGTTTTTTTTCTCTAAACCCCTTTTTTCACCTGAAGAGTCAATTGTTACGTAGTGTTACCAGAACTGCTCTTTATTGTAATGGGGAATTAGCTGTAGCAGTCTGTAACTATTAATATTAAGCGAGGATCATAACCTATGTATACGGAGGTCCTGATCCCAGACACTCTAGTGAAAAAGAGGCAGACAACGAGTCAGGTTCAAACACGTGTATTGAGTGTAGCGTAAGCCTAGCTTGCACAATCATACAAGGAACACACAAGGTCTAAGAAATACAGAGTAGGAAATACAGAGACGTTCGCATTAGCTGGTTCCCAACGATGATAAGGGAAATACTCACAATCCTGGAGCGAAGCAGAGACACGGCAGCGAGGGTGGCCCAATGCCAGCACTGGGACCACAGACGGACAGCAAGGAGGTCTGGATAGGGAATGGCCGAGGCACCGAGTGGTCTGAGAGACCAGCTTAAATACCCCAAAACGTACCCTGGGGCTGGTGCTTTACTTGGTGGTTCTCACAGATTAAAACAAAGGGTCTAATGGGCTACTGAATGGCTTGGATGGGCCACTTTGGTAATCAGATTGTGATAAGTGACACCTCAGGAAGAGGGGACAAAAGAGGGAGGGGGAAATCCAAGTGGGCTGAAAGGATGTTCCAGCGGACAGGGCTTGTCCTGATGTCATCAGCTTTGGAATGCGGAGGTTTCTTTGAGATGCATTCTTTAAGTGCTTGGGATGGTCGGCACTTAGTTCCTTCTCCGGGGCGGCTCCTAAGATATGCAGAGCGGGGCGAGGGGCTCTCGCTGCGGACGTGGTGTGCCCGCTTCGCCGAAATGGCTTCTCAAAGCAGTCTTCTTCCCAGGGTCTTCTGTCTGCCTGAGAACATGGATGCCGGCTGGGCATAGCTGGGGCTGGATAGCAGGCTGCCCGGTAGCGAGGGCAAGCTCGGCGACCGGCCCGCGGGAGGCTCCAGGCGGGAACTGACCAGGGAGCGCCTAGCCAGGCTCGCTGGAGGTTTCCCCGGCAGGCGCCCGGCTGCTAGCAGCGGCTTGGGCCCATATGAGGCAGGCTTCCATGGAGGCAGCAGGAACAACACTTTAAAACACAGTCCAAGGCAGGAAACAGGCACGGTCCGTGGCAGATGGCAATGCAGGCACGGGGCACACTTGTAACAGAGTCCAAACACACACTAGGGAGTCCAGATACAGGTCAGGGCAGGGCTGCCCAGAAAGAGAGTCCTTTGTGCAGTTAACCAAACATGGAGTCAGTAAACTACACAGTCTATAACAGCAGCAAGGTAATTGACACGCAGGCAGGAAACTGACACGTGCATCGGAGCACACACGTGCAAAGCAGTCTTTGGTGTAGCAGTAAAACAGCAACGCAGGAAACTTTAGCACAGTTCATGGCAGGCCTTAAAGCAGGGGAGGGGGCCTACTTGGCAACAATTCCCCCCCTCGGAGACCCCGGGACGTCAGGAGCGCGGGTCTCCGAACTTGACTTCAAAGGCGAGGTGGTAGGCAATGTCCAGTGGTTGAGCTTCGAGCGAAGAAGGAGTGGGAAGGGAAGGGGGAGGAGGCGTCACTCAAAAATTTAGTTTGGAGAACCACCTAACCGAATAAGTGCAATTTAGATCAGCCAATGGGCTGCAGGTCTCTGGGTTCACACCAGGGGGTGTGCTAAGTGCAATCGTCAGAATAAATAGTAATAATTCATAGCAATAGCAATTCATAGTAATAGGCAGCAATGATCAATTCATGCATATAAACAACAACAATTCATGTTTGGGTACATTGATCAATTCATGGCGGGAGGTAATTTATACGGAATTCATGGTGGGTTAACACTTAAAACCAGGGGCAATTCATATACATGGATTAATTCATAAGCATAAGTTTAAAAGCAAAGGCAATTCATGGTTCAATTCATGAATGTAGGATTAAAAGCAATTCATAGAGGATAAAAGTGAAATGTGCAAGCATGGCATAATTCATTGAGGGTAGGCTAATTCATAAATGGTTAAAATCATAAATACATATATGTGATTAAAAGCAACAGTTCATGAAGTTAAAAGCAGCAAGAATAAAAGCAAGTGCGTGGAAACAATTCATGAGGGGGGGGGGAGCGACGGAAGGGCTCATAGGGGACAGAAAAATAAACTCTGCAATTAAAAGACCAACTCATACGGTCAGATTAAAACCAAATTCAGACAGTCTAAAACCAATGTTTAAATACCCAGTAAAAGAGACCGTTCAGGAGGGGTCTCATTTAAAACCAAATTCATAAAACGATAAATAGGCTAGAATTACCTCGGCGGAGGGAGTCAGGTTAAAAAGGCAATTCCTGAGGTTAAAATCAAATTCATAGGGATAAAGTTCATGGGCGCACTTGCAATAGATAGAGAGAGGGACTAGTTCGGGGCTAAATTCATGGGAGTTAAAATTCATGAAAGCAATGGGAAGAAATTCATAAAACAATAGAGCAACAAAGATCACAGACGGCTCAGTCCGCAGTACAGCTGCTGGACTGGGTTGCATATATACAGGAACAAGCAAACTTAGTCCATGTGTTCCAAAACACACTTCCACCCCCCCTTGCTGTCTGCGTCAATCCGCAGAGCAGGGTCGGTGAGCGGCGAGAAGGGCTTCAGGCACACAGTTCTAGTCCTCATGGAGGTGGCGCTGCTGGCGGTCGTTCGTAGGCAGGCCGTGGGCTGGGAGGCCGAGAGATATGTCCCCCCCTAGTCCACAAGAGGGCCTCGGAGCGGTGTCCGGCAGCAAAGCGTCCATGGGGCTGGTTCAGGATCCGTACACATAGTAATAAACATAATCATAGTCCATACCGGCACAAGCAATAAAACAAACAAGGGTTAAAGGAGGGCGCCAAGAATAACCATTAGGGCAAGAGTGGGTCTGGATTGTAATGATCCAGACGGTAGGACAGCTGGAGTTGCTGGAGCTGTCGGCGGCTCCAACAGCCCAAATAGAGTAGTGAGGCACACAACAAAACTTGAAAAGCCAAAATGACGACGATCGGGTGCAAAGCCAAATTGTAAATTCCAGTGGCAGTGGGGCTCCAGCCAAAGAGGGTCTCCCACCACGAGTGCTCACCGGTGGTCTTGATTCGTTGGACCAGGTCCAAAATCTCCTTTCCGTTGTGGGACACAACCAAAGCAGTGGTGTCCCCGTCCCTCTGGATGCTCTGGAGGGTGCGGTGGAGTTGGGGGTGGGTCAGGAGCTCGTGGATTAGCTCCAGACCGATGCCAAGGGGAATGGGCTTCACATAGCGATAGATGGAGGGTGCCACCAAGATCTCTTCTTGGGTCCAGACCGGTACCGTGTAGGTGAAGTCGCAGGCTGCCACCGAAGACAGGTTGCAGAAGCAGCGATTGACTCCCGGGATCACGGGCTTAAGCTGGAACGAGTTTAGGACCACAAAATCGCAGGCCGTTCGCACGCAGGCACATCCTTTCCCAAGGTAGACCACAGCGGAGCCGTTCTCCTGGACGACCTCGAAAGGGCACTCGTTGAGGGCGTCGACTTGCGGGGCTACACAGGGGTGGTGAGGTGCAAAGGCTTGGTCCTGGCAAATGAAGCCGGTCTGGTCTCGATGCTGGCACCCTTGGAGGCTGACGAGCTGCCATCCGGTCGGGGTGAAGCGGGCCCAATGGTCGGGGTGGCGGGCGTAGAGGACTTCGGTGTCGCTGACTTGGAGTCCCAGAGGCACGACTGGATACACGTGGAATGACTCGTGCGCACTGGCCGTTAATAAAAATAATTTAAGCTCCTGGGTGGTCGGTGAGAATGAGGAATTTACGAGAGACCACCAGGATTCAAGCTCCAGTTCTATGGGTGACAATTTGGGCATAATCAATCTTTTAATTTCCAGGGGCAAGTGCCCGTCCGTGGCTTGCCGAATTAGCCCCATGGCCACAGCCTGATTTAATTGTTGGGCTTGCATACATGCCATAGCTATTGACACGTTGCGTTCAAAAGACTGTGTCCCTTTGAGCAGCAGAGAAAAATCTCTTTCAATTTGACTCTCCCAGTTAACTAAAATGGAGCTGATCTCGTGTTGCCCATTTGAAATGGAATTTAGGGACTGCACCACCGGTTTACCTAAGTCGGAGATGCTAGTCGTAACATGGGCAAACTTATTAGCGAGAGTCTCAATGTTGACCGAATCCATGATTGCTAAGCCTCCGGCTGCTGGAGCAGTCCAGTCGGCAATGCTTCGTCTGGCACGCGAGAGAGAGGGGGAGGGATCGATCCACAGTTGTAGCCATGCATTCCAACCCTTGCTACCGGCCTCCAGATAGGGAGCGCACTGCGGCAGCCTCTGGGTTATATTTAACTCAGCTAAGTCTATGCGGATCTCTTTTAAAGACATTTGCGGGCGGACTAGAACTCTCTCTCGAATGTCAGTTTTCAAAACATGGGAGCCCACTATATGCGTGCCGCCTTGGCTTAATTGCTTATTGCTAACAATCAAAGGGTCAATTTGGATGGTGTGGGTCTCCTGGGTCCGGATCAGCAGGGAATAATTGCCTGGTTCATGAGTCAAATTTACAAAGAGCAGCCCAAGCCGGTGGAATTTCTCTACTAGGGGCTTGGTTTGGCATTCGGGCGTCTGTTGAACCAGAATCCAATCGGGTGGGCCGTGTTTGGCTAGGTCTTCCTCTTTTACAATCCAGGTCAGGTTCTCCCAGCGTTCTATAGCAAAGGAGAGAACTGCGCCTGAAGGGGGCGTGATAGTTACTGATGCAGATTCAGTGGTAGTAGTGCCTAGTAGGATGGTCATTCTAAAGGGGTCTCCTGCCTTCCATACTGCGGCCGACACTAAAATTACTTCACAGTATGGTCCGAAAGCCTCAGTGACAAATGGCGAGGTTTCGAAGTTGGCAGGGGTGGTATATTTGTCTACCACCGGGACTGCGGTGGGGGCTGGCCTGATACGGGGAAGAAACATACATGGAATCGGAGCGAGAGGTGAAACTGTATCAGTAGGCGAGTAGCACACTAGTTCTTGGGACATAGTTTTTACTCCCACACATAAAATAACAAGCTCTGGGGGTCGGATCCACTGCTCTTCACAACTGCGGAAGTTTGTGCGATCCGTGGGGGTGGTCATATTGCTCTGCTGTACAACCTTGCAGACCATCATTTCATTTCCTGCCAGGGTATTGATGCATCTCCAGTGGGGGTAGGGCATTAATTTGGACGGGCGTCCCTCTGTTAGGGTGCCTGCCAGCACGAGCAAACACAGGGTAGCCAGGTGCCTCATCTCCTGGCCTTCTTTTTCCTTTCTGTAGTGAAAATATCCTGGGGAGACCTGCGGGGATAAGTACAGGTTCCCTGAGTTTCTTGCAGCAAAATGAAATAAAGTGAAGCAGGGAAAAAGAGGGAGGGCATTTTTCTGCCAGCACTGTCTATTAAGCGGGGTTCGAACGAGAAGTCCCGGAGCACTAAGCGAGCCTTCCAGCTTGTTGCTCTGGGGAGCTCCTGTGCGGAGGTTTCTTTCTAAAGCGTGTATATTTCGAGCAAGGGTCGGCGGAACGTTAGGCGGGATTATGCAAACTCGCCCCAGGGGTCCCTGGGTGCCTGGACTATGTGGCTTTCAGGTGCCCCTTGCTCGGTGGCGGGCTGTTTTTATTTTGCGGGCTGAGAGCTGTCGGTCCGGCTCGGCCTGGCCTTGCCGTTTTAAAACGAAAAAAAACCTAAAGAGCGGTTTCCATTAACTATAAGGGTTGCTGCAGACGGGGGCCCTTGTTTTAATTTTTCAAAAATAGGCCTTCGTCATATGTTTGCAGGACAACCAATTTTTGGGGGGGACTCCCTCGGGAGGCCCCATCTTCTAGTTAAGGAAAAAAACGATACACCGGGCAAAAAGGAAAAATACACTGAGCAAGAAAAATATAAGGAGCAAGAAGCATACGGGTGTGGGGTGCTTTTAGGTTGCCCTCACTTGGAAGGCCTGGCAGGGCTTCATTAAAACTTCAATATGTCTCCCCCCCTTCTTTTCCCTTATACGGTACGGGCAAGGGAAAAGATTACGTGGGGCGGGCGGCTGCTGGCGGAAAGGGCCGAAATGGAGCCGAAGGCGCTCGGCGGCGTTTATCGAAAAGCGGCGGAGGCGGCCGAGATCTGCCGGCGCCACTGAGTCTGGGTGAATCGGGGGGTCATCTTGGCGCAGGGGATCCTGGCTATGTAAATGAGGTACGCTGCCCCTTGTGCGTGGCGAACGCACCCCAATAACATATTCCAGAGGGCACATATTTACAAAATACTGGCGGGTCTTTTACCTTTGCACTAAAGCGTACTAGATGGTGGCGCCGTATAGCAACTCACCATGACGAATATGAACATTAGTAAAAGAGGGATGTTGGGCTATTTGGGGATCCTTTTCCAGGGGAGGCACGGCCCTCAAAGCCAAAGCCGACCATCATGCGAAAGCGTGGGTCTGGCAGGTGAGACCCCGAATCTACGTAGATGCGGGATCTTCACCAGCACGGCGGGTGAAATGTTTTCAAACAAAGAAATCACCTTATTTGGTGGTTTCACCGTTGGAAGACTGCATTCACTTTTGGGCTAAAGCCTCTCCAAACACTTTCACACACAGCAAATCTCTTTTGCTTGTGCAATTTTTTTCCGAACATGCGGCTTACAATCCAATTAAGAATCACTCTCGGTGGTGGTCCTATTTGGCTTTGGTTGCCGTGTCTTTCCCTAAGGGTCCCAACTGTGGGGCCCGCCTAATGAAGTTAAAGAATAGAACCGAAAAGAAATAGCAAAAACACTAAATGATTATAGGAAGCTAAGTTGGCCTTTTACATCTAAATTCAAAAGGGGATTGGGCTTCAGGTTCACACACACATAAAGTTAAGACTGCACAACGAAAAGGGACGGGGGCTGCAGGGACTTGAACTCAAGTCTCCTTAAGGTGGCTTTTCCACTCCTGGTTCCAATCCCTTCCAAATTCTGACAGGGAACCAGTGATTACATTTATTTGGGCTTACTTCAGCCTGGGAGAGGACAAAAGGAAGAACTGGGAGGAGGTCAGAATCCTGGTCTGGCCAGTTTTTCCATTTCAATGAGGGGTGGGGGTGCAACGCTGAGTGGGAATAGTCTGTTTTAGATGCTGCTAGCAACTGGGAGTCTTTCTGGAGTTTGCTCACTTGCATTATTACATTCCTGACTGCACTTACTGCTGGAGGCTCTACCTTTTCATTAAGTTTTGGGCTTGAGCCTTTTAAAACGTGGAAACAGCTGCACACATGTCTCTGAATTAGCTCAAGCACTACTAAACCACACAGGCCCAACATGAGGTTTTCTTCAGGGGTGTTAGTCAGGGAAGGCTGACAGAAAGCTATTTGGTGTGTAGTTGCAAGCGCTGGATTCTCAAAGCATTTTAATTCTTTTAAAGGAACTGCATTTTTACTTTTGTTTACCTGTTCTTCAGGATCATTGCAAGAGGGCACAGTCACGGTGGGCTGTGTATAGCTTGGCTGGGGGCACTCTATGGGAGCCAAGACAATTTCCTGGGGAATTACTTTTAAACTCTGCACATGCTCAGAGGCTAAAGTGAATTCTGGCTTCTTGGGCATGGGGGCTGAGGCAGAAATTGGAGGCAAAGGTGACTGGCTACATGTTTCACTGCCTTTGGTGGGGCGGGGTGGTGATTCAATCACTGATTGTTCCTCTAAAGTCTTTAATCTGGCTTCAGTGAGTCTCTGGGATTCCAGGAGATTTTGCATCAGGGTTTTTAAAGAGGCAGTTTCATTATTCTGGCTCTCCAGCCAAGTCTGTATGCTAAGGAATTTATTGTGGAGCTGCTCTTTCTCTATTGTGCAAGCATTTAATTTTTCTTTTAATTCCTCATTCTCTTTATTAAGATCATTTATTTTTAAATTCTGTTCCCTGTTTACACTTATGAGCTCATGGATTTTATTTTGCAGCTCTGCCAGATTTCCTTTAGAGTTGTCTGGCAAAGTTGGTGCTGGGTTCTGGGTGCGAATCACCCTTTGGAATCTTTCCTTCTCTCTTTTAAGTTCCAAGCTATTTTTAGTTCCCGGAGGTCGAAGGCTAGCCTCAACCTTTGGTTTTCTCCCACGGGCAGTTAAGTGGGGAGAAGCATGTGTGACCCCCGGGCATCCCTATTGGAAAAAGGGGTTCCCAGCTGGTGGTGGCTCTCCTATTACTGTAGCCACTGGCTGTGCATGTTGGGGAGGGCCTTTCGCAAGGGTGTCTAGAAGGGCGGAGAGAAGAACTGAAGTGGGCTGCTGGTGGAAGAGCTCCATGTCTGCCCCATGATCCTTGAGCCGCTTCCAGAGTTCCCAGCGGAGTGAGTCCCTGGCTGGCGGTGGGCCGCCTAGGTCAGAGGGCTCCTCATGGTCCTTTGGCTGCGGTCTCCAGGAGTCAGCCTGACTTGGGGGAGGGTAGACCTGGTGATTGTAGGGGTGAGGTGCCCGAGGGGGCGGGGGCGCTGAGGGCAGCGCAGGTCTCCAGGGCTCAGAGGGTCCCTGTGGGGAGGAAGGGTAGCGACTGGGGGTGGGCGCAAAGGTTACTCCTGGATGGGAGTCCCTCTGGCTGTGGCCCCGAGTGAAGCTACCGCTTCTCCCACGCAAGATGCCACCTCTAGGCTCCGAGTACGAGCTATGTCCTTGGGGCCGATATTGGGAGTGGGGACCATGGTTGGCATACGTGACTGTGTTGATGGGCTCACTCTCTTTCCTATGGGAGGCCGGGGACTTCACATGACGGATGGCGCCGGTTTCTCGCAACAGGCCAGCAATGCTCCTGATGCGGGATTCCAGCTCTCCCCATGTAATGCTCCCGGGCTCTACTCCTGCTAGGGCTAGGCGAGTGGTACTATTGAGTCCATCTAAGACTGCTCTCCTGAATTCTAACTCGTCAAAGTCGGGTACATCGCTTGCATCTAGGTCCACTTCGTCTGCTAGCTCAGCAAGAAGCTGTTTTCTAGCTAAATATGCCTCTGGGTCCTCTCCGGGTTTCTGGGACTCTGCAATATACAGGGCTTTTAAACTTTTGGTGGGCCATAGAAACGCACACAGTTCTTTAATTGCTCCGTACTGGCTACGGGTGGCTAACCTTCGGTTAGAAATATAGGCGTTCAGGGCTGAAACTATCTCAGGGGCGGCGCATTGGCGGGCCAGCTGGGCTACATCGGCACCGTTAGCGGAGGGCTGAGAGGTGGTCACATGGGTGAACCATTGGATGGCTGTGTCTCGGTTTAGGGGTCCCATACGATCTGCTATGGCTTGGAGCTCATCAGGCCTCCAATTGCGGGTTTCCTTAACGACCCGGTCTGTCTTCCTGCCATCCTCGTCCATGGATACAATTTCCTTAGTAGCTATTGGATGGAGGGGCTGTGGGGCTTCCTCGGGTTGGGGCGATTGAGATGCCCAGCTATCCTTACTATCTTCTGGGAGGGCCAAGAGGGCTGAGGGGTGCACGGCGGAAATTACGGCCTGTTGCATCCCCAAGTGTCGCTTTAGGGCCTCTAGCTCCCTCTTACAAGCTGAATGGTCCGCGGCTGCGGTTTTAGACTGGTTGTGGTCCGCCATGAACCGGGCGGCATGGGTGAGCTTAGTAATCTCTTCTTGTCCCTCCGTTAATGCGTGCTCAGCCATATCGGCACGAGCGGTGGCCGCTTCAGCCTTGTGCTGAGCGTCCTGGAGGGCGGTAGTTAGTCCTTGCTTCTCTAATATGAAATTGACGCGTTCGGCGCGCCACTCAACTGCTTTCTCCTCATGGTCTCTTTCCTGTTCGACTAGTTTGGCCCTGAGGCTCTGGATTTCTAGACGCAGGGCGTCCTGCTCTCGTTTTGACCTCTCCTCTAACTCCTCCTGTGCTGTTTGCAACTTGCTAATCAGGGACACACTGTCCTGCAGGGCGGTGAAAAGTGCCCAGGCTCCATATCTGTCCTTTTTGCTAGACCTAGGTTTCTCCTTGTCACAAAAGTCCTGGAAGGCACTTCTAACTATCTGGAGTGGGTCGGGTCCCTTGAAGGAACCGGCTTCCCAGGGGCAATCTCCCTTCTTCACTAGCCACTTCTCCAGGCGGGGCACGGTGGGGTTTGCCCGGTACATTTTTCCTTTTAGTTTAAGGCTGATCTCGGGGGAGGTTAAAGAGTGGATCAGCGACACCAGGGGTGGGGCGATTAAAGCTGCTCAAGGGTTTTAACAACTTCTTCCTCTCTATGTTCCTTTCGGGAGGTTTATCCTTCCCTCAGGTCCTCAAGGGTTTTTACCAGGGGGTTTTAAGGTCCTACTTTTAGGGTTCACAAGGGTATTTTTAAGGGTTCTACACTCGGCTCTTCTCCACTGGGGGAGAAGGAAAATTCCTATTCCCGTTTCAAGCTTGCCTACAAGCCACGGGACCAGGAAAAGTTTACTGGCTCAGAGGGTGCTCTCAAGCTCTCTAAGCCCAAGAACCAAAAACGCTCAGTGCTTCCAAGCCTCTGCTCAGAAGCCAAAGCTCAGGGGTCTCCCAAGCCTCTACTCGGAAACCAAAAGGTGTCCCCAAGCCTCTGCTCAGGAACTGCTACTAAAGGGGTCTCCCAAGCCTCTGCTCAGGCAACCAGAAATGCTCCCAAGCCTCTGCTCGGAAACTGAAGTGCTCCCAAGCCTCTGCTCAGAAGCTAAAGCTCTCAAGCTCTCTGCCCAAGAACTAAACTCAAAGTGTCTCCAGGCCTCGTGCTCAGAGACAAACGATTAAACTGTCTCCAAGCCAAGACCAAAAGACTGAAAGCGCTCAAGGACTGCCTCTGCACGTCCCCAAGCAAAATTGCTCAGGAGTAACACTTACTGTACTCCCAAGCGAGGTGCGCTCAAGAGTTCTAACAACTCCCAAGCAAAAGTGTGCCCAAGAGTCCCACTGACTCCCAAACGAGGTGCGCCCACGAGTCTGACTTACAACTCGCAAGCGGAAAGGCGCCCAAGAGTCTAA